>NC_054481.1:130721473-131043973 GCF_017639515.1 Carcharodon carcharias
ACTGCAACGGGTAGAGGAGCTGGCTGAGAGGGAGCTGGAGGTCTCCTCCAATGAGGAGGATGCCGACAGGGATGAGGGTGAGGAGGTCCTCGGAGGTGATGATGACAGGAATGAGGCCCTGGCATTGGCTAGATGAGGCAGGTGCACTCGGGAGAACCTCATAGCTGCTAGATTTGTGGAGGATGACGACGACATGCAGTGAGGAGACACAAAAGGTCTTCACATTGCATCTATGAATGTTCAACTCCAGTGTGGCCTATGGCAGCGTGAATACCCTCTGTGAGAATGTTCCTGTCAGGGAGACGCAGTGGAGGCCCTAATAGTCACTTGATGGCAGGAGGATGATGACGACATGCAGTGAGGACACTCCACAGATCTTCACATGGTCTCTGAGGATGTCTGACTCCTATCTGGCCGAGGGCAGATCACATGCACTCTGTGATCAGGATCATATCATAGAGACGCAGCCATGAAACTTTAGAAGCATCTGATGTTTAATCCGCCTTCAGCACCTGTCCTTTCAGGAGCCGGAATACAGCATCAGTGGTCACAGATGCTGAAGAGTTGGGGGCCAATCTCAACTTAAAAATGTTGAGAGCACACTGGGAGAATGAGAGAACTCTGTGGCGCCTGCCCACTACATCTTGGCAGCAATGACAAGCACTGCTGAAGTGCAGGCATCAGTAATTTCTCCAGGGATTGTGAGGCTGGACCATCATTTTGGTCTGAAGGCTGCATAGAGCACAGGGAGGAGGCCGTGGACTGAGACACCTGCCTTTATCTTGTGCAGAAAGGTTCACATCTGAGTGACAAGAACACTCAAAACAAGGAGCCATTGGTAGGGAGACACTCTTGGGACTCTATTGACAATAGTGAACAGTATGTACAAGTGATTAACACCCATGCCCAGGCTGTGCAGCTAATTCTCCTTAACTTTCCTAATCTTGCCGCTATCTCTTGGTTCTCCCCGGACATCCACAGGGGAGGTGGAGGCAGTTTGTTGACTGCAACACCCTACCTGTGATGACCTTGGCGGGCGTCCTCTGGAGGGCCGACACTTGGAGGGCCTCAACCTGCTTTCAGGGTCCTGCTGTGTGGTAGTGGCACCCTCCTCGGCCTGTGGAGCTGGAGCTGTTGAAATCACAGGAGGAGGGCAGTCAGATGGGCCAGACACTCTCAGAATCACCTGGATGGATGTGCCCAGAGTGTGTACCTGCTGATCCTCCTCCCTATGGGTACTCGGGAGCCGCAGGCTGACTCCTTGAAGAGCAGGGATAGCTAGAATGAGATCGGGCTGCCCCGCACCCCTCTCATGTACACACTGCTACAGGTCAACTATGGCATCAGAGATGGAGTTGCACCTGCGCAGCAGTGGAGGAGCAATGTCCTGGTCCAAGGTCTCCATGATGGCTGCCATCCTACCAGTGTTGACTCAGTGCATTGACATGCCATCGCTATCACCTCAGAATGAAGGCGGACGGACTCCTCCATTGTGCCTTGCAATCTGAGGAGTGCAGCAGACACTCTTTCCTGATGTTCCCGAGCTTGCCTTTGAATTTCCAGTTACTGTGACATGACTGAGTCCAGAGGCTCATCATCTGACTCAGACTCAGCAAATTTCTGGCCTCCAGCAATCCTCCGAGTGCCAGATGTCAGAGAGTCCCTACTGCTACCTGCTGTGGATCAGGCAATGCAGTGTGCTCACCAGATTGTGATCCCAGGGCTACTCTAAAGCTAGGTCCCACCGAGGCGTGTGTCTCTGCGCTGGTGGAGGATGTGGGTGAGCACTATGACAGGACTTCAAGGAGGATGCCTCCAGATTCCCCTTTAGACGTTTCTTTGGGGCTTGAATGGAGACCCTGGGTTGTGGACTCCATCAGCTGCTTCCCAGATGTGCCTGCGAAGGCAAGGAGAGATAATTAGTGCATGGCAGTGGTCTGTGCAACAGGACACATCACTCACGGCATGGGTGCCTGATGGATGTTCCACTGCTGGACCCTCACTTGGTAGAGCACCGCCGACATCACCATCAGCACAGGACCGGTCCAGACCCTCACCGGCCAGCTGGATGGCTCTGTTTTCAAAGTCCATGAGGACGTTGATTTCAGGCATTCCTCCACTGGTCTCCCTCTTGTTGCGTGCCAGCTTGTCTTGCATAAATAGAGATGGAGAAAGTGTAAGCGGGATGCCTGCCAGGCCAGATGACAAGTATGCCTGGCCTGTGTGGGTGATGAATGGTCCTATGGGCGGGATGAGGACAATGATAGTGAGTGTGAGAGAGTGAATGGTGATGTCCCTTGAACTGACAGTGAGTGAGGGCCCTGTGGATGTGTGAGAGGTTTGTGAGTGTGTGGGTTGAGAGTGATGAGAAGAGTGATTTACCCTGGCAGAACAGAGGAGACCATTCATCCTCTTTTGGCACTGGGTAGCTGTCCTCTTTTGAAGGGCATTGGCACTGACCACTGCTGCCACCGCCTCCCAAGCTAGGTTAGTGCTGTTGCTGCTCATCCTGCACCCAGAGAGAGGGTAGAGGACATCCCCCCAGCGGGCCCCTACGGCATCCAAAAGGCGTTTGAGGGATGCGTCGTGTAACTTGGCGGCTGAGGTCTTCTTCAGCTTCAGGAACATTTCTTCTGTGCAGAAGTGGTGGTCTGGAAACACTGAGATGTGTGCTTGTGGCTGAACTTTAAATGCAGCAGAGGGGTGATGGTGGGTGGGCGAATGAAAGCCCGCCCGCCATGGAAACGGCGTGTTTCCCAGGAATGCAAAAACAATGTGGTGGGTTTGGGACGATACAGTGTGAAACCCACCATCGTGGCCGGCGAGTAAAATGTCATTTTGCCCACCTGCTACCACATTTAGTGCAAATCTGGGAAAATTCCACCCACGGAATATAATCCGTAAAGCACTGGGAAAAACTTCCAGAAAATACCATAATCCCACATAATAAAACAAAATATGCAGTCAACCTAAACTAATGGAGTAATTATGAATGGCCAGAATCATGGAATGCAATCTTTAAGCAGGTAAAACAATCCTGGAATCGAGTGAAATAAAAGGGGAATTTAATTTGTTTAGTTACCCTAAAATAATAGCCTCCCTACAATCATAGCTAAGGACAAAGTCAAGCCAAAAATTAGGCACTTGACCCAGTGGAGGATCCATGCAAAGATTTCAACAGCAATTCTGGGTGGAAAATATATTGTTGAATGTCTTAAACTCTGAGGAAACTTATGTTTACAGACAAAGAGCTGGATGTTTTGGGGAGAATGTGATGGACAGAAGGTAAGTAATTTTGGTTCCAAAGAAGGCCCAAATGCCAAGACAAAGAGGAAAGAATGGAAGTTGATTACTAGCCATTTAAATGCACTGCGCACTGTAACAGGACATCCATAAATTTTGTAATTACATCAAAAGGGCAGAAAAGGGGGAGAAATAAAGGGAGTTGTAAGAGAGGCAATAGAAATTAACACAGAGCAAGATCAGAAAAGCAAAATCCATTCAATGCATAGCAAAGAAATGTTTCCTCGGAACATGATCTCGAGAAGGAAATTATCTCCACAAGCTCTGTTAAACAAAAAGGCAACAAACTTATCTTGTATACTCTCACAGAACAATGAATTTCATGATGACAAACATGTCACTTAACATGAACTGTTGCTTATAATTTCATTTATCTATGGGAAGTAATAATTGTGAAGGTATAGAACCATCTCCTTCATTCAAATCTATAATTCTACCTATTTTTCTTTCACCAATACAACATGGATCTTCCCTTTAAAAACCATCTGATATTGTCACTGCCTCTAACAACATAGGGACATAAGTAACTCAAATTGCAATCATCAGCATGAGAAAAATCGGCCTTAACACAAGTGATTATTAAATTTATTCAAATCTCCAATGTATTAATGCAATAACAGGATAATCAGCAGACAGCAGAGACCTTGTGCAAGCTTGTGGAGGGAAAATTCAGAAAATAGGGAACAGTTTCCCTTGATCTAAATGAGTTGCAGGAAATCCATAATGGGTCCAGTGCAATCCAATAGCATAACAGTTGCTGCACAATCCACTGTAACCTGTACCTGGAGTGAACTATATAGAGTCAATCCTTATATAACGCATGCAGCCATCTATCAGGAAAGAGAGCCAGAAACAGGCAAGCTGGTGATAGGAAACTGTGACATTCTTTTGGGGAAAATTTAGGTAACGTTTTTTGGCTCTTCTCCTAAGCACTTTTCTATTGCAGTTAAATGTGAAACACAACCAAGATATTTGTAGAGAGAACACCAGTAGCATTATTATTGATTTTATTTCACGATCTTTAACAATTTTCAAAATAATAGCCCTAATTTTAACCTAACATGCAAGGCGGGAAAGGAGTGGATCTAGGTTGGACACCTGTTTTACATCCAGACTGATTTAATGCTCCACTGACTTTGGATGGATGTAAAATGGGTGGTTGACCCAAACCATTTCCACTGAGCAGGTTAGGCTGCAATCAGGGCAATATGTGCACAATACCTATATTGGTGCAATGACCGTGATGAGATTTCTGGATCTATTCTGCTATCAATGGTCCTTTGGTTTTATGACAGAAACCGCATGGCTGATTTTCTTGTGTTTTCACAGTGTGTCAGAAATATGCTGCACTCAAGCAGAACTGGCATGCCCGATTTCCAGAGGTGTTCATCTGAATAGACGGTGGACTTTATGCGGAGCTACACCCAGACAAAGGGAAGTTCAGACACATCTCGAGCCTAAAAGGTTAAAGACTGATTTAAAGGGCATTGTGAAAAAGGAGACAAAAATTGGAATGCAGTAGAACCATTGTAACCAACAGGCCCAAGGTTCTTCTGAGTAGTAAAGTAACTGTTTTATCCGCTTCTGATCGTTTTTCACTTAAAATATTGAAACTGACTGTCAGCTTAATGTAACGTTCTTTCAAAGTACTAGTTGCTGAAGTCTGCTATGGATTTAACTGCTGTTTGCTGGTTTTAAAATACAATCCCTTGTCTTCTCTGTTGAATAGGATGCCAACAGCATGACAACTAAGGAAAAGGACTCCAGAGGTTTGATAATGTTTGCATGGAAATACTGCTGCAAGCTGCAATAGGGCAGAGAATAATGCTGGTACCCACGTTAGGGGAAAAAAGTTTCAAAAACAGCAGGACACAATGTAAAAGCAGAAGACAGTGAAGGAACTCAACTCCAGCTGCACTAGCCAACAATGAACATGGAATGTGCAGAATGCAACGCTGGAAGAAGCTCACTGACCTCGCCAGGTGGGACAAAGTAGGATACCAGATGGCTATGCTTCTCAACTAAGAGGTGATTCGTGTGTGCACCTCAATAAATTCTGCCTCTCACAATCTCTTTTTTGCATGTGCCCTGAAAGCCTTTCATCTTCATCCCTCTAAATCTTCTTTTAGCATCAATCTCACGGCACAAGTATGTCCATTTGTTAGGTGCTCCTGCGCTTCAATGCCTTCTCATCCATATGAAGCACATTTTCATCTTAAAAGTCCCCTACTGAAACAGATTTCCTCAGTGTCATTTCTCAGTGTTATACCCTGTTTCATTCTTTACGTGGAGGAACAGGCCATGACAGAAGGCAATGGTTCCATAAGGGATCTCACCAACTTTGAGTTCAGCCCTTCTCCTTCCATTAGGGAGACTAGCGTAGAATTTTGATTATCCTGCAGCAATTCAAGCTCTTAAAGCTACAAGGTATTTTTCATGAAGACTTTTTCAATCTATTATCACTGCTATTAGAACCTTCAGTTAACACTCAGGTATTAGATGCTTGAGTGGTGCAGTTTTTTTCCGATGTTGGCAGGTTCCACCAGGCAGGATTGGAAACAGGTTCTGCCCTATACTTCCCTACATATTCCCAAATCACTTATAAAAAAAATGCATCAGGAGAGTCACCCTATTACACACATCTCATACTTGATGCATTGACTGAGAAAATTAAACTGTTCATCTGTTCATTCTTGCTGTGAAGGTTTAAAAAAAATGTCTCACAAAAGTACAAGAAAATAAGCATGCTCAGTCATTCCTCTCAAAGGAAAAGACCAGCTAAATTGCACTAGTTTCTTTCAACCGTACAGTTTCATGGTTTTGAATCAGAAACTTGTTCATAAATGTAGATAGATGAGAGGCAGTATGCCCCCATCTATCAATTATACATCCTGAAACCACAATGCTGAAGCAACATGGTCTCCGCTTGAAGGTGAAATGGAACATTTTCTGGTTTGCACCTAGTGATAATATCAAATATTCTCATCTCAGATGTGCCAATAGACAACGTATTAGAGATTTTCTACATTGCGAAAAATACAAGGAAAAAACTCATTACAATTTATATCCATACGCAGACATCTACATCACACACAAATATTTTCTTTCTAATTCTAAAAATATATTTTTCCCAAAACACTTATAGAATTAGGGAACTTGTTAAATACCTAATTTTTTGAACTTTAAAATCCTTTTCCTGAAGGGCTATCTCAAGCTCCTTCAGATTTTTCTGGCGTTTTCGGACCTGCACCCTCTCAGGATAGCTCAGACCTTTTAGACCAGTAGAATCAACAACTACTTCATTTTCCTCCCTTAAAGGAAAATAACAAATAATATTATTAAATCTTAATCAAAATATGGTATGATAAGTTTCTCAACACCTTGCTCAGTTTTCAGCATTATATTTACAACAACTTATATTTATATAGCGCCTTTAACATAATAAAACATACAATCACAGGTGTATTGTAAAACAAAGAATGACACCAAGCCACACATAAGGAAACATTAGGTCAGATGAACAAAAGCTTAGTCAAATAGGTTGGTTTTAAGGTAAAAGCAAAAAACTGCGGATGCTGGAAATCCAAAACAAAAGTAAAAATACCTGGAAAAACTCAGCAGGTCTGGCAGCATCTGCAGAGAGGAACACAGTTAATGTTTCGAGTCCGTATGACTCTTCAACAGAGCTAAGTAAAAATAGAAAATAGGTGAAATATAAGCTGGTTTAAGGGGTGGGGGGGGGGTGTGTTAGAGCTGGATAGAGGGCCAGTGATAGGTGGAGATAACCAAAAGATGTCATTGACAAAAGAACAAAGAGGTGTTGAAGGTGGTCATATTATCGAAGGAATGTGCTAATTAAGGGTAGAAAGCAGGACAAGCAAGGTACAGATAGCCCTAGTGGGGGTGGGGTGGGGGGAAGGGATCGAAATAGGCTAAAAGGTAGAGATAAAACAATGGATGGAAATACATTTAAAAATAATGGAAATAAGTGGGAAAAGAAAAATCTACACAAATTATTGGAAAAAAGGGGGGGATCGGAAAGGGGGTGGGGATGGAGGAGAGAGTTCATGATCTAAAATTGTTCAACTCAATATTCAGTTCGGAAGGCTGTAAAGTGCCTAGTCGGAAGATGAGGTGCTGTTCCTCCAGTTTGCGTTGAGCTTCACTGGAACATTGCAGCAGGCCAAGGACGGACATGTGGGCATGAGAGCAGGGTGGAGTGTTGAAATGGCAAGCGACAGAGAGGTCTGGGTCACGCTTGTGAACAGACCGAAGGTGTTCCACAAAGCGGTCACCCAGTCTGCGTTTGGTCTCTCCAATGTAAAGGAAACCACATTGGGAGCAACAAATGCAGTAGAATAAATTGAGGGAAGTGCAAGCGAAATGTTGCTTCACTTGAAAGGAGTGTTTGGGTCCTTGGATGGTGAGGAGAGGGGAAGTAAAGGGGCAGGTGTTACACCTTCTGCAGTTGCATGGGATGGTGCCGTGGGAGGGGGTTGAGGTGCAGGGGATGATGGAGGAGTGGACCAGGGTGTCCTGGAGGGAATGTTCCCTGTGGAATGCCGCCAGGGGGGTGAAGGGAAGATGTGTTTGGTGGTGGCATCATGCTGGAGTTGGTGGAAATGGCAGAGGATGATCCTTTGAATGCGGAGGCTGGTGGAGTGATAAGTGAGGACAAGGGGGACCCTATCATGGTTCTAGGAGAGAGAGGAAGGCGTGAGGGCGGATGTGCGGGAGATGGGCTGGACACACTTGAGGGCCCTGTCAACGACCGTGGGTGGAAAACCTCGGTTAAGGAAGAAGGAAGACATGTCAGAGGAACTGTTTTTGAAGGTAGCATCATCGGAACAGATGCGACGGAGGTGAAGGAACTGAGAGAATGGGATGGAGTCCTTACAGGAAGTGGGGTGTGAGGAGCTGTAGTCGAGGTAGCTGTGCGAGTCGGTAGGCTTGTAATGAATATTGGTGGACAGTCTATCACCAGAAATTGAGACAGAGAGGTCAAGGAAGGGAAGGGAAGTGTCAGAGATGGACCATGTGAAAATGATGGAGGGGTGGAAATTGAAAGCAAAATTAATAAATTTTTCCAGGTCCAGACGAGAGCATGAAGCAGCACGGAAGCAATCATCAATGTACAGGAGTAAGAGTTGTGGGAGGGGGCCGGAGTAGGACTGGAACAAGGAATGTTCCACATACCCCATAAAGAGACAGGCATAACTGGGGCCCATGCGGGTACCCATAGCCACACCTTTTGTTTGGAGGAAGTGAGAGGAGTTTAAGGAGAAATTGTTCAGTGTGAGAACAAGTTCAGCCAGACGGAGGAGGGTGGTGGTGGATGGCGATTGTTCAGGCCTCTGTTCAAGGAAGAAGTGGAGAGCCAACAGACCATCCCGGTGGGGGCTGGAGGTGTAGAGGGATTGGACATCCATGGTGAAGAGGAGGCGGTTTGGGCCAGGGAACTGGAAATTGTTGATATGATGTAGGGTGTCAGAGGAATCACGGATGTAGGTGGGAAGCGCCTGGACAAGGGGAGAGAGAATGGAGTCAAGATAGCAACAAATGAGTTCCGTGGGGCAGGAACGGGCTGACATGATCGGTTTGACGGGACAGTCCTGTTTGTGGATTTTGGGTAGGAGGTAGAAGCGGGCCGTCCGAGGTTTTAAGGAGCGTCTTAAAGTAGGAAAGTGAGGTAGCGAGGTGGAGTGTTCAAGGTGTGTTAGCAAGTCTGGCAGCTGTCCTATTATGGATGCCAAATCCTCTAATGTCTGTTGACATTTGTGCCTGAATTTCTAGCATGCACAGCTGGCAAGCAAAACCAGACTAAGAGCAGAAATTTTAAGATTTACCCTAAAATATATAATTATTACAAACAAATAATGTGTGATTACTTTTAGTCACAAAAGTGTAATGTTTAAACAGAAATAGTTCTGATTACTGAGTCAAATGTATTGGAAATAAAATAATCTTTGATACATGTAACATAACACACCACCTGAGGTTTTTCCCTTGTAGTTTACAATATCAATCCTATAATTATAACATAACTTGCAATATAGCCCTGCCAACTCAACACCCACATTCATGTGTGTGGGAGTGTTAGCACCCATGCAGTCCTCCAGTGAAAAGCAATGAGATGAATTTCAGAAACCATCAAATGCACTAATCCTTCTCAGTTCCCTCTCTCACCTGCGTGATTTGAGCTCATTCCCTACTGGTGTGCTTGAAAACATTTCTGCCTTTTGTCTAACAGAAATCCAAACGCATAATTTGGTTATCCTAGAAATCCTGTGACTTGTTAACATTCATCAAACTCTCTAGGAAGAGGAGCTGGCAGTGCCTTTCTTAGATTTGCTTTGCTCTTAAAGAAATATTACATTTTCTACCTTAGCTGTTGCAGTACAGAGTGAATCAATTCAAAGCATGAATATTGAAGAGCAGATTAAATTTCAAATTAAAAGCATTCAGAAAGTTTGAAAAAATATTTTGAAAATATAATTTTTGGGGCTCACCTATTAAATATCGGAAGTTCACAGTCAAATTTAATTTGGAGATCTACAGCAACTAATTTAATTCAATATACATAAATTGTCTTAGCTTCTTTCTCTGGAAGAAAACAGGTAGCATAATCCAATATCAGAACTGCTTATAATGACATTGCAGATTTTTTAAAATGCTGCAGTGGAAAACCACAGAAGATACTGAAAATGTTGGTGTGACCAACTACCTCAATATAGGGACATATTGAAACAGGAGGTTTTTTTTATTCATTCATGGGGTGTGGGCATCATTAGCCAGGCCAACACTTATTGCCCACCCATAATTGCCCTTGAAAGGGTAGTGGTGAGCTCCCTTCTTGAACCACTGCTGTCCATGCGGTGTCAGTACACCCACAGTGCTGTTAGGAAGGGAGTTCCAGGATTTTGATCCAGCAACAGTGAAGGAATGGCGATATATTTCCAAGGCTGGATGGTGTGTGGCTTGGAGGGGAATTTGGAGGAGTAGCCAATCATCCTATCTCAAGCCTGTTCCACCATTCAATTAGATCATAACTGATATGTTTCTTTGACCTGCTTCACCTTTACCAATATTCCACTGAGGCCACAAACTCACCGTGTAATTTCAGAGTCATCTTCACCTGGAATCCCAACATCACTTTCCATGCCTAGCTCCTCATACTCATGTTCTTCCATACCTTCAAAAAAAAAAGCAAAAAGTTTCAACATTCATCTGGCAGCAGACCAAAAATTTTAAGTGACTGTGTGCCAAAAAATGTTCTTTTAAGTGCACTTCACTTTACACAACACTTTATTCAGTACTCCTGTTGAAGCAATACAGCATCTTTGGGATGACTGTATTACCTAGGCATTTGCACATATTGAATTAGATTTTTCTTTTTTTTTTAAATACAAGTACACACCATACCAGAGTCTGGCTAAGTAAAATGGACCAAGATGGTTCTGAAAGCTATCCGAAAGCTTAGTCAATTACTTGAATACAATTATTGCTCAAGGCATTCCTTCATGGCTCTGGGAATACAAGAACAACAATTTTTTAAAAATTCATTCACAGGATGTGAGCATCATTAGCAAGGCAACATTTATTGCCCATCTCTAATTGCCTTTGAGAAGATGATGCTGAGCTACCTTCTGGAACCACTACAGCCTTCCTGATGTAGATATACCTGCAGGGCTGTGAGGGAGAAGATTCCAGGATTTTGACCCAATGACAGTGAAGGAACAGTGATATAGTTCCAAGTAAGGAGTGACTTGGATGGAAACTTGCAGGTAGTGGTGTATGTGTCTGCTGCCCTCGTTCTTCTAGGTGGCATAATCCAAGGGCAACATTCTCAAGGGTAATTAGGGATGGGCAATAAATGCTCGCCCAGCCAGAGATGCCCACATCCCATGAAAGAATAAAAAAACGTGGTAAAGGTCGCGGGTTTGGAAGGTGCTGCCAAAGGAGCCTTGGTGAGTTTCAGCAGTGCATCTTGTAGATAGAACACACTGCTGCCACTGTATGCTGGTGGTGGAGGGAGTGAATGTTTAAGGTGGTGAACGGCTGCCAATCAAGCGGGCTACTTTGTCCTAGATTGTGTCGAGCTTATTGAGTGTTGCTGGAGCTGCACTCATTCAGGCAAGTGGAAAGTATGAACTGGCTGATGAGAGGTGATAAGTTAGTTTTGAATTGGTCGTACTAGTTCCCATTCTTCTTTCACTTGCTTAGTAAAAAAAATACAAATCGATCTTCCAGTGCTCACTTTGTTTAGCTGTTCTGCAGAATTACAAGTGCACATTTTTGTGTTACAGAGTCATTTCCATTAGTGTTGCCACAGGCCCCAGTGTGCATCAAACATGCTAATCAGTGATATTTATTGAATCTATGTTATATTACTTTGTATCTACGTTTAAATACTTTCAATCACCCTATAGTAGAAATAATTGAAATAAGTACTTGATAAAGATTCATCACTAAAATCTTTCTTGCAAAGATGAAATATGAATATTTAAATTAGAAAATTACACTGTTTGTATATTTTGTATTTCTATAGTAATACAAAATTCTGTAATAAGATGTCCAAAAGAAAATGTGTATAATGACAAACCTGTTTGAAAAGCTGTGAATGGTTCCTCGGAAATTGAAATTTCATTTACAAATTAAATTTGGAATATTTTTTCATGGTCATTTGTCATATTTTCTACCTCACATTTGGAAATGTGTTCGATGTCTTCTATAATAATACTGCCTTGGCAACAGCAGTTTAAAAATGTACTCAAGCAGTAAGATATTGTTAACGTGTAATAAAATAATATTTGATAACAGAAGAATCGAAGTGGTAAGGAAAGGAAGTCACATTTACTGCAGAAACAGTAACTTCAGTTCAGTGACTACACTAATAGACCTAGACTGTTCTTAGCTGTCAGTTATAATTACGTATTTAGTGGTGGCTAATAGTGGAGTCTAAATTCTTTTAAAACTAATTCTATCACTTATCTCAAAAAGGGCATGGGTGAGAAACTAGAGGGAGATGGCAGTTCACAGCTAGGGTGCAAGGACTGGGGGAATCTCTGCCTTGGTGGGAGATGGAAGGTGAAGCATGGGAGACGTTTAAACAGATGCTCACAAGCTCTTTGAACTTATTAGAGATGATGTTGAGTGTGTCACACTATCCATCCTTGTACTTTTTAAATATCTCTGCAGCCTTTGACACAGTTGACACTCAGAATCCTCCGCAAATGCCTCCACCCTATTGTCCAGCTCAGTGGGACTGCCCTCATTTGATTCATTTATTATTTATCCAATTATAGCCAGCTCTCTTTGAACACATGACCTCTGGAGAATTCAGTGCTCTATCTTTGAACCTTCCCTCTTCTTCATCTACCTGCTGCCTTGGTAATTATCTTCCAAAGACCCAGTTTTAGATTCTAGATGAAAACACCCAGATCAATGGCCAAACTTTTATTCATTCCTCCCAATGTCTCCTACTTTGGCTCCAAGTCAATTTTTGTCCAACTACATTCTGTGAAAGGGTATTTTGCTACACTGAAGATGTTATATAAATGCAAGTTGTTGCTCATCCACTGTTGTGCAAAGCAAGAGCACTTCAAGGAGGACAAAAGGAAGATGAATTCAGAAGAAGGAAAGCTGAGATAAGGACTGAAATTACTGGGGATGAAGACTCATAATCCATGGGCTGAGGGAAGAAAGGATGAAAGATATCTCAGGCAGAAATTAAGGAAGGAGCTTGTGGACTAGTTGCCATCAAGGAAATACTCAAAAGAAAAAAAAGTGTCAGAGGAGTATTGGGAGAGACCAGGTGTGATTTAATGATGAGGGCTATGATGCCAGTGCAACAATGTGGACAGGCAAATGGTGGAAAGTATAGCTAGGTAAAGAGGCTTCAGTAACAAAGTGATGGCAACAATTAGCCAGGTTTCTGTCCAATTATCATCCACAATTCAGTCATGGATAGCAAGCATATTGTTCACAAGTGAACAGAGAGAAATACTGAGAAAGCTGATAATTGTTCACCTCATTGGTAGAGTTCAAGAGAATAGAAGTGGATGAGAACAGCAGATCAGGAAGTAGATTCCTAATGTTAATAAAAACAAATGCTGGAAAAACTCAGCAGGTCTGGCAGCACCTGTGGAGAGAGAAACAGAGTTAATGTTTTGAGTCCGTATCGCTCTTCTACAGAGCTAAAGAGTAGAATTGTGATGAAACTCTGTTTCTCTCTCCACAGATGCTGCCAGACCTGCTGAGTTTTTCCAGCACTTTCTGTTTTTATTTCGGATTTCCAGCATCTGCAGTATTTTGCTTTTTTTCCTAATGTTAATTGTCAGCAGGTGTGCTGGGTGGGAAGGTTGGCAAGAAGGAAAAGGTTAGGGCAGTTAGGTTGCAGCAACGGGTGCCTTGTTGGGCTCTTTGGGCAATGTTACGAGAGGCACAGAGGACAGTTGTGGGCCTATTCAAGAGGGATTCATGTCTGTGTTGGCAATAAGTAGTAGGAAAGCAGGAGTGGTTATTAGTTGAGGTATGAATTAGAAGGGCAAAGTGCCTGAGGGTTGAAATGAGCAATGGCATAACGAGGAAGAGGAGTAAACAAGAACAAGGGTTTGAGAGATAATAAAGGAAAATCAAAGTATTGGGAAATTGGAGTAATTCCCACTAGCATCAATGATTTTGGGAGCTGCTTATGAACTGACAGAGCGAAACTCACAGCATTGTTACTACGTTCAGAGGACCAGGCAGCATTACTCAGCAAGTTTCTCAAAAGTTAAAAACATTTTTAACACTTACATATTTTCTTGTGCCAAATAATTGCAGTGCAAGAAGCACGGCAAAGAAGCAAAGGCTCTGGCTTTACCATTTAGGTCAAAATTAGAGTAAAATTCTTTCTCTGTTTTGGCTTTCTTTCACCCTGGCTAGCATTCTGAAAAATGAGGGCCTCCACATAATATTCAGGGAGAAGACAATGGTAAAAAACGCTGTCTGATGCCTTCTCAAATATTTCTGTTGTGCAAATGTTTCTGCAACAGCAAAGTTTAATTTTAGGAAGTTTAATATCTATGTGTTGAAGAGTAAACAAATACATCAGCGGTTTAATTTTTTTTTGGAATACAAATGGCAAAAGCTTCTTACAATAAGTACTGCACCCAGGGCCTAGACTTTCCTTCTCTTCTAATCAATGTATAACCCTTTGCTGGTGTTTTCATATGCGTATAGAATCAAAAAATCGTACCCATACAGGAGGAGGTCATTCAGCCCGGCAGGTGTCAGCTCTGTTGCAGCTGGAAAGATGGGTCCTCAGTTGCATTGTGCAAACCACTTCTGAGAAGCACTGATGGACCACGCTAATGCAAAAACCCTCAAAGATGCACTGAGGGACACAGACCCTGCAATCTGCAAAGCTCAAGAAGTACCATTAAGGATGTTTCAGGGGAAAGATTGGAAACTGCGAGGAAATGTAACTGAAACCTATGCCATTCATACATTAGCTTTCCTGTAGTAAATACCTATGGCCGCTGAAACAATGTTGTTGGTTGGCTACCAAAAGGAATGGAAACTATTTCAACATTTTCATTGGTCACTTTATGGCAATTGCTAGCTCATGGACAATAGTTTTGTTTCATAATTTAGGGTTTTAATTCCTCCTTTCTGTGTTGGTTACTTATTCCTCATTGGTAGCTTTTGCTATCTGCCGAGCAGCTGCGCTTTCTCCTGATTGTCAATTGGACACTTGGATACCGGTGTAAGATAAATTCCGAACAGATGTCAGGAAGCACGTCTTCACACAAAAAGTAAGCAATACTTGTATTGGTTTTCCGGGAAGGATAATGGAGGAAAAGACTTTGGAGTCACTCAAGTAGCAGCTGGTTATTCAGATAGACTTTCTGTGGTACAATGAGCTAGATGGGCTGAATGACTTCCCTCACACGTACTTATTGTTACTTTTTTTTTAAGGCAATGATACCAATATATTATTAATAAGCTATTTTTGGAAAAAATATTGAAAGTAACAATCCTATCTTTACTTATTTTTACTTCTTGTTCAGGGTCCAGTTCTGTTTCTTCCTCACCTTCATTTTCATACTCTTCCTCCATACCGAAGTGTCCCAGCTACAATGGCTGCAACACAGATAGAAATCAAAATTTTCATGCATTTTATGTAATTGTTCCACAGTTAATAATAAAAACACGGGATGCATAAAAGACACATTTCCATTTGCTCTGTCATAAACTGCTAACAGTTGCAAAACTATACTGCCGTATTTAAGCAATTATTTGCAGAGTCAATATAATTACTTCAGGAACTATCCATAATTAAGTGCAATAAATTAACAGTTTTTCTGCATTAACATTAGTTGTGGAGTGAGTGTTATTAAATCCAACACATTAGATATAAAGTACCTTGCATACAATTCATTTTTCACAGTACGAGAGATAATTTTACACAATCCTACTGTCTGTTAATTAATGATCGCTACACTGAATAAATTGCAGTCTTCAATTTGAAAAGATAATGTTTTAAAGCTGTTAGATTTTTACGGGACCATTTTTTTCTAATAGCAGGAACAATGTATTGACGTCAGCTCTTAATGCAATTAGTTGACTGTGTGTTGATTTACTGCTACATTCATCTCAGTGAAACACCTTGAGATGTTTTATTATATTAAAGGTGCCACAAGTACAATTTGTTGTTGTACATTATACTTTACTAAATAAATCACACATATTTCTTTTCCTCATTTTTCTGTGCTCCCGTCTGATTTATACTGAACCACAGTTCCATAGATTTGAGCAACGAGCTGGTACGTCGCCCGAGTTGTTACTCAAATGTACAAACCTAGGCCTTGAGTGTTGGTAGGATATTGGATTATGGGGACCATCAGAGATGAGCTAATTCTGTCCTCAACCAACATGTCCACAAACACAGAGAGTTTACAGCAGGGCTCACTGTATATGGATCAGGAGGAGAAATCCTGTGAGATTTTTTTAATTGTCCTTATTTCAGAGACGCTAAGACCAAAGATACAACCTCTACTGCGACTAACTCTACAAAGCACAGGGATTGAATTTGAGTCCTTTTTGATCTGTATCTTCAGTACCACACTGGATAGCTCCCACTGGGGAGCTCTGGGGCTTTAAGAGGGGAGTAGGAGCTTGGAGCATTAGGGGGCATCTAGAGATTTAAGAGGGGAGGGTGGCTCTGGGGGTTTAAGGGGGGAGGACGAGACGCCACTAGGGTTTGAAGGGAGGGAGGCGGCGCTGGGAGTTTGTGGGGAGGGGACTCTGGGGGTTTGAGGGGAGGGGGCTCTGGGGGTTTGAGGGGAGGGGAGGGGAGGGGAGGGGGCTCTGGGGGGGTTCTGGGGGGGAGAAGGCGGCTCTGGGGGTTGGGGTTTGTGGGGGGGGGTCTCTGGGGGGGGGGGGGAGAAGGGTCTCCGGGTGTTTGGGGGGGGGGTAGGAAGCTCTGGGGGGTGGGGGTTGTGGTTTGGGGTGGTGGGGGGGCTCTGGGGGGGAGGAGGCTCTGGGGGGAGGAGGGGGGGAGGAGGCTCTGGGGGTTTGGGGGGGGGGGAGGAGGCTCTGGGGGTTTGAGGGTGGGGAGGAGGCTCTGGGGGTTTGGGGGGGGGCTCTGGGGGGAGGAGGCTCTGGGGGTTTGAGGGGGGGGCTCTGGGGGGAGGGGGCTCTGGGGGTTTGAGTGGGGGCTCTGGGGGGAGGAGGCTCTGGGGGTTTGAGGGGGGGGGCTCTGGGGGGAGGAGGCTCTGGGGGTTGGAGGGGGGGCTCTGGGGGGAGGAGGCTCTGGGGTTTGAGGGGGGGGCTCTGGGGGGAGGAGGCTGGAGGTTTGAGGGGGGGGCTCTGGGGGGAGGGGGCTCTGGGGGTTTGGGGGGGGCTCTGGGGGGAGGGGGCTCTGGGGGTTTGAGGGGGGAGGAGGAGGCTCTGGGGGTTTGAGGGGGGGCTCTGGGGGGAGGAGGCTCTGGGGGTTTGAGGGGGGGCTCTGGGGGGAGGGGGCTCTGAGGGTTTGAGGGGGGGGCTCTGGGGGGAGGGGGCTCTGGGGGTTTGAGGGGGGGCTCTGGGGGGAGGGGGCTCTGGGGGTTTGAGGGGGGGGCTCTGGGGGGAGGGGGCTCTGGGGGTTTGAGGGGGGGGCTCTGGGGGGAGGGGGCTCTGGGGGTTTGAGGGGGGGGGCTCTGGGGGGAGGGGGCTCTGGGGGTTTGAGGGGGGGGCTCTGGGGGGAGGGGGCTCTGGGGGGAGGGGGCTCTGGGGGTTTGAGGGGGGGGCTCTGGGGGGAGGGGGCTCTGGGGGTTTGAGGGGGGGCTCTGGGGGGAGGAGGCTCTGGGGGTTTGAGGGGGGGCTCTGGGGGGAGGGGGCTCTGGGGATTTGAGGGGGGGGCTCTGGGGGGAGGGGGCTCTGGGGGTTTGAGGGGGGGGCTCTGGGGGGAGGGGGCTCTGGGGGTTTGAGGGGGGGGGGCTCTGGGGAGGAGGAGGCTCTGGGGGTTTGAGGGGGGGGGGGCTCTGGGGGGAGGGGGCTCTGGGGGTTTGAGGGGGGGGGGCTCTGGGGAGGAGGAGGCTCTGGGGGTTTGAGGGGGGGGGGCTCTGGGGGGAGGGGGCTCTGGGGGTTTGAGGGGGGGGCTCTGGGGAGGAGGAGGCTCTGGGGGTTTGAGGGGGGGGCTCTGGGGGGAGGGGGCTCTGGGGGTTTGAGGGGGGGGCTCTGGGGGGAGGGGGCTCTGGGGGGAGGGGGCTCTGGGGGTTTGAGGGGGGGGCTCTGGGGGGAGGGGGCTCTGGGGGTTTGAGGGGGGACTCTGGGGGGAGGAGGCTCTGGGGGTTTGAGGGGGGACTCTGGGGGGAGGGGGCTCTGGGGGTTTGAGGGGGGGGGCTCTGGGGGTTTGAGGGGGGGGCTCTGGGGGGAGGGGGCTCTGGGGGTTTGAGGGGGGGGCTCTGGGGGTTTGAGGGGGGGGCTCTGGGGGTTTGAGGGGGGGGCTCTGGGGGGAGGGGGCTCTGGGGGTTTGAGGGGGGGGGCTCTGGGGGTTTGAGGGGGGGGCTCTGGGGGGAGGGGGCTCTGGGGGTTTGAGGGGGGGGCTCTGGGGGTTTGAGGGGGGGGCTCTGGGGGGAGGGGGCTCTGGGGGTTTGAGGGGGGGCTCTGGGGGTTTGAGGTGAGGGGGAGGAGGAGGCAGGTTTGGGGGGGGGGGAGGAGGCGGGTTTGGGGAGGCGGGGGGCCTCTGGTCTATCCTCTACACCCTGGCACTGCCCCCGGGAGAGGGTAAAACCTCCCCCCCAACCCCCGAGCCTCCGGGACACATCAGCCGCCCTGCAAACCTCGCCGGTAAAAGCCCTGCCCCGAGTCTCCTCACCCGGCCAGTCGCGTTGACCCGAGGCCCGGGCTTGGGGGCCGAGGCCGAGCGCCGGGCGGTCTCCATGGTAACGGCGCGGACCGAACCATCCGACCCGGGATTGGGGGGGGGCGGGGTGTGGTGGTGGTGAGGGGGGAGCGTTTATAACGAGGAAAACTGCAGCAAAACATGACTGACTGTGGACAGAGTAATTACTGTAAGGTACCTGGTGCGGTGCTAGGCCGGTAGGGAAACAGCTTTTAAAATAACGTCAGCTTATTTTCTTTTGGTTTAAAAGGGAAGGTGGAACATTCCGTTGTCAGGGAAGCTGCTGGGTGAGGAGAGCAACTGGACTGGGCGGGGGGGGGGGACTTATATTAATTAATTAACTCATCAAATTATATTAAATAATTCATTAAATTATATTAATTAATTCATCAAATTGCATTAATTTATATGACTTAATTCATTACATTAATTATATTAAATAATTCATTAAATTATATTAATTAATTCATCAAATTGTATTAATTTATATGACTTAATTCATTACATTAATTATATTAAATAATTCATTAAATTATATTAATTAATTCATCAAATTGCATTAATTTATATGACTTAATTCATTACATTAATTATATTAAATAATTCATTAAATTATATTAATTAATTCATCAAATTGTATTAATTTATATGACTTAATTCATTACATTAATTATATTAAATAATTCATTAAATTATATTAATTAATTCATCAAATTGCATTAATTTATATGACTTAATTCATTACATTAATTATATTAAATAATTCATTAAATTATATTAATTAATTCATCAAACTGCATTAATTTATATGACTTAATTCATTACATTAATTATATTAAATAATTCATTAAATTATATTAATTAATTCATCAAATTGTATTAATTTATATGACTTAATTCATTACATTAATTATATTAAATAATTCATTAAATTATATTAATTAATTCATCAAATTGTATTAATTTATATGACTTAATTCATTACATTAATTATATTAAATAATTCATTAAATTATATTAATTAATTCATCAAATTGTATTAATTTATATGACTTAATTCCAGGGATGTGAGTGCCCCGGCATGGTCAGCGTTTTGTTCCCCAAAAATGTACTTTATTCATGAAACTTTGTAAACGTTCTCGACAGAACATTTCAAACTTGGTCATTACAAAGTGCCATGGAATTCGACTTCTCTCACTGCAGTGTGTTCCACTCCTAGGTGCCTCTGTACAATGGTAATTCTTCTGATATTTACCATATACTTTCCACGTGAGGCAATACAGCCTGGGGGGGCAAACATTTCAAACTGAAAAATTACAGAACGAATTACAGAATTCCACTTTTCTCCATGCAGCACGTTTCTCTCTCAGGTGCCTGAACACAATTTCCATACTCTTGGTATTCGTTAAGCACATTCAACGTGAGTCAGCCAACCCAGGGGCTCTACAAATTTTTCAGTCCCTCGGTGCGCCAAGGCCGAAAGGCCTTTAGACAGCGGCCTTTCCCCGTTTGGGCCTTTGCGGCGGCTGCCCCAAGCTTTAGCGCGTCCCTCAGCTCGTAGTCCTGGACCTTGGAATGTGCAACACTCAGTCAAGGGCAACTCTTTGCACTGGAAGACCTGCAACTTTTGGGCAGACCAAAAAGCGCCTTTCACCAAAGTGATGATCCTCTAGCCAGAGGTGAAGTTTATATCACTGTGCATCCCTACGAACAGCCTGTAGAGCACAGAGTCCTGCATCATGGTGCTGCTTGGGATGAACCTCGACAAAAGCCACTGCCTTCTTTGCAAAGCACATTCCAAAAGGAGGTGAATAACGGCCACTTTCCCACCGCAGCCAACGAGGCTAGCATACTGCCATCCCTAATTGCCCCTTGAGAAGGTGGAGGTAAGCTGCCTTATTAAGCCGACGCAGTTCATCTCATGCAGAAAAACCTACAATGAGGTTAATATTTCGCCTTTATGCAATGTTCCGCTGCAGCACATCTAGGCTAATGATTCGCCCAAAAACTTAAGTAAACAGTACATAACCCCCAAATAGCACACTGACAACCACTTCAAGGCTCATATTGCCTTCCTACATTACAACAATAACTACACTCCAACAACAACAACAACAGCATATTTATATAGCATATAACATAATGAAATGTCATCCAATTTGCTTCACAGGAGCATTACGAAACGAATTATGACTTCGAGCCACTATAAGGAGATATTAGCTCAGATGACCAAAAGCTTGGTCAAAGAGTAAGGTTTTAAGAAGTGTCTTAAAGGAGGAAAATGAGGTGGAGAGACGGAGAGGTGGTGGGAGGGAATTGCAGAGCTTGAGGCCCAGGAAACTGAAGGCATGGCCACCAATGGTAAGTGATTATGATTGGGAATGCACAAGAGACCAGAATTAAAGGAGAGCAGATATCCCAGAGGGTTGTGGGGTTAGACGAGATTACGGAGGTAGGGAGGGACTTCAAAAGCACTTTACTGAATATAAAGATGTGTGTTGCTCATGAAAGGCACTACATAAATACAAGTGTTTTTTGTCTTTTCATATACCTGTTTCTGTAGGCAATCAGCTGTATAACTGCTGCACTGGAAATATATACTTTATTGGTACAGACAGCTAGTTGCTGATCAGTATCTTCAGCGCAGATTATTGAGAAGAAATGATCCATTCATTCTAAATTAACTATAAGACCTTAAAATTGAGTACCTACAACTGATGGAATGTAGTTAGTCATAATTAACTGTGTTTCATGAACACGGCTGCAATAATGCATCAATTTATTTTTCATAACTTATTTAATAATGGCTTTAACTGTGACTCCTTTAGTCTTTTCTCTTAATTTTCCTCGACTTGTTTTCTTCCCCTTTCAGACCACTGAACATGGCCCGTAATTACCATGCTACTCCTTAATAGAACAATTCCATCTTGTGCACATTGGAGACAGTGGGCTAAAAATTCACCTGCCCTGTCTTTTGAGTGCAGGAGCCGCAATTTGTGACCTTTCCATGATGGTTCCTCTAGAGGTGGGCAGCGTACAAACCTGGTGCTCCTGATTGCAGCATAGGATTGAGCAGGTTCCTCACAGCTTTCTGCTTCTGTGCCCAGCAGAGGACCAAACAGCATTTTGCTAATAGCACGTGGTGCAGCCAGCTCTCTCTTCTTAAAGGCAAACAGTCTGTCTTAAAGGAAAGCCACACTCAATAATTTTCTGGAACTTAAAACATGGAAAATGGAGCACCAGTGCAGAGAGAGGGGTCTAGGGAGGCAGATGTGGTACTCGAGGATTCGTAGTGGAAGTGGGCCGCAGGAGAGAAACCACGCTTCTGCAGGGAGGTCTATGAGACCCTCAAGGACCACCCTCAGAAGGGAGTGAGAGCATATGGCCAGGACAGTCAATTCCCAGAATCTGGCCCCAAGGACCTGGCAGTAGTGGCTCAAGAGCTCACCTCACATGGTGATCAAGAATGTTGAATGCATCTTCACTTGAAATATTCCCAGCACACTACCAATCTCTTCCATTGCTCAATGCAATGCACTTCTATCACTTACCTAATTGCGCTCCCTGGCATTCAGGACTCACAACTAAGCATCCAAATACTCTACCTCACCCCCACACACTTGCTAATGCTACCAGCCTCACACCACCTTTCACTATCTCCACATATATTCAACTATTCAGCTATAGCAGGTGCATCACACTTACATTCTGCCCCCTCTCCTGCATGATGAAGTGGCACACAAAAGAAGGGAGCAAAGCAGAGCTGGCAAATAACAAGGACACCAGCAGCTCCTAAGCTCTATGTAGGTGTTGGCTCTGAGCGTCGTGGGGCCGGCTGTGACAGAGCCCTTAATAGCCAACGTTGCTGAGAACATTGAGGATGATGGAATGTTCAAGTATGACCATGGACAGCTTCCTTCCCACCCCACCTTCCATGCCTCATACCAACCTTCCCCTTTTGATTTTCTGCTTTGCATCATCCAAGAACAGCTGCCTTCCCAGCCCAAGGAAGAAGAACGAGCAACCTGAACCTGCATGCTCCAAATTAGGTTCCCTGGTGTTGCATCACCCAGTTGGGTTGGGTGATGTTAGGATAGTGCTCCTTCACAGTCTTCTGGCAGACACTGGTGTTGCCGGTACAGACGCTTCAACAGCGCAGCACTAGACCTCTATAATATGCCACTGGACGTGGTGCTCCAGAGATGAATTTCTCACCCACTCGATATTTTAAATGGCACCTCAGACATTAAGAGCATCTAGAACAATACAGGACAAATACATGGAAAATGACTGATGTGCTGATGACAAATTTGCAAGCAATAAGCACTCTCACAAGCCGAGACAAGGTGACCCAAATCTCCAAAATGACTGACACGAATAAATGAGACAGCTGCACAGTTGCCTGCACTGAATATTGTTACTGGGCTGGTTTGAATATGATGAGTTTAGAAAGGGAACAAGAACACCCTAAGGAGCTACACATAATATTTGTTCAGATATCATGCACAAAGCAATGACATTTTCATGGCTTAAGAGCACTTCTGATGGAGTTTATATCTTAATGACATTGACATGATCCTATAAATTTACAGAATCACAAAATCAAACAGTGCAGAAGAGGCCCTTCAGCCCATCGAGTCTGCACCCACATGTGAGAAACATCTGACCTACCTACCTAATCTCATTTACCAGCACTTGGCCCATAGCCTTGAATGTTATGATGTGCCAAGTGCTCATCCAGGTACTTTTTAAAGGATTTGAGACAACCCGCCTCCACCACCCTCCCAGGCAGCGCATTCCAGACCATCACTATCCTCTGGGTAAAAAAGTTTTTCCTCACATCCCCCCTAAACCTCCTGCCCCTTACCTTGAACTTATGTCCCCTTGTGACAAATTAAAATGATTGTCAAACACTTTTATGTAATGGAGGAACTTTTTGATAGTCAACTACCCAAAGGAAAATTAACATTATTCAGATTCCTATTTCTAGTTATTTTTGTTTCATATATGCATTTGGGATACTCTGTGCTTGGATAAGTAAAGATGAGAAACAGAAGAGTGTGCACCATTGGATTTCATACAAAAACAGCAATGTACATTTATATTAAAACATCCCAAGACACTTCACAGAAATGTTATCTGACAAAATGTGACCCCAAGTTACATTAAGATATTAGGCTAAGTGACCGATAGTTTGGTCAAAGAGGTAGGTTTTAAGGACTGACTTAAAGGAGTGGAGAGGCAGAGAAGTTTAGGGAAGGAATTCTAAAGCCTCAGGCCCTGACAGCTGACGGTCATCAATGGGGAAACACAAGAGGCCAGAGGTGGACTGCAAAGATCTTGAAGGGTTGTAGAGCTGGAGGAGATTACAGAGATGGGCAGGTGAGAGCATTGAAATATTTGAGTCTGGAGATTACAAAGGCATGGCTAACAGTTTCAGCAATTGATGATCCGAGGCAGGTCAGAGATGGATGATATTACAGGGGTGGATGTAATATTTATTTGGAGAAAATTTCTGTTCATCCACTACTTGATGTCAGACTAGGAGCATGACGAATCAGAAGCAGTGAGGGTGTGGCATACACATGGAATCTGGCGTGTTTTTGGATGATGCTGCCAAGGGGCAGCCCGTGGATGAGGTATAGGTGAGGACCAAGGATAGGACACCAGGGTATGGGAATGGGTAGAATAGTCATTGCAGGAGATTCTCTGGCTATGCTGAATAGATAGGAATGGAATGAGGCGAGGGTAGTCTATCAGGCTGAACAGCAGAAAAAAGGCATTGGAAGACGATGGTGTGGTTGACCAGGTTGAGAAAGGTGAGGTGGGTTAGTTCACCATGGTCACAGTCCTATAGGGTACAGGGACAAAATACATTAGCATGTAATCTTCAATAATTGGCCATGTTTGCTTGTTTAATACACTATACATATTTGCATGTGCGCTTATTATTTTGACATGTTGCCATTCATTATAAAGATGTGTAGGTCACTGGCATTGATCTGCACATTCAGTTCTCTGGTTTTTTACCATCAAGTAAAAAACATCTCATTGGATTTGAGATCAGGCTTTACCAAGTTACAAATGGCCTTTTCAGTGTCACGGTATTTAATACAGGCTCTATTGTTACTTGAAAATGCTTGACAAGCATTTTATTCCATACAATATTGTTAATATTTTTGTCACCTTCTGTTCAACTGCTAAGAGGAAATACGGAAATAAATTGCCTTACCTAATTATGACACACAGAAAGAAGCTAAGTTTACTGGTGGTGATTTCTCATCATCAGGGACACGTTCTGAGATAGAGGAGAAATATCAAGTTGGATTGTGGCTCAGTATTGCTGACTGTGGCTCTTGCTGTAAAGTGTGGAGAGCAGCAGCGAGAGGATGAGGTTTTACTCTGATTCAACAGCTTGATGACTCTGTCCAGACTCATGTGTAGAGAAACACTGCTTGTTAGAGAGTGCAGTGCCAGATTGAGCAGTTGGTTAATGCCCGTGGAATGATATTCCAGCAGGAGCAGAGCTTTAAGAAGAACAAGTGAGAAAATTTGATGGAGACAGGGCAAAGGATATCTGGCACAAATTCTTGATTCAAAGAAACACTGAAGATCTGCTCATAATGTTATTGGGAAAGTGATTAATAAAACGTAGGGGATCCTCGTTGTAAAACATAAACTATAGAGATGACTGGAACAGCAGTAAGTTTACAAATACTTATATTTATTGCCATCAAGAGGTATATGGTAACTCAGTAGAATATAATCTCCCTTTAGTTGTTTTTACATCAGACCATCAACCGTCTTTTTCAGACTATTACAATAGTTGCCTTTTAGCCAAACACAAAACAAATATAGGATAAATGTTGTCCAGCCAGCTTGCTAAAGGAAGGTAGGGCTTCATGTTCAAGTATTTGTTAGATGAGAGTGAGTAGAAAATACTTCTGAGTGAGGAAAGAAACTGAGAGAAAAATACATGTAGCCAACAAACTTTTTATAAATCTGTACCTTTCCATACTTGAACTTACTGATGTGCTAATGTTTATAAAACTTGCTGAGAAAAACTAAACATGACCAAGTGTAAGGTGGAAGGCATTTCAGGTTTCCAGCATCTGCAATAAAATGTGAATATTTGGCATTCTGTTTCTCAGGAACATAAACTATAATCTCTGTGATGATCTTCAGTTTCAGAGATTGAAGTTTTTATTCTAAAATGCTTATTGACTAAGAAGATTGAACAAATTTTAGGCTCATTTCTTTTTTTTAACAATTGTTTCTCTCCTTTTCCTCATTTGCTGAGTACGTGTATCTGAGGGTTCAGTTCCATGGATGCCAACAGTTTTCCAGCACTTCATCCAAGGCACTAGTCATCATTGTGATCTCAGATGGTTGGTGCTGGCAGCATGTTTCATTGTGAAAGACATCACAGTCGACTCTAATCCTGATTAGCAAATTTAGCACGGTGTTTGAAGCTACATTACCAGTAGGATGTATTTGATGGGACAAATGACGCTTGTTCTGTGCCATTAAAACTCTATGACTATAACTGTACTAGGTGCTGCATTTAACCAATAATTCACCGGAGAAAGTCTCAACAAACACATTTTGGCAGACAACCATATGATCTAACTAGCACCAACTAATTTGCATTATTTCATGCCATCAAATCATTAAGTGATTCATTTTGAGTTTATCACATCAAAGACTCATGCTCTGCAATGTTTTCACCTACTATATTCTCTGCAAACACAGCCTCATCGGAATCAAGTATTTCCTTACCTAGAGCAGTGAAAATTTAAAAAAGGTTAGAAGAACTTGTATTTATATGGTGCCTCTCTCAACCCCAGGACATCCCTAAGTGCTTCACAGCCAATGAAGTGCTTTTGAAGTGTAGTCACTAATGTAATGTAGGGAAATTAGAAACAAATCAATTACAGAATCACAAAATCTTTACAGTGCAGGAGGCCATTTGGCCCATCGAGTCTGCACTGGCTCTCTGGAAGAGCACTCTACTTAGTCCCACTCCCCTGCCTTATTCCCATAACTTTGCATATTTTCTCTTTTCAGATAACAATCCAATTCCCTTTTGAATACGTCGATCGAATCCTGCCTCCATCACCCTCTCAGGAAGTTTTTCCAGACTCCAATCACCCTCTGGGTGAAAAAGAATTTCCTCACATCACTCTTGCTCCTTTGCCAATTATTTTGAATCTGTGCCCTCTAGTTCTTGATAGTCTCTTGAGTGGGAACAGTTTCTCACTATTTACCCTGTCCATACCCCTCATGATCTTGAATACCTCTATCAAGTCTCTTCTCCGCCTTCTCTTCTCCAAGGAAAACAATCCCAACCTCTCCAACGTATCCTCATAGTTACAGTTCTTTATCCCTGGAAACATTCTTCCGAATCTCCTCTGTACTATCTCCAATGCCTTCACATCCTTCCTCAAGTATGGCATCCAGAACTGGACGAGTACTGCAGATGAGGCCAAACTAGTGTCTTATACAAGTTCAACAAGACCTCCTTACTCTTATACTCAATGCCCCTACTAATAAAGTCTAAGATATTATATGCTTTATTAACTGCTCTCTCAACATGCTCTGCCATCTTCAATGACCTATGTACATATACACCGAGGTCCCTCTGTTCCTGCACCTTCTTTAGAGTTTTTCCCTTTATTTTATACTGTCTCACCATATTCTTTCTGCCAAAAAGAAACACCTCACACTTCTCTGCATTGATCTTCATCTGCCACTTGTCTGACCAATCCACCAACATGTCTGTGTCCTTTTGAGGTTCAAGACTATCCCCATCACAGTTGACAAAATTTCCAATCTTGTATCATCTGAAAATTTAAAAATCATGCCCTGAACACCACAGTCTAGGTCATTAATGTATATCAGGGAGAGCAAGGGTCCCAACACTGACCCCTGGGGAACTCCACTACAGACCTTCCTCCAATCTGAAAAACAATCATTTATCACTACTCTCTGTTTCCTCACTCAGCCAATTTACTATCCAAGCGCCTACTTTCCCTTTTATTCCAGGAGCTAGAATTTTGCTCACAAGTCTGTTGTGTAGCACTGTATAAAATACCTTTTGAAAATCCATATACACCGTCAACAGTGTTGTCCTTATCGACCTTCTCTGTTACCTCCTCATAAAATGTTAGTTAAATATGATTTTCCTTAAATGAATCCATGCTGGCTTTCCTTAATTATCTTGCACTTGTCTAAGTGACTATTGGGTTTTATCCCGTACTATAGTTTCCAGAGGTTTCCCTCCCACTGAGGTGAAACTGACTGGCCTGTAGTTGCTGGCTTTATCCTTGCACCCCTTTTTGAACAAGGGTGTAACATTCGCAGTTCTTCAGCCTCTGCACCTCCCCTGTGTCTAAGGAAGGTTGGAAGGTTATCACTAGTGGCTCTGCAATTTCAAACCTCACTTCTCTTAGTGCTCTTGGATGCATCTCAAACGGCCCTGGTACCTTACCTACTTTAAGTAAAGCTAATCTTTCTATCACCTTCTTCTTCTCAATTGTAAATTCTTCTAGTGCACCAGTTACCTCCTCTCTCACCTCGGCCTGGGTAGCATCTTCTTCCTTTGTAAAGACAGATGCAAAGTACTTGTTTAACACCTCCGCTATTTCTCCAGCATCCACATGCGACCCCTTTTTTATCCCTAATCAGCCCTGTTCTTTCTACCACTCTTTCATTATTTATATGCTTATAGAAGACCTTGGGATTCCCTTTTATGTTAATTGCTAATCTCTCTTCATGCTCTCTCCTTGCTTTTCTTATTAGTTTTTTCAATTCCCCTTTGGTCCTTCTATATTCATCCATCGTGTTTTCTACCTGACATCTGTCATATGCACACTTCTTCCTTTACATCTTTACCTCTATTTCTCTCGTCATCCAGGGTGCCCTGGATTTATTTGTCCTAACTTTCCCTTTCAAGGGAATATACCTTGACATTGCCTCCAAAACTGTTTCTTTGGTGCGCGTGTTTCATTTATTAATATAATCATTTTAACAGTCAATGAAGATATTTCTTAATGACACATTCCTGTTAAGAAGTATTCATCATAATTATACTTACAAAACACATCCAAAAAACTCCCTCCCTAACAGCACTGTGGGTGTACCTACACCACATGGACTGCAGCGGCTCAAGAAGGCAACTCACCACCACCTTCTCAAGGGCAACTAGGGATGGGCAATAAATGCTGGCCAGTGTCGCCCACATCCCATGAACCCCTTAAAAAAATGATTGTGTTCATGAGCAGGCAATGCCTCTTCAATTTACACAAGAAATATGACAGAAGCATATACAATAGCCATTGGGTAAATTCTTTTATCATGGCTGAGCGCAGCTTCAATCATTGTACACCGCATGCACTTCCTAATTCTGCTTCTAACCATTTTTACAAATGTACTCAAAGCATTCTTCTACATTGCAATTCTTCAAATTAAAATGCTATCTACAAGATTCTAGAATGATTTTCTGAAGTACCATCTGAGCTTTATTAAATCACTCATTCAGTAAATCCTCAAATAATTGCTCTTGAAGCCTGGTACGTGGAAATGTTTGATTCATTAAAGTAATCCTGTTAATGCCATTAATCAAGGTTGATTAAATTTAGCATTTTTCTTCTCTCACTAAGGGGTAATTTAATGGAATTCTCACTCCAATACTTCATTGTATGTCACCTCACATTCAGTTTTAAAACTGTTATCGAGGATTCTGATTTCATTGAACTCATTCATATTTCGCCGTTAGCAGAATATGTCCATTCTCCTCTTTATGCTTTTTTTGATAGTGTTTTGTAGTAATTATGGTTTTATCTAATGTGTAATATACCTTTAAGAAGGATGTTGTTAAGGAAGATCACATGATCTTGAGTAACCAATAGAGTGGTAGCCCAGTTAGTAGTCAGTGGTGGTATGGAGCTAGGGTCTGAAGTGAAAGCACTCATGAATTGCTGCAGAGTACATTTGTAAATAAACATAATGTTTTCCACCTAAGGAGTGTCTGCTGATCAACTCTATCTATAGTACCAGCTCGGCCACCATTTACAACAAGTGTGCAATGAGGATTCAAAGATCCAAAAATCTGGCGACGAGAATAAAATAAGTTAACGAAAGAAATCAGAAGAAACGAAATCGGGCTGTACCTCACACAGTAATTGTAAGTAGAAGTTCCGTTCAACCTGGCAAAATAACTCACTCACAGAATGCCGCAATTCAGGAGCATTGATCCTTTCAATCCAGCCACGGACAATTGGTCTAACTTTTTCAAGTGATAGAATTTACAGGGGAAGAGAAGAGGCGAGCGATCCACTTATCTACATGTGGGAATAAAGCCCATGGCTTGATTCGAAGTTTGACGGCATCCAGTGCCCCAGATTCGATGAATTGGTGGACCTCGTGAAGGGTTATTATCACCAAAGCCCTCAGTAACGATGCAACGGTTCAAGCTTAACTCAAGAGACAGAGCCCAGGGGAGACAGTTGCTTGTTATGTGGCAAGACTGAAGCAGTTAACGGAACATTGTGAGTTTGATACATTTCTAAGCGACATAGTCAGAGATCGTTTAGTGTGCAGTGTGAATGAGGACACGATTCAGAAGAGATTATTGTCTGAAACAAATTTGGATCTTAAGAAGGTGCCGGAGATAGCACTGGCCATGGAGAGCACAGTAAGGGATTCAAAAGCCACACAGGGAGTGCAAAGTGACACCATCCTCCACTTTGGGCTGGAAGCCCCAACCAAAAAGGGCATGAAAATGCAAGACAGCCGAGAAACGGGAAACAGTCCCCACTAGCCAGAAAATGAAAGAAAAATGACTTAGCAGCGAAAACAAGGAATAATTTCAATAGAGCTGGAAATAAGCAGCCTTATAACAATTGGCAGTTTAAATAAATTGAATAAAAACATCTCCGCCGATGCTGCCAGACCTGCTGAGTTTTTCCAGGTAATTCTGTTTTTGTTTTAAATAAATTGAATGTTTTTATTGTCACAGAAGTGGACAGATAATGAGACAATGCAAGGAGTCAGGCAGGCTTTTAAACAAAAGAAAAAACCCAGTGAGATCTACAATGTAGAAGAGCCTGAAGCAACAAATTCAGATATTTATTTGTTGTTTAGTTTGAAGGTTGGAAAGACAGAACTGATAGATGTAACAGTGAAAGTGAATGGTAGACCTGTTAGAATGGAAGTGGACACAGGAGCTTCCGCTACAGTAATTGGGGAACATACCTTCACATATCTGAATTATGATGAACATCAGTTAAATTTAGAAGAAACTGATGCCAATTAAAAACATACATAGGTGAAGATATTCAAGTCAAAGGCATAAATAGAGTAACTATCCATTATGGAAGCCTATCAATAAATATGTGTTATCAGTAAATAAATGGTATTGAGAGGCAGAGCACCAAGCCTAGAGAAACTGGCTAAGGGAAATCCACCTTGATTGGCCACTGAGATTCCAAAAGGAAGCTGGAAGTGTTCCTGTTTTGGGAAAGGAGTGTGTAAGGACTCAACAACCGGAAGAAACATAGGCTGTCTCAAGTCAAAACCTGACAGAACAGCACAAGAAACTCGAAGAGACCCTGCTTGATGACAGAGTTCAAGACGAGATGAGCAACCTCCTAAAGGAAAAAGAAAACTTGCTGAAAGACCTTCACACACTACAAGAACAAGTGCTTCATTGTTGGTCAGAAGAGCCTTTATCTGATGAAATGAAACCATACTTCAACAGAAGACATGAAATATCCAGCCAGTATGGCATTTTATTGTGAGAGCATGAGTGATAGTTCCTCCAAAGGGAAGAGAGCCATTGTTAATTGAACTACACAGTGGCACATCCAGGAATATTCTGAATGAAGACCATAGCACGCAGCTACCTATGGTGGCCTGGGATGGATGGAGAGGCAGTCAGTTTAGTGAAGAATTGTGTGCAATGTCAGCAACTGTAAAAGTTACCTCCAACAGTTCCGTTACAACCTTGGGAGTGGCTAGGAAGGCCATGGGTATGATTACACATTGACTATGTGGGACCTTTCATGGGTACAATGTTTCTGCTTATTGTTGATGTCCATTCAAAATGGATGGACATATATGAGGTGAAGTCACCAACGTCTTCTGCTACAATCGAGAAGCTACGTTAAAGTTTTGCCATTAACGGACTACCAGAAGTAGTAGTTTCTGATAGATGATGGCATTTACGAGTGCTGAGTTTCAAGGGTTTATCAGCCTCAAAGGTAGCACTCATGTAAAAACTGTACCTCAAACGGACTGGCCGAAAGGGTGGTTCAAACGTTCAAGGCAGGCATGAAGAAGTTAACTGGAGATTCCTTAGCAACCAAACCAGCATGCTTTCTTCTTCATCATAGGACTGCTCTTCACAAACGACAGATATCATAATGTGGAGTTATTGATGAAATGCCGTCTCAGGATGAGATTGAGCTTAATAATGCCTAATTTAGCGGGGAAAATGGAAAGGAGTCAGGGAAGTCAGAAAATTAGACATGATTGGCATAGTCGTGAGAAGAAATTTACCGTGGGAGAGACGGTATATATGAAGAACTTTGGAGAAGGACCAAAGTGGTTACCAGGTGAAATAAATGCAGTGACTGGACTTCTATCTTACAATGTGAAGGTGGAAGGCCCAGTCATATGGAGACATGTAGATCATCTAAGGAAGAGAGAAACCAATCACCAAGAAATATTCCACCTGTGTTCACAATCGGGTCAACGTTTCCTGTTGAGAAAACTCAACCTAATGCCGACATGTCTAATGTGTCTGATGTACCTGCAAGAGTGGAGGATACAGATTTGCAGGTGCCCATCTGATGTGGAGATCCTGATGTTCAGGAAACTCCAGAAAAGGAGATTCCTGACAAAGCATCTGAAGCTGTAGAGCTGAGATGTTCTACACGCATAAAGAAACCCCCAGAAAGACTGAATTTGTAAATTACTTATCTGTGGTATCACAGGTTGTTTAAAACCAACAAACACCAGCCTATATAAAACCAGAATTACCTGGAAAAACTCAGCAGGTCTGGCAGCATCGGCGGAGAAGAAAAGAGTTGACGTTTCGAGTCCTCATGACCCTTCGACAGAACTTGCGTTCGAGTCCAAGAAAGATTTTTTTTTTGGACTCGAACGCAAGTTCTGTCGAAGGGTCATGAGGACTCGAAACGTCAACTCTTTTCTTCTCCGCCGATGCTGCCAGACCTGCTGAGTTTTTCCAGATAATTCTGTTTTTGTTTTGGATTTCCAGCATCCGCAGTTTTTTTGTTTTTACCAGCCTATATATCCTGGCGGGTATCACTCCCCCGATATAAGAAGAACGGTAGCCGGCGAGAAAGAGCGACTCCGTCAAACATCAGATGAGAGGCACCCTCTACATGGTCATACACCTACACCCAGCTGCCTAAAGTCAAGGAAGAGCTTCATGAACAGTGTTGTTCCATTACAATCAACCCCATCTGAAACCCGCATCGCCTTGTGGAAAGACCGGCTCGCCAGTCTCGAACAACCCCCAGCGATGGGAATTCTACCGGATGAAAGCCTTCCCCCAGAAGCTTTTTGCAACTGGGCAACCTGGAAATGCCTTAACAGACTTAGGACTGGTGTAGGTCGTTCAAAGGTGTCACTAAGCAAATGGGGATATACAACCAGCCCGACAACTTGTGAACGTGGAACTGAGCCACAGACTATGCAACATCTTCCTGCAATGTCAATCACTAGAGCAACCCTGCACTGTTGCAGAGCTTGCCGAATTCAACAACAAGGCGCAAAAATGTGTCCAATTCTGGCTGAGCAATGTTTAGACTGTCCGTGGACACGATAAGAAGAACTTATCTGTGTAAATAATTTACAATCTTGAGAAAATTGTAATTATAAATATAAAATGTATTTCCGAATAAAGGGGGAGGGATGTGGTAATTATGGTTTTATCTAATGTGTAATATACCTTTAAGAAGAATGCTGTTGAGGAAGGTCACATGGTCTTAAGTAACCAATAGAGTAGTAGCGCGGGCTACCTCTGTAGTTAGCAGTCACTAGTATGGAGGAAGGGTTTGAAGTCAAAGCACACGAGTTGCTGCTGAGTCCTTCTGTAAATAAACAATTGCCCTTAACTTCCGCACTCCCCAGCGTCAGTTTTTGGGGGGACCCCCAAAGATGTGCTGGGGAATCCCTCAGGCAAGTTCCCAGGTAAGGGTTTGCACAGCAATTGCCCAGAATTGCACACTTCCTTTGGACAATTGCGCTGCGCTGGGGACCATCCAAAAATGCAGCTTAAATCGCAAACTTTGGATGGTTCCACCGGGGTTATACCAATAGTTACCCAGATAAAGTTCGAAGAATTAAAACCTCTTCTAACTTCTGAGTAACTATTGTAAAGACCCAGACCAACCCCATGGAACTCCCCCACACCCCCGATCCCGATCCCGATCCCGCCAACACCCCATGGGAATCCACCCCGCCCGAAGCTCGGACACCCCCACCTCCCCCACACCCCTGATCTTGGAACCCCTCAACCAGACCCCTCGACATCAGATCCCCCAACCAACCTCAGCCCCCCTCAGCTCAGATACACCATCCTTGGATCTGGACCCCCGACCCCCTTCTTGAAGCCCCACCTGACCCTCCGACCCCCAATCTCCCCCCCCGATCTCAGGTCCCACCATGCACCCGCTTACCTTGGACCCCACCAACAAGCCCCCCCTCCTGGACCTCGGGCCCCCCCGACCTTGGACACCCCCACCTCGGCCCAACCAAACCCCAGACTTCCGACACCCGCCCCCCGACATTGGACTACCCCACCCCGCCTTGGACCACCACCCCAATCCTCCAATCCCGCCTCCCCCAACCCACCCCTCAACTCCCCGCCCCCCACAACCCCCGGACCACCACCCTGGCCCTTCAAACTTACCTGCTTCATGGCAGCTTGTTCAGTAAAAAAGGGGGTGTGGCCTGATTGAATACGTTGGTTCTGGACTTTGCTGGAGCCAATGAGGAGTCTTTCGATGCAGGCCCCAAGCAGCTCTGACAGACAGAAGCGTCAACGTTATTTTCAAGACCAGGTAAGTATGTATTCATTTCTTCCAATTTCTGCAGGCTAGCACTTTCCGATGCTGGTCAGAGGTTACAGCCCATAATGTTTTCCACCTAAGATGTGTCCGCTGATCAATCCCATCTATAGTAACAACTTGGCCACCACTTACAACAAGCGTGTGACTAGGACCCACGAGATCGAATAGGAAGAGAACAAAATTACTATCGATGTACTTGTGGAATCTGGGTCTTTTATAAAGTGGTCTTTGAGTCCTAATTTTGTGTTGAAGTGTATTCATGTGACATAACCCAGCTTAGTTATACTACACATGGAAAGGAGAATTCTACATCTATGACAGTGAAAGTGTAGCCTAGGTATTTGACTGATCCAGCTTTGAGACTTGTTTGATGCATCACCTTGAATTTTTGATCATGGGAAGAGGGTGGTTACTTTTATATTAAACAAAATCAAATAATAAATATTTGGGGTTCATTCACATTATTATATTTTTGTCTCCAATGCATTCATTTTATATATTGTAAGGATGCAAGGAAAGTCCAACAGCAAATTAAGAAGCAGATTAAAGTATATTCTGGATATATAAGAAAGATGCTGTTAATTTTAAAAGCTGGTACAGCGTGTGTACACATAGAACATATTAAATAACTTGAGAGACTTTGAATTAGCAAAAGCTAAGTTTACATGGTAGAACAGGTAGTAATTTTAGCTGGAATTGTTATCATGGAGGAATCTTTCCTAATGTGACAGATGCCACCCTTAGTAGCAGTTTAAGGTTAATCCAGTTGAAAAACAAACATCAATTCCAACTACAAAGAAGCACAAATATCAAGTGAGCATTGCAGATTCAGGGAACAGGAAGTTGACCAAGTTAATATAATGTGGAGCTAACTGAAAATTGAAGCATTTTGACTTAGAATTATGAAATAATTAAGGAAAACAACCCCAGCTTCTTCAATCTATCCATGTAACTGATGTCCCTTATTACTGGAACCATTCTTATGAATCTTTTCTGCACAGTCTCTAATGCCTTCATACCCTTCCTAAAGTGTAGTGCCCAGAATTGTACCCAATACTCCAGTTGAGACCTAACCAGTGTTTTATAAAAGCCTGTCTTTGCACTTGTACTGTTATGATGTGGCAGATGATGTGTGCCAGACAGGTCAAATCCATGAGGGAAACTTGATCACACAGTCACGACTGTTTTGCAATTTGTATTTTATTTCAAGATGCATGTCCTGAATTCAGTAGTAACAAGACTACCACAACTTAAGAGGTTTTTAGAAAACTAAATTAAACATGTATTAACAAAAGAAAAGATTTCAAGTACATGCATAAGTCTATAAATTACTACTGTAATAACTCCTACAACCCCTAATAAATCTGGTTCCCAGTTACACCTCCCTTAAAGCAACAGTCAAAAACAAATAGTTTTAAGCAGACCCAGGCAAAGCAACACAATGCCCTGGACAGTCAAATTCAAAGTGAGTTTTCTCAGCTTCAGTTCCTGTCAGGATGTACTAATTTTATCAGTAACCTTTGGGAAAATTAAACACACTGTTTGGCTTAGCTTCTTCTGGCTATATGTAACACCTGACCATCTTCATTTATCTAAAAATGCAAATTTTCCTTACACCTCACATGCTAAACCTTCAGCCATGTTTATGTATTTAGCATTTCAAACCTAGCTTCCCTTTTTGATGACCAGCTGTCTCCAATTCAATTAAATTTCCCCACACACATACACAGAGAGAAACTAATCCAAACCCCACTATTAACCCACTTTTACAATCAATCGCAATAATATTATGAAAATTATTATATTTTCATGGCAGTGCTCTCTGCATATATTTATAAAGAGCAGGATGCAGTATGCCTTTAGAACCATTTTCTTAACCTGTCCTGCCACAGATTTTGAATGATTTATGCACACATACTACCAGGTCCCTCTGCTCCTGTGACCCTTTTTAATTGTATGCTTTATTTTTGATAATTTTAGATAGGAGAGAAACTAGAGAAAGGTACGCATTCGCTTATAATTTTGAATTCAATCCTAAGCTCTTACAGATCTTGCTGATAGCTCTTCTTTTCGGAATGGCTTGCTCAACCTTTTTATAATTTATTTTCCTTCGTACTCTGGCCTTGAAATTCAATAGTTAACTTTCAATAATTAGGTGACCAGGTTAAGATGAGTTCAGACCAACACTTCATACATTAGCTACTTGTTGGTTTTTGTAGATATGAAGAGAGAACCTGTTAACAGAATCTTAAGGAATACAAAATTGGGAAAGAAATATAAAGGATAGGAGCAGACTATCGGAAAAATCCCTCATGAAACAATTACTGTATGTTAGTTCTATTAATTGTGTTAGTTTGTGCTTGCCTGAGGACTGAGCTGTTAGATTCTGGTTTATTATCGCTAGTTTTTGGCAAATGGTTAGCTTAACTTTCAGCTGGCCATGCAGTACATCAAAGTACTGTAGGCCCTACATTCCTAAACTGATCTCTTATTGTCTTGTGATGCATAAACCACTTTTTCAAACACACACTTAAAATCATAGAATAGTTACTGCACTCAGCCCATGTACATGCTGCCTCTTTGGAAGAGCAACTCAGCTGGTCCCAATCCCTCACATTGTCCCTACGGATCTGAAATATTTTTCTCGTCAGATATTTCTCTTTTGAAAGCCACAATAGGATCGGCCTCCACCACACTCTCAGACAGTGCATTGCAGATCCTAACCACGCACACTGCTTAAAAATGTTTTTCCTCATGACATCATTGATTCTTTTGCCATTCTTCTTAAATCCATGCCCTCTGTTTCTCGATCTTCCTGCCAATGGGAACAGTTTCTCCCCATCTACTCTGTCCAGGCCCCTCATGATTTTGAGCACCTCTATCAAATCTCCTCTCAATCTTCTTTTCTCTAAGGAAAACACCTCCAGCCTCTCCAATCTATCCAAGATACAATACAAATAAGGCTTATAAATATGCTCGTAATTTGTTATATCTCACATCATCTCAGAAATTGACATTTTCATGTCCTATGTGTCTTTAATGTAACATTACAGTGAATGCATGGCAAGATACGATATGCATGATGGAATCCATTTTAATCCTCCCCTCCTAACTAGTAGACAGTTCCTTGTAATTCTGGGCGTTGGCATCGCTGCTAGGCCAGATTTTATTGCCCATCCCTAATTACCCTTGAGAAAGAAGTGGCGAGCTGCCTTCTTGAATTGCTGCAGTCCATGTGGTGTAGGTTCATCCACAGTGCCATTAGGGAGGGAGTTCCAGAATTTTCACCCAGCGACAGTGAAGGAATGACAATATATTTTCAAGTAAGGATGGTGTGTGCTTTGGAGGGGAACTTCCAGTTGGTGGTGTTCCCATGCTTCAGCTGCCCTTGTTCTTTGACATTGTATGCGTTGTAAGTTTAGAAGGTGCTGTTGAAGGAGCCTTGGTGAGTTGCTATAATGCATCTTGTAGATGGTACACACTGCTGCTACTGTGCGCTGATGGTGGAGGGAGTGATGTTTGTGGAAGGGGTGCCAATCAAACAGCTGCTTTGTCCTAAATGGTGTCAATCTTCTTGAACATTATTGGAGCTGCACTCATCCAGGCAAGTGGACAGTATCCCATCACACACCTGACTTGTGCCTTGTGGATGGTGGACAGGCTTTGGGGAGTCAGGAGGTAAGTTACCTGTTGCAGAATTCCCAGCCTCTGACCTGCTCTTGGAGCCACAGTATTGATATGTCTGGTCCACTTTCTCTTTCTGGTCAATGGTAACCCCCAGGAATTTGAGTATCTGGGGGATTCAGCGATTGTAATGCCATTGAATGTCAAGGGGAGATGGTTAGATTCTATTTTGCTGGGGATGGTCATTGCCTGATGCATGGATATGGACTGCTTCAGTAGCTAATGAGCTGTGAATGGTGCAAAACATTATGGAATCATCAGCGAACAACTCTAATTCTGACCTTATGATGGAGAGAAGGTCATTTAATGAAGCAACTGAAGATGGTTTGGTCTAGGACACTACCCTGAGGAACTCATGCAGCAATGTCACAGGATTGAGAGGCTTGACCTCCAACATCCACAATCATCTTCCTTTGTGCTAGGTATGACTCCAACCAAGGGAGAGCTTTTCCACTGATTTCCATTGACTCCAATTTTGCTGGGGCTCCTTGATGCCACACTCAGTCAACTGCTACTTTGATGTCAAGGACAGTTACTCTCACCTCACCTCAGGAGTTCAGCTCTTTTGTCCATGTTTAAACCAAGGATGTAATGAGGTCAGGAGCTGAGTGGCCCTGGCAGAACCCAAACTGAGTGCCAATGAGCAGGTTATTGGCGCTGCTTGATAGCACTATCGATGACCCCTTCCATCACTTTGCTGATGACCAAGAGTAGACTGACGAGGTGGTGATTGGCTGAGTTGGATTTGTCCTGTTTTTTGTGTACAGGACATACCTGGGCAATTTTCCACATAGCCGGGTAGATGCCAGTGTTGTAGCTGCACTGGAACAGCTTGGTTAGGGGCACGGCAAGTTCTGGAACATACATTTTCAGTATTATTGCTAGAATGTTGTCAGAGCCCATAGTATTCAGTGCCTTCTAGCTGAACACTGTCAGCTGTTATGCTGAGGACCTCCAGAGGAGGCCAAGATGGATCATCATTCGGCACTTATGGCTGAAGTTGGCTGCAAATGCTTCAGTCTTGTCTTTTGCACTGATGTGCTGGGCTCCCTCATCATTGAGAATGGGGATATTTGTGGAGCCTCCTTCTCCAATGAGTTGTTTAATTGTCCACCATGACTGCATGTGACAGGGCTGCAAAGCTTAGATCTAATCCGTTGGTTGTGAAATCGCTTAGCCCTCTCTATCACATGCTGCTTCCAATGTTTGGCAAGCATGTAGTCCTGTGTTGTAGCTTCACCAGGTTGACACCTCATTTTTAGATATGCTGGTGCTGTTCCTGGCATGCCCTCCTGCACTCTTCATTGAGCTAGGTTTGAATCCTGGCTGAATGGTAATGGTAGAGTGGGGGATAAGCTGGGCCATGAGGTTACAGATTTGCGGCAGTAGACAATTTTGCTGCTTCTGTTGGTCCATAGCGCCTCATGGATGCCCAGTTTTGAGTTGTTAGATCTGGGTGAAATCTATCCCAATTAGCAAGGTAGTAGTGTCACACAACACAATGGTGAATATCCTCAATGTTGAGGTGGGGGTTCATCTCTACTAGGATTGTGCGGTGGCCTCTCCTACCAATGCTGTCATGGACAGATGCATCTGCGACAGGTAGATTGGTGAGGACAAAGTCAAATGGGTTTTTCTCCCTTGTTTGTTCCCTCGCTACCTGCCGCAGACCAAGTCTAGCAGCTATGTCCTTTAGGACTCGAATACCTCAGCCAGTAGTGGTGCTACCAAGCCAATCTTGGTGATGGACATTGAAGTTCCCCACCCAGAGTACATTCTGTGCCCTTGCCACCCTCAGTGCTTCTTCCAACTGGTATTCAACATGGAGGAGCACTGATCCATGAGCTGAGGGAGGGGTGCGTAGGGGGTGGGGGTTGGAGAAATTGTAGATGGTAATCAGCAGTAGATCTCCTTGCCCATGTTTGACTTGGAGTCATGAGACTTCATGGGGTCCGGAGTCAATGTTAAGGACTCACAGGGCAACTCCTTCCCGACTGTATACCACTGTGCCGCTACCTTTGGTGAGTCTGTCCTGCTGGTGAGACAGGACATACCCAGGGATGTTGATAGTTGTGTCTGGAACAATGTCTCTAAGGTATAATTCCATGAGTATAACAATGTCAGACTGCTACTTATCTAGTCTGTGGGACAGCTCTCTCAATTTTGGTGCAAGCGCCCATATGATAGTGAGGGGGACTTTGCCGCGTCAGCAGGGCTGGACATGCAGTTGTTGTTTCCAGTGCCTAGGTTGTTGCTGGGTGGTCCGTCCGGGTTTCATTCCTAATCGACTTTTCTGTAGCCGTTTGATAGAACTGCATAGCTTGCTAGGCTATTTCAGAGTCTGTCACATTGTTGGGTGCCTGGGGTCACATGTAGTCCGGACCAGGTAAGGACAGCAGATTTCCCTCGCTTAAGGACAGTAGTGAAGCAGATGGGTTTTTATGACAAATCAACAATCGTTTCATAGCCACCATTACCGAGACTAGCTTTTAATTCCAGATTTATTAATTGAATTCGAATTCCCCCAGCAGCTACAATCAGTCGGGTGATTTTACTGGCTGATGTCTTGCGTGGATCCCACCAATTTCGAATCCAATCCACTCTATCCTGGATAATAGCAAAGGTATCCACCTGAGGCTGCTGAGATCCTACTTTAACTACGCAAATTGCAGTGCAATGAAGTCACTGGGCCCAAGCTGTGATTTTCCCTCCTGTAAGAGTGGTGAGGCTGCAGCAGCCTTTTCACCAGGTAAAGTTGAGTGAGAAGAGAATCTGAAGTTCGGGAGGTTCTTCAGGTAAATTTCTCTTTACTTCCCCCTGTGAGGTCAGGAGGAGCAGGATTACTTTATCAGGCCGCAGAAGGAAAGTTTGGGCCTCCCCTGGCCTGGACTTTCTCTTTCTCTGCCATGTGTACTTACCGGGGTGTTGTTAGGTGGCCCCTGGCTTTCCCAGTTTCCACATGCCACCTGCTACCTCCTGCTCCCCCTCCACACATTCCAGGCGGGCGCTGGCTGGCAGCTGCTTAATGAGGCCCAGGGGTTAAACACACTGTGACTTCGGTTTGCCACATGAGGGTGCGAATTTACAGAAACCACGCACTAGCAATGAGACCCTGTCCTCCAGCGCTGCAAGGCTGCTCCATTTTACATTTGTAGGTTTTGAAGATTATTTTTTTCCCGCCTATCACAAAGACGGATCAGGAACAGTCCTTGCCGCTGGTGTCAGTGTCTCTGGGAGCACCGAATGAAAGCAATCCTTGAGATAAAATTGGTGTCCCTGGCAGAAGGTGCACCTGAACAACATGGACTCCAGCGGTTCAAGAAGGCAGCTCACCATTACCTTCTCAATTAGGGATGGGCAATAAATGTTGGCCTAGCCAGCGATGCCCACATCCCGTGAACAAATAATAAAAAAAGGGCGTGTCATCTCTTCTTTATTTTCACTAAAGCTAGGGTTCCATCAGCAGCAATCGTCTATGTTTATTGATTTATATTCTTTCCATCATACCCAGTCAGAGAGATGCACAGCAATATAGCTGCAGCAAAATAGTAGCGGCACATATCTCAAGTACAGGCAGGCTGAGACTGTTACCCATCTGAATAGGACAGAGATAAACTACAGCACTGGCTCTATGGACTTTCTTCGGCTGTCCTTGAAGGTCTAATGAATGTAATACTGTCTAATTTTTTTGCGTTGCTATTGAGGCCCAGATTTTACAGCCCTACATGCCTCACCATCACAACTACAGAGAGTCTGATACATTTGAAGCAATTCAGTATAAAATAACTTTGCCATTATAGTTACATCAGCACACACCTTTTGGGCAGACCATTAGCAACATATAATCATTAACAGGTACTAATTATAACAATCAACGTTGCAAACTAAGCCATTGTTATGTATCAGCACACTTCAGTCCTGGGATACAATAGAGAATTAAATCGATTTACACAAAATCTTAGGAATTGTGTGAATATTATAGTAATATTGCAGGAAAGTTTAATTGCCGGGAGGGGAATATCATAATGAAGGAATATAAATCAATAAACATAGACAACTGTTGCTGATGGAACCCTAGCTTTAGTGAAAATAATGAAGAAGAGATGACACACCCTTTTTTTATTATTTGTTCACGGGATGTGGGCATCGCTGGCTAGGCCAACATTTATTGCCCATCCCTAATTGAGAAGGTAATGGTGAGCTGCCTTCTTGAACCGCTGGAGTCCATATTGTTCAGGTACACCTTCTGCCAGGGACACCAATTTTATCTCAAGAATTGCTTTCATTCGGTGCTCCCAGAGACACTGACACTAGCGGCAAGGACTGTTCCTGATCCGTCTTTGTGACAGGCGGGAAAAAATAATCTTCAAAACCTATAAATGTAAAAACTGTCAAATTTTCACATGGGTTGGGATCACCATCTCAAACATTAGCCATCGCAAATGTTTGGAAAATGTATATGTAGCAACATAGAAACAGAAGGAGGCCATTCAACCTCTAGAGCCTGTTCCACTACCATTCAATTAAATGTAGGCTGATCTGTATATCCACTCTAACTACCGACCTCTATCCCATACCTATTAATACCCTCTGCCTAACAAAAATCTATCAGTCTCAGTTTCAAAATTTTCAGCAGCTTTTAAGGAGAGTTTCAGTTTTCCACTGGCCTTTCGCAAAATCTCTTTGTTATTTGTATTTGTCACTTTGTCACTTGCAGGTAGGAGAAACTAGATTTGAATTTATATTTTGTTCAGAGTTCTGGCAGTGTTGCCTACTCTGGCTCTTGATTCATCCTACAAAGGGTCCAGTCACAGCTTGGTCATCCACCATATAGCTAAAGTAACATTCAGCTTCTAGCTCACTCCCAGACGTGTGTAGGTTTGACAAGGCCAAATTCAATATAATGTTAATATCTGTTTTATTCAACTATAGGTATATCATGTTACAGTTAGAAAGATCATTGAGTTCTGACCTACAGTGGTACAGTTCCGAAAAAGTGACTGATACCTAGCACATGTCAAAGAATGCAAACGATAAGGAAAAGCCCTGACTTTCAGAATTCCAACAGCATTAGTTAATTTCAGCTTAGTACTGTATAACAGAATTACATAATTGCATTCTTTGAAAGGTTCAACTCAACATTTTGCATTTCTAAGATTCTGGCAGTTTTCCAGTGCTACCTGACACTTAGATTATTACACTTTAAAAACTGTGCACAGTTTTGATCTCCTTGCTTGACAAGGGAAGAAGTAGCATTAGAAGCAGTTCAGAGAAGGTTCACTCGACTGATTCCTGGGATGGAGGAGGTTATCTTATTTAGAAAGGCTGAGCAGTTTGGGCCTGTATCCATTGGAGTTTAGAAGAATGAGAGGTGATCTTACTGAAACAAAAAAGATCCTGAGGGAATTTGACAGAGTGGTACTGAGAGGATGCTTCCCCTTGTGACAGATTAGACTAGTTTAAAAATAAGGGCTTTCCCATTTAAGACGGAGATGAGGAGAATTTTTTTCTCTCAGGGGGTCATGAGCCTATGGACCTCTGTTCTCCAGAGAGTGATATAGGCAGGGTCACTGTGTATTTTTAAGGCCGAGTTAGATAGATGCTTGACTAACAAGGCAGTCAAGGGTTATGGAGGGTTAGGCAAGATTGAGGCCGCACAATCAGTTCATCCTTGATCTTATTGAGTGGCAGAACAGGCTCAAGGGCCAATTGGCCTAATCCTGCTCCTAATTCATCTGTTTGTATGTTTAAACCAAGTAGCAGATCAATAACTGTTTAACTCAGTTTAGTAATCCTCTGCGTTTATTGAAGTCATTTTTCTGCCTGAATTAATAGCAATTTTTCTTATCAACTAAACCCTAACCTCTTGGGCAAAACTGTTAATTACATTTTTTCCATACTTTAACTGAAGATTGCTGCAACCTTTTTTTATATCTCTTTATAGTTCTCTAAAATCACTGTCAAATTCTCCTTTCAAAATCTTCTTAATCCTGTTCCAAAACTTTCTAACTTAGGTGATCAATATTTGGAGCCAATCTGATCAATCATTGTAAATCTACTTGTAATATACTCGTGCTCCCTATATATATTACAGGAGCTTTTCCAAAGGCATCCATCACTTTGGCTACAGCACTGTTATCACTACAAATTCCAATGATAAGAAGTGGGGCTGGATTTTCAATTGCCACTGGGGACTGGAATGGGTGCCGGCATGATTTGAAAATCGCATTCCCAGAGGGCAGCACTGGATCCTGCTGCCTGAGTAACATGATGCAATTTTCAAGAGTCGGAAGTTCTGTGACCAAAATATGATGGTCACAATCTCAACTCTCAAACACTGAGCATACTCAAGCAGCAGTTTTCTTGTCTGTTATGGCTGATGCCACCAAATCTGTCCCAAAGTGTGAACGCTGCTAGCAGTTCTGCAATATAACGGGGGCAATTAGAAGCACAGCATTCACACGTGGTCATCACCAAGAAATGATACACAGCTTCAAGTTCTGTGCACTCCTATTTAATGAGCTTCGTAAACTATCTAATTAAGATGCAGTCAAAGACCATAATCTAATGGAGTAAGACAATTATTGGTTTTAGTAAGATTTCAAAAGTAATACTAATTTGTTATAATCAAACTCAATTATTTATAAATTTTAATTCTATTAGGAAGGTGACTGTATCTTGCTTTAGGGTAGAAAACTGCTTACTATTTGGCAGGCAAGTGACTCTTAGCAGAGAATGGAATGGATGCAAATACAACACAATAGTGCAGGCATCCATGGGCAGAATGAAACACATTTACTTTTTCAATATTGACAAAATTTACTTTGCTAGGTAGGCAGTATGATTCATTTGAAAACAGCTTATTACCAATAAGTTAAACTTACTATTGCAATTTTCCAATTGAGCAACAGATATTATTAATGTGGATCATGAGGAAACACTGAAAGAAATTCTTTCCCTGAAGAAACCCTTGATCATGTTGTTTTTATAATCTGGATTTTCATCTTCCTACCCAATCACATTGGCTATACTGAAGGTACCTGAACTGATGTGGCTTTTGTAACTAAAAAGAAAATCTCATCAAAAAATTGAATCCCTTCAAAAACTGCTTAATGCCATCATTATAAAAATCTGTCCGAATCTGTGTCCACAATATGAGCTGAATAGGTTAATAAGTCCTTTTTTAAAAACTCCCTCTAATTTCACCCTGTCTCAGCCACTGCCCTCTTGCGGTACAGCCCCACAGGTGCCAGGTATTCTCTGCTAATTTCCTGAATTTCTTGAACTCTCCAATGCTCCAACTCTAGCCTCCTTGACAGCAGTGTCTTCAGCTACTTGGGCTCCAAGATCTCAAATCTTCTCTGTTTTAAGACTGTCCTTAAAAACCACCTCTATTCAAGTTTTTAGTCACTCTTTCCAATCCTTCCCTCTCACTGCTTTTTTCTCACATCTCTGTGAAATGTCTTGAGATGTTCCTAATGTTCAAGGCAATGTATAAGTTGTTACTGTTGTGGTAGTGAGGCCATGATACATTGTTGGAGGTGTCATTTTCCCTCTCTGCTAGCTGAGTTAGATGTAAGTAGAGGTGGTGGCATAATGGTATTGTCACTGGACTGGTGACCCAGGGACCTGGGTTTGAATCCCACCATGGCAGATGGTGGAATTTGAATTTAATAAATTTCTGGAATTAAAAGTCTGATGATAACCATGGGACAATTGTCACTTATTGTAAAAGCCCATCTGGTTCACTAATGTCCTTTAGGGAAGGAAATCTGCTGTCCTTACCTGGTCTGGCCTACATGTGACTCCAGACCCACAGCAATGTGATTGACTCTTAAAATGCCCTCTGAACAAGGGTAATTAGGGATAATAAATAATAATAGGGATAAATAAGTAAATGCTGACCTAGCCATCCCATGAACAAATAAAAAAAATCAATTCATTGTCAGCTGTCTCTCGATTTGGGGATGATGTCTACTCAAGTTTGTGAGTTTCTGCCATGGGTCTCTTTGTGCGACAGAACAGGCCAATTCTTGATTCACACATGGAGGAGGGCGAGTGCAGGATTTGCTTTCTTTTCTTTCCTTCTGTGCTGCTGCTCTGCCTCATCATTAAGACGTTGGGACTCAAAGTGTGATGCAACTTGATGGACAAGTTGTTGCCATTTTGAACAACTGGAGCTCCTCCTGGTCATTAATGTCAATGTTGCCATGATTCAAGGAGAGCTTCAGAGTGTCATTGAAGCATTTTCTTTGTCCTTCCCTGGAATATTGGCCATTTGAGAGATGAAAGAATAGGATCTGGCAGGGGAGATGATTTTTAGCCACACGGACACAGTGTCTAGTCCATCAAAGATTTTTTTAGGAATTTTGCCTGAATGCTTATAAGGGTGGCTTCAAGAAGGATGCTAGCATCGTTAGGGACATGTTAACAGCAGTACACCATTCAGCTCATAAGCTTGTTCTGTCATTCAATCAGATCTGTATGTTAACTCCATTTAGTCACCTTTGATTCATATTAATTGATAATCTTACCTAACAAAATCTATCGCTCTTAATCTTGAAACATCCAGTCTTTTGGGGGAGGGATCCCAGATTTCCAGTCCCTTTGTGTGAAAAAGTGCTTCCTGATTTCACTCCTAACTAGCCTACCTCTAATTTTGAGATTATGCCTCTTGTCTTGATTCCCACATCAGAGGATAAGATTTCTCCGTATTGGTCCTATCAAATTTCTTTATCAACTAGATCATCCCTCAGCCACCTAAACTCAAGAAAGTAGAAGCCATGTTTATGCAACCTCTCCTCATACTTCAGCCCTTTAAGACCTGGTATTGTCGGTGAATTTGTGCTCCAGCCTCTCCAAATCAGTAGATCCTTGCTGAAAAGCAGTGCCTGAGATGGAACGTGATGCTCCAGATTGGTCTTACCGAGGGACTGTGTAACTGAAGCATGACTTCCTTACTTGTGAATTTCAAGCTGAAGGGACCAATCTTATTGATGTGTGCCAGCGGCCATTCTGACCATGGAAGTTGTTATAGTCAAGTCTGTTTCTTTGTTATCCGACATCAGTACACACACTTTTCACACAAATCGCTGGATTGAAGAAAAATCCACACATATTGATATAAAAATATTTGTTTCTTCCCCATTTTTTCATATCTGTTCTTCCAGATGATACTCACATTTGTGAAAACTTTCCACCCACTCTTAATTTATCTTTTACTTTTATAGAAGTGATCACTGCGGGTGCCCTCCAGATGACTCAAGGGGTTGGAGTAGGTTTTCACTAGTTGTTACAATCTTTGCTGTCTACTCACATGTAGCTTCTGGTTATAATCTAAATCCTCCTTTGTTTCACAGAACTCTTTGCATAAAAGGGAGAGAAAGGAGCAGGCACATTTGTCACTGGACTAGAATTCCAGAGACCCAGGCCAGTGCTCAGCATGGCACCTGGCAGAATTTAACTTCAATTAATAAATCTGGAATTAAAAGCTAATCTCAGTAATGGTGACCATGAAGCCATCATTGATTGTTGTAAAAAAAAAATCTGGTTCACAAATTTTACAGGAGGAAATCTTCTGTCCTTACCTGGTCTGGTCTACCTGTGACTCCAGATCCACAGCAATGTGGTTGACTCTGAAATGGCCTAGCAAGACACTCAGTTGTATCAGACCATTACAGAAAAACAAATAAGGAATGAAACTGGATGGACCTCCCGGCGTCAACCTAGGTACCAGAAACAACAGCGGCACTCCCAGCCCCATTGACCCTGCAAAGTCCTCCTCACTAACATCTGGGGGCTTGTGCCAAAATTGGGGGGGTTTCTCACAGACTAGTCAAATAATAGCCTGATACAGTTATACTCACAGAATCATAACTTACAGACAATGTCCGAGATACCACCATCACCATTTCTGGATAAGTCCTGTCTCACCAGCAGAACAGACCCAGCAGATGTAGTGGCACAGTGGTATACAGTCGGGAGCAGGTTGCCGTGGGAGTCCTCAACATCGACTCTGGACCCCATGACATTTCATGCCATGAGCTCAAACATGGGCAAGGAAATCCCCTGCTGAATACTACCTACCCCTTAGCTGATGAACCAGTACTCATCCATATTGAACATCACTTGGAAGAAGCACTGAGAGTGGCAAGGGCACAGAATGTACCCTGGGTGGGGGACTTCAATGCCCATCACCAAGGGTAGCTCGGTAGCACCACTACTGACCGAGCTGGCCGAGTCCTAAAGGACATAGCTGCTAGACTGGGTCTGCGGCAGTAGTGAGGGACCAACAAGAGGGAAAAAAACCTAATTGACCTCGTCCTCATGCACCTGCCCATAATACTATCCCTAGGAGTGACAACTGCTCAATCCTTGTGGAGACAAAGCCCTGTCTTCATAGTAAGGATACCCTCAATTGTGTTGTGTGACACTACCACCGTGCTAAGTGGGATAGATTTTGAACAGATCTAGCAACTCAAAACTGGGCAAGCATAAGGCGTGTGGGCCATCAGCAGCAGCAGAATTGTATTCAACAACAATCTGTAACCTCATGGCCCACCATATCCCCCACCTCACCATTACTTTAAATTTGGGGTTTATTGGAAGAGTGCAGGAGGGAATGCCAGGAGCAGCACCAGGCATACCTAAAAATGAGGTGTTAACCTGGTGAAGCTACAACACAGGACTACTTGAATGCCAAATAGCATAAGCAGCAAGCGATAGACAGAGCTAAGCGATTCCACAACTAACAGATTAGATCTAAGCTCTGCAGTCCTGCCACATCCCATTGTGAATGGTGGTGGACAATTAAACAACTAAATGGAGGAGGCTCCACAAATATCCCCATCCTCAATGATGGGGGAGCCCATCACATCAGTGCAAAGGATAAGGCTGAAGCATTTGCAGCCATCTTCAGCCAGAAGCGTTGGATGATCCATCTCAGCCTCCTCCGAAGGTCCCCAGCTTCACAGATGCCAGTCTTCAACCAATTCGATTCACTCGATGTGATATCAAGAAACCGCCAAAGGCACTGGATTCTGCAAAGCTGTGGGCCATGACAACATTACGGCAATAGTACTGAAGGCTTGTGCTCCAGAACTAGCTGCACCACTAGCCAAGCTGTTTCATTAAAACTACAACACTGGCATTTACCCGGCAATGTGGAAAATTGCTCAGGTATGTCCTGTCCATAAAAAGCAGGACAAATCCAACCTGGCCAATTACCACCCCATCCCACTTTTGATCATCAGCAAAGTGATGGAAGGTTCATTGACAGTGCTATCAAGCGACACTTACTCAGCAATAACTCACTCTCTGATGCCCAGTTTGGGGTCCGCCAGGGCCACTCAGCTCCTGACCTCATTACAGCCTTGGTTCAAACATGGACAAAAGAACTGAACTCCAGAGGTGAGGTGAGAGTGACTGCCCTTGACATCAAGGCAGCATTTGACTGAGTGTGGCATCAAGGAGCCCTAGCAAAACTGGAGTCAGTGGGAATCAGGGGGGAAACTCTCCACTGGTTGGAGTCATCCTAGCATAAAGGAAGATGGTTGTGGTCATTGGCGGTTACTCATCTCAGTCCCTGGTCATCGTTGCAGGAGTTCCTCAGGGTAGTGTTCTAGGCCCAAACATCTTCAGCTACTTCAACAATGACCCTCCTTCCATCATCAGGTCAGAAGTGGGGATGTTCACTGTTGATTGCACAATGTTCAGCACTATTCGTGACTCCTCAGATACTAAAGCAGTCCATGTCCATATGCAGCAAGACCTGGTTAGCATTTAGGCTTGGGCTGATAAGTGACAAGTAACATTCACCCTACACAAGTGCCAGGCAATGACTATCTCCAACAAGAGAGAATCCAACCATCTCCCTTTGACATCTGAATCCCCCACTATCAACATCCTGGAGGTTACCATTGACTAGAAACTGAACTGGACTAGCCATATAAATACTCTGGCTACAAGAGCAGGCCAGAGGCTGAGAACTAACTGAGAAGTAACTCACTTCCCAGCTCCCCAAAGCCTGTCCACCATCTACAAGGCTCAACTCAAGAGTGTGGTGGAAAACCCTTCACTTGTCTGGATGAGTGCAGCTTCAACAACACTCAAGAAGCTTGACACTGTCCAGGACAAAGCAACCCACTTGATAGGCACTGCATCCCCCATCATAAACACTCGTTCCCTCCACCACTGACGCACAGCGGCAACAGTGTGCACCGTCTACAAGATGCTCTGCTACAACTCACCAAAGCTCCTCTGCCACTTTGAAGGACAAAGGCAGCTGATGCATGGGAACACCACCACCTGCAAGTTCCCCTCCAAGTCTCACATTGTTGTTCGGTCAAAATCCTGGCATTCCGTTCCTTACAGTACTGTGGGTATATCTACACCACATGGACAGCAGCGGTTCAAGGAAGTGACTCCGCCCTCTGTTACCATTGTTTTGGGTCTTACATAAGGTTGTCCTTAGTCAGGGTTGATAGATACTGCTGGAGGTAGGCTGTTAGTAAACTTTATCTTTGCTATGTACATTACAAGATTTAGCACAAAGCTTCACATAGAATTATCTCTCAGCATACTCTATTGTCATGTTATCTTATATCACTGATGATGCAGGCTGCGTATTTACATATTACCATTAATACCTTTACACTACATCTCCCCCAAGTCTCTGACTCTATTAAATACATCGTCCTTCAACAACCACCTTCTCAAAGGCAATTAGGGATGGGCAATAAATGCTGACCTAACCAGTGATGCCCCTTTAAAAAATAAAAAAAATTGTATCTCCTTGGATCATTCAACCATTCAGTCTGTAGTATTTCAGGATGGATACTGAACATAGGTGTAAATGTCTTAAACAACTTCAGAGAGCCTGGATGTCTGCCAAAAAGCAGAAGTAGCAACCAAACCTGTGGTTATATCTCAAGAACAGCTTTCATCCAAAGCAATTTATTTTGAAGTAGAGAAGCAAACGAATATTTGACATTCATAAATGTTAGAGCACAGAAGGAGTCCAGTTCTCATTGCACCAATGCCAGCTCTCTGAAAGATCAACATAGCCAGAACCTAAACCCATCCTCACTCAAGTTTCGCACCTGCACTTCCAGCAGAGATCAAGAGTAGAGCCTCGGCTGATTTTCCAATCAATGCCAGGGACCTGCAATTACAGGAATCACTGAATCGTACAGTGCAGAAGGAGGCCATTTGGCCCATTGTGCCTCTGCTGGCTTCTTGAAGGAACTATCCAATTAACCCCACTCTATTTCTCTTTCACCCCAGTCCTGCAAAGTTTTCCTATTCAAATAATCACCCAATTGCCTTTTGAACGGTATTATTGAATCTAGTGCTTCCACCACTCTTTCAGGCAGTGGATTCCAAATCCCAACAACTCGATGAATAAAAAATTCCCCTCATCTCGCTTCTGGGTCTTTTGTCAATTATCTCAAACTCTGTACCACCTGGTTAGCGATCCAGCTGCCGCTGGAAACGGTTCTCTCTGTGTACTTTATCGAAGCCCATAACTTTATACATCTTTCCTTTTAGCGTCTGTGCTTTAAGGAGAACCACCCCTGATTCTCTCCTCTCTCCACACATGCTCAATAATAGCTCACTGCCATAATACGCCATGTAGGTGCAAAAGCTGATAAGATCTCGCACTGCCAGCCCGAGCAGCGTGCACTGAATTTCTTCAAGTGGGAGATGAACCCATTTCTTGCTGGGGTAAAGGTCATCACTGTGTACAAATATTAGCTACTGCATGACATTACCCAGAGTCAGAGTGGCCTTCTGGAGCCATTGTAATCGTCCAAGGGGCTTGGACAGGTAGTTTCCATTTTCTTCCCTCCTTGGTTTTTTGACCTGGTTTTTGTCTCTGTCAGGAGGTCACAGGCTTTTGGGTTGCCAGGGGAGTCTCTCATTGGTGCTGCGCAAGGCATGACAGACTGTGATTACAAACTGGATGGACTAGTGGGTCTTTTCCTGATCATTATTTGTCTGTTTGTGCACTCACATCATTGGGACCTGACCAAATTAAGATTGTAAACATCTTGCTCCATTAATATTGTCTCTAAATAGCACTCTGATGTAAGAAATGCAATTTTGACGTTTACCAAATTGACAACAGTTTCAAGTGGAGATAACATGGTCAAGTAGGGAAAAAAAGGTCAAGTAAAGCTGAATTGTTGGTGATTTATGAAACAATCAGTGGCATTGGAATAAATACTTGGTGCAATGGGGCCACACACTTTTTCAGCAGCACAGTATTTAAATAGGGATTGCTGGTTTTCAAATATGAGGTAATACAGCTTTAAATGTTGCACCGAGAGCGGAAGGAGTTGGCGCTGTCCCTTTAAACGGTCGCAGTTTGTGAATGTGGGCAGAGAGTGATGTGTAGTGAAGAGGAAAAACTGGCTCCTGATTGCGTTTGGTGATAACACTATTACCCTTAACGATTTGTAGACAGCTCGGAAGAGAACCTCAGGCTGCAAGAACACCACCTGCAAGATGAAAAAGCAGCAGCCCCTCAGCGCTTTAGTGACAGCTCTACAGCGCGGACAGGTTTTCTTCTGAGCGAGTGGGCGCCTCTACAATCCCTAACTTTGGGGAAATAAAATGGAATTTATCACGCTAACATTCACATCTCTGCTTTTACTCTCCGCGCAGCATAATAAGTTTATAAGGTAAGTAGTCATCGATGCTTGACCAGCAGCTGCCTTCTTTTTAAATTAGATTTACTTCTCTTTCGATCTGTTGTGTTGGAGATCTTGTAACTTTTTTCCAGTGGGGTATTGCTGCTTCACAGTGAGAGGGTGAAGGGGCTGAATGTGTCTGCTTTATGATGCGGTCAGCTGAATATGTTCACAGGTAAATTCGACCAACATTCTAGAGTTCCATGTTACCCATGCTCCATTAAATATGTATATATCCTTTAAATCCATATCAGGTTATAAACACATTGCGGTTACTTTTCCATGTCGCTTTAATTTACTGGGGTTGGTGGTCCCCTGGTTTAACACCCGGAGTACTCTCTGATAACTCCCTTTTCTGAAGGCGGAGCAAATCCCGGATTATTGCAAAATGAATTCGCCTTCTACAGTTTGAAAACACTTGTTAACCCTTCCATAGTGTATTGACCTATTTTCCTCTCCTAAATGTCTGCCTTTTTATTTTAATCCCTTCCTTCCTTCTCTACGACTCTCCTAACAAGGCACTTTTAAAACACTTTGGCTGGGAAAGAGCCAGGATAATATATATTAACCTGCCCACCAGAATGATTTTTTTTAAACAATGTCTTATTAGGTAGATATAGTTTTTAGATGTTTTTATAATTTAATTTCAGCAAAGAACAGAACATTGGCCAGCAGCAGTGTAGTGAGATTTCACAATGCACCACGCACTGTCTCTGAATATTATCATATTAAATATTTTTAATAGTTAGCATTCCAACAAACAATGCTAACCGCAGCACATTGTGTTTACTGGTTTAATGTAACAATGATTAAGTCTGTTCTGTTGAGCCAAAAATGTGCTTTGTCTTCGGAACTTAATACTGGATTTTCAAGCATTACCACTGCCTCCTTACAGGGGAATGAATGGCTCATATTATCTTCACCATGTGGCTACATTTAGCATCTGATCTCTACACCAGTCATTTCAGCCCCAGATTAATTGTTCATTATTCAAAGGTTAAAGGAAAGGGTAGCAGGGTCATTTGGGGGAGGGGGTGGTGGGGGGGTTGTTGTCCCTGCCCTTTTGTAAGTCACCCCGGGCCCAGGTGAGTGTCCCATGCTCAGGGTTACGAACCATGGCCAACAACGGAACCAGTGAATTTTTGGTGGTGATGGTGGAAGAGCTTGAACCTTGAGGGACAACGGCTGGTTACGGGCGAAGGATCCTTCATGGAGAGGGCTTGTGTTTCCATTAAGCACGCATGAGGAAGGCAAGGGGAAACCACCTCATGTATTTTTTTCCTAGTCGTATTGCTCATTGCCCATTGGGTGGCTCTTACAAACAACTGACGAAGAAAGTGCAAGCCCACGAGGTGTGGAGAAATGAGCAGAGAGCTGCCCTTTATTACTATAAAGGAAAAGGTGAAGTTTAATAGTTTCAGCCAATAAACAAAATGATAGCATCCAGGGATCCGGCCTCACTGATCTACCCTTAAACAGCGGTAAAGTTGAGGAAAGGGCTCTCAGATATATGTGTATTTATCTTGCCTGTAAGATGCACTTCTTCCAGCAATACTTACCCGTCACACTCTGTTGGCAGTGCCCCCACCGCTATAACACAATGAAATCAAAATTCCTTCAGGCCCATTTTCAGCACCAAACATGCACGCCAAAACAGGTCAAAATTGAGCTTAGGCCTCATTCGTACAATTTGGGTAAACCACTGGTACCTGTTGTACCTTTATGGAGATTTTTGAAAAATAGCCCACCCCAATATTGGCTCGAACATCTTTCAGCCACAGATTAGTTCCCGGAATTGACCCTCGATGTACCTATGAAACCGACAGGACAGTGTCCAATACTTCCTCCTGTGTATCTTGTGCTCCACTGTAAACAATGTCATTGGAGGCCATGCACACACAATTATATTGTTACCTATATTTATACTAGTGGAAGGTACATTCTTTTCTAAGGACAGGAGTGCTACACCATGCTCCACAAATATCCTGTGAAGGTTAATCGGTGTTCCCTTAAGGGCAAAAAATCTAATTGCTGCTAAATAAACATGAGGTTAGGTAAGATTCTCATTTTTAGTATATGTACAAGAACATTGCCTTTCCCTGTCTCTGTGCCTTTCTCTAGCCCAATAACCTCCCAACCCCAACTCTGTGTTCCTCTATCTGTGGTTTCCTCTGCATTCCCCCTCCATCTGCCCCAACATTGTTAGCTAGTCACATACTGAAGCCTCATGCTCTGGAAATCCCTCCTTAAATTCCTCGATCGCTCCAAGTCCCTCTTTTAAGATCCTTCTTAAGGCTCATTTCTTTGACCAAATTTTGATTATCTATCCTAATGGGATAGATCTAAACTGTGCAATAGTGTAAATCAAGTGGTAGTGAGTTGGCAACAATTTCCATTTAAGTCATCAGCAATTTGTTTTGATTACACCTTTGTGAAACATGGGTGTCTGTTTTTTTCTCTATGCTAGAAGCACCATATAAATGCAAGATGCTTTTGATGTAATTATAGATGTAACAGAACTGGGACCAGGACATGTGATTCAGGTGTCTAACCAGTTGGCATTTTCTTTGCTTCTTTCAAAGCATTTCACATTTTTAATGAAATTTTAATAAATGTATCAGTTTTGGAGAATTAAAGGTTGTTTTGTACATTCAGATTAGCTCCAGAAAGAACCATTTTACACTTCAAAAGAAATAAGACCCAGCACACTCCTGGCTGGCCTCCCACAGTCTACCTTCTGTGAACTTGTGGTCATCCATGACCCTACTGCCCGTGTCCTAACTTGTAACAATTCCTGTTTAACCATCACCCTTGTGCCCGCTGACTAACACTGGCTCCCAATTAAACAGCACCTTGATTTTAAAATTCTCATCCTTGATTTCAAATCCCCCCATGACCTGTCCCCTCTCTATCTCTGTAATCTCATCTAGTCCTACCATCTTCCAAGATCTCTGTGCTCCTCCAATTCTGGCCTCTTAATTTTAATTACTCTAGCATTGGCATCTGTGCTTTCAGATGCCAATACCCAAAACTCTGTAATTCCTTCCCTAAACCTCTCAGCCTTTCTTTCCTCCTTTAAGATGCTCATTCAAACATTACTGTGTGATCAAGCTACGCCAATATCTCCTTATGTGCCCAGTGTTAAATTTTGTTTGTAACACTCCTGTGAGGCGCCTTGATATGTTTTACTACATTAAAGGCACTATATAAATACAAGTTATTGTTGTTGAAATTAAACATGAACAATGAAAATGTACCTGAAAAATATTGCTCAAGTGTGTCTCAGTCTGGGAAAAATGGAACATTTAAAAATATAATGTTGAATATACAAAATAAATGGGAGAGTTTGGCTGCTATAGGATTGAAAATTGGAGGGCGAAATGACCTCTCTCCTTGAACTTTCTTTTGTTCTAAGGGAGTGAAGATAGTGATGTTCCTGAACTTCTTTTACAGGAAACTTACGCAGTACATCGTATTATGCATCATTTTCTTATAAAGTTATTGTAATCTGAGGTCTATTCACTGGAGTGAAGGCTTTTCTCCAGACTTCAGGAGAGGGAAATTCTACTGCTGACCTCATAAGTACTTTGGCAATAAATTTACAGAAAAAATTATGTTTTGCGTTAACAGTTGTCATTATTAATTGTATTGCAATAGTTTGCACCTAATAATGAATTTAAAAATCATAAGGTAATGTGCAGCACCAGTGTCATAGATTGTCTCATCATAGAACTATAGAGTCATTATGCTACAGAAAGAGGCCATTTAGTCCATTGAGTCCATGCCAGCTCTCTGTAGACCAATCCAGTCAGCCTCATTCCTCTGGTGACTGTGATTTACTAGAAAAAAAAAGCCCTGCATGTCTGATTAAGTTTTGAGGGCTACAATGTTTAGTGAGTTTTTTTTTCTACATAAACCATTGGCATTCAGCCAGCACGTGAAAGCGTTCTGCATATTCAATATCCAGGTTGCAATTTATCTTTAGATATGAGCATTTTGAACTTATATTTATGCTTATAGGCCCAAATGAAATTCTTAAACTACCAGTGTACCAGCATTTGAGATGGTAATTGTGCTGCACATTGTGAAATATTATGGTATGGTCCTTTTCCGTTTATTGATATTTTGATTGTCTACTTTAGTCTGGAATTTGAAGAACACAGTTGTGTAGAACATTTCATTTACTGTATAAGTTGTGATTCTATTCTGTCATCTTGTGTGAGATTGAGTATTTAACCTAAACACAATTTTGTAACAAGCATATTATTATTATATATTATAATTAAATTTTACCTGGCTGAAGTATTGACACTTGAAGCTGTTTTGTAAAAGCACACACAAACAGATTTTGTGGTGGTTCAGTTAAAGCAAAAGCTCATTGCATGAAAAAAGCAGTGCTAATGTAAGAAGTTATACAACATTAGCAATCTGGCAAACAAATGACTTCACATCATTCTCTTAACGGTAATGTGGAACTTCACAGAATCACAGATTGCAGTAAGAAACCATTCAGCCCATCGTGTCTGCACTGGATCTCCGAATGAGCAATTTGCCTCATGCCAACCCTCCACCTTCTCCCTGTCACCCTGCACGTTCTTCCTTTTCAGAGAACAGTCTAACTCCCTTTCATCTTCCACCTTCCACCTGTCCGCCCAATTTGTTTAGGATCGGATCTCATTTGCCCCCAAAAATTCTTCTCCTCAGCAGGATTCACTGCCTTCACCAAAAAAGCATTTGGGAAATCTTTCATTGGGAGGAATGAGGAAGGGGAAAAAACACAAAAAATAAATTTTGACATTCAGTGTTGTGTGTGAAGAATGCGATGACACCATTGGATGATTTATATCACCACAAATAGGAAATGTTTTGTCAAACATATCTACCAGATCTTGTTAATTAACTCATCTCCTACCTCCTGTACTCCTTTTATCACTTGGATCTTGGAATCATAAAGCACAGAAACAAACCATTCTGCCCATTATGCCTGTGCCTCCTCTCTGAAAGAGCTATCCAATAAACCCCACTCCTCTCTGCACTCCCCACAGCCCTGCAATCTTTTCCTTTCTAAACATTCTCTTTTGAAAGCTACTATTGAAACTACTTCTTGTTATGACGCGGCAGACGATGTGTGCCAGATAGATCAAATCCGTGAGGGAAACTTGATCATGCAATCACAACGGTTTTGCAATTTGCATTTATTTCGAGATGTGTGCCCTGAATTCAGAAACAATGGGCAGAATTTTGCCCTCGGATGGCGTGCGGGCCCCACCGACTCGGCAGTGGGCGGACAGCTGACCCCCGCCACCGAAACGGGGCCTGCTGCCATTTTGAGTGGGCGGGCCAATGAAGGCCCACCCAGCGGCCTGCCTGACGGGTAGTGCTATGCGCTCCCTGTGCGGGTGGGGGGGAGGGAACCACTGTTAAAGTGCGCTCTCTCGTGCATGCATGCAAAAGAGCGCACTGCTCCCTGAGTCTAAGTCCTGTCTCAGGGAGATTCGTGACAGGTAAGTTAAGTGTAAAAATAGAAACATTAAAAAATTATTAACATGTCCCCTCATGTGACAACGTCACACGAGATGGGACATGTTCATAAAAAACACATAAACTTTATTACTTTTTTACAAAACAGACATGAAACCTCATCCCGCCAGGGAATGAGGTTTCATGTATTATCAGGAGTCCGCTGGGGCTCCTTGCCTACCTGCCAGCCTTAAGGTTGGACGGGCAGGTCTTTAATTATCTTAATGAACCTGTCAATGGCCTCAATTGGCCATTGACAGGTCAGCGCAGGGACAGCTGATTTCGCTGTCCGCCCGCCTTCCTGAAAATTTAAAGGGACCGGGATGATGTCGGGGATTCCTTTCCTGACATCATCCCGCGTCATTTTCCCGTCGGTGAGCGGGCCCCGCCCCCAAATCGCCGATGGGAAAATCCTGGCCGAAACGTCCACCAAGACGTCAGAGATTTTTTTTAGAAAACTAAATTAAGCATTTATTAACAAAAGAAAAGATTTCAAGCACATACATAGGTCTATAAATTACTGCTATAATAACTCCTAAACCCCTAATTAATCTGGCTTCCAGTTACACCCCCCCATTAAGGCAACAGCAAAAAAAAGATTATAGATAGATCCAGGCAATTCAACACAATATCCTGGAGTAGAATTCAAAGTGACTTTTCCCAGCTTTGGTTGCTGTAGACAGCAGCTTAATGCACAAATACTAGAGGTTTTCACACTTCTGGTAGATCTTACAATGCCCTTTCTGACGTATAGCTTCAATCCCCTTTATACATGTTTCTCCCTTTTAATGTAAATTCCATTGTTCACATATGTCTTTGGAACTTAACTTTTCTCATAATATAAATCATTGCATCAGTAACCTTTGGGAAAAATAAACACACTGCTTGGCCTAGCTTCTCTGACTAGGTGTAATATCCCACCATCTCTTTAAAATTCAAACTACCCTGATTTATTCTAAAATGCAAACTCTCCTCACCTCACATTCTAAGACTTCAGCTGTGTTTACGAATTTAGCATTTCAAACCCAGCTTCTTTTGATGAGTCAAAGCCTTCAGACCAGCTGTCTCCAATTCAATTAAATCCCACACACACACAGGCAGAGAAACTATCCAAACCCCACTATTAACCTACTTTTACAATAAATCACAATAATATTATGAGAATTATTATAATTTCATGACATTCTATCATTCTTTTGGACAGCAAATTCTAGATCATAAAATCTTGCTGCATTAAAAGATTTCTTCTCACCTTCCCCTCCCTCGCTGAGTTTTTTGGCTAAATATTTTAAATATGTGTCCTCTGGTTGCTGCCCCACCTGCTAGTGGGTACAGTTTCTCCATCGACTCTACCAAAATCCCTCATAATCTTGAACATTTCTATGAAATCTCCCTTCTCTCCTCTGAGGAGAACAATGCCAGCTCCCACAGTCTCTCCACATAACTGGTCTTTCACCCCTGATACTATCTGGTATGTCTCCTCTGCACCCCCTGTAAGGCCTTGGCACCGCCTCTTGAAGTAAAATGCCCAAAATTGGTTACAATATTCTAACTGAAGCCGACCCTACAATTCGTAAAGGTTTGCCACAATTTTCTATCTTTTGTACTCTATGCCTCTACTTACAAAACCAAAGATTTCATATACTTTTTTTTAAACAACGTTATCAACTTGTGCTACCATCTTCAAAGATCTATGTATGAGAGTGCCCAGGTTTCCCTCTTCCCGCACGGCCTTTAAAATGGAATCATTCTGTTTATATAGGCTGGGATTTTCCGGCCCTGTTGCGAGTGGGACCTGCCGTGGGTGAGGTGGTGTCCCAGCCAGAAGCCCATTGGCTGGCAGCGGGACCGGAAGATTCTGACAGTGGGTGGGTGCGGAAAATCCCGCCGATTGTTTCTTCTCTTTTTTCTTTTTTTTCTTCCAAAATCTTACATCTTCCAAACTCTAAGGTCATTTTGGACCTTACTTTCACCAAAATGGTGGACAGATGACCTTACCTCTTTGCTTCTCCTGTTCTTAGACCATCCACTAAAGATGTACAGGTTCCCCCCATCTACTGGGAAAGAACATCTACCCCATTTATCACTCCCCCCTCCCCCTGCATTTAACTGTGACCTAAAAAATAAAGGAAAAGTGGAACTATCTCTGACAGATAACAGCAAACTGTACCTGCTGCACATGTTCTCTTGTTAGATTCTGAGTCATGGCATTTCAGTCTGAGGCTTCAGGATGATATAGCTGTTTCACATTAACTGTCACTATTACTAAAGAACATTGTAATGCTTTACAACAGCTTACATACCATAGTGATGCCTTAAATATTACACTTAGACTCATCAGTGCTGTCCGGGTGACAGCAGTGACTGCAGTGAATGGCAGTGCCGGGTTCGTTCAAACGGTTGGTTAGTAGGGGAAGGGCTAGGGATATGTGTGGGGCACCAGCACTTCACTGAAAGCTGCAGGTGCATATGGCTCATGAAAGCTGCAACAGTTAATGAAGTTACAGAAGCTGTTGATTCCCGACCAGTGTTTCACAACACCCTGGGCAGTATTTTCAGCTCGGCGTGTGGACGCGCATGAGCGTGAAGTAGCCACGGGGTGATGTCAGGCGAGCGCCCCCACGTCATCGTGCACTCGCGCGATATCTCGGTCTGCGGGCGTGCACGAGAGCCAGCAGCGTGCCCGCCGACAATTAAGGGGCCGATTAAGCCCATCAGTCAGTTAATTAAATTGAATTTCTCTCTGCCCGTCCTTCCTTACAGTTGGCAGGTGGGCGAATAGGCCAGGCGGCCTTTGCATGTTTTGAGAAACCTCATCCACGGGCGGGGATGAGGTTTCCAACAGCGACTGAGAAAACAATTAAAAAAAAATTTAAAACTCATTTTTCGCATGTCCCTGTTCACGTGACAGAATCACAGGAGGGGACAGGTTTTCCTTATTTTTGACATCTTTATTTTTCATGTTAAAAACCTTCGGCTCCCTGAGGCAGCTCTGTGCCTTCAGGGAGCTTTCACTGAGCGCACCCCCTGCGTATGCGCACACTTCATCTCTCACGCTCCTCCCGCAACTCCCCCCCCCCCACCCATCCAGGCAGCACTGAGGTTATCAGAGTGCGTTAATTGGCCGGCCAGTGTAAAATCGGGGGCCGATCGCGGGTGGCAGACTGTTGCACAGCTGTTCCTGGGCCTGCCCAGCAAGGGGAAAATCCTCCCCTCTGTCCTCACAATATCCAGGGTGTGTCTATATATATATATATATAATTGTATATGTAATAAAGCTTAAAATATATATAATATATAACTACTTATAAGCATTTCAAACTTCTTTCTCTACTTAGCCTTTCATCATTTTGATGGGATTTACAACTACCTGTGTAAAGAAATTATCCTGCCTTTAAGTTAGCTCGGATGAATAACGACTATTACAAAATAAACTGTTGTTGGTAATACTGGCCAGCCTCCCATGTTCTACCCTCCATAAACTCGCTGGTCATCCAAAACCACGCTGACTGTGTCCTCACTCGCACCAAGTGCTGTTCACCTATCAACCCTGTGCTGGCTGAGCTACACTGAGTTTCAGTACGACAATGCATCAATTTTAAAATTCTAATCTTTGTTTTCAAGCCTCCCCATGGCTTTTTTTTTCATTCCTGGGATGTGGGCTTCGCTGGCTGGGCCAGCATTTATTGCCCATCCCTAATTGCCCTTGAGAAGGTGGTGGTGAGCCGCCTTCTTGATCAGCTGCCCCTCCTTATCTCTGTAACTAATGCCACAACCCCCTCCGAGATATCTGCATCCCTCTAATTCTGGACTCTAGGATATCTCCTGATTTTTAATTGCTCTACTGACGGTGCTTGGTCCTTTAGCTGCTTGGGCCCTAACTTCTGGAATTCCTTCTGTAAACCCCTCTGCTTCTACTGCTCACTTCTACTTTAAGACACTCCTTATAACTTACCACTTTGACAAAGCTTTTGGACATCCTTATGTGGCTTGGAGTAAAATTTTGTCTTAGAACACTCCTCTCAAGTGCCTTGGGACAGTTTATATTTTACATTTCAATACAAGTTATTGCTATTTTTATCTAATCAACTAACAGTCATTATGGTACAATATTAAATATTTAAAATGGAAGTCCTCACATACCTCTGATATATAATACACTGGGCTGATGCACAGGGATGCCTTTGCTATTTTTATGCTGTTATTTTAAAATATGGAAATCGTATCTCCATTATTCCCTCTCCCATTCATCAACTTTTTTGTTTTAATTTTTCAGTCAAAATAAGCCATGAATATACGTGTCAAGATAGGGACAAAGATTATCAGAAAATAAAACATTGCGTTACATTTTGGTATATTTTGAAAGCAAAACAGGGCAGAAGAAATAATAAAAAGAATTAAACAGGCCTATATTTAACTATAATGCAAGATTGCAGGAAAACAAAATCAGTGACTTCTGATTAATGCTGAAATGATACACAAGGACAATAACAGGGACCTAATACTGAAAGTGAAGCCAGTTTGTATACAAAACAAAAACAGAATTACCTGGAAAAACTCAGCAGGTCTGGCAGCATCGGCGGAGAAGAAAAGAGTTGACGTTTCGAGTCCTCATGACCCTTCGACAGAACTGTTCTGTCGAAGGGTCATGAGGACTCGAAACGTCAACTCTTTTCTTCTCCGCCGATGTTGCCAGACCTGCTGAGTTTTTCCAGGTAATTCTGTTTTTGTTCCAGTTTGTATACAGCTTTGGGTTAACACGTTCTGCACATTTTGTACCTAGACTTAGGAAATTTCACAGTACCTTGCTAATTCACTGCTGGGGGCTCTAATCTTTCTGACATTTGACAGCTGTGGAAACTACAGTAGAAGGATTGTGTGGAATGTGAACGACCTCCCCTGTGACACTGTCCACCTTGAAAACACATTCATCTCTTCATCACTGTAAACAAGACATGGTACTATTTTAAATGGAATAAAAGAAAATGTTGAGGAATTATTGGACAAGCTGGTGGTCAGGAACTGTTAATATCTTTGACGTGCAGATCTGACAGAATTACTGGAAGAATAGGCTGAATACAACAACAACAGTTTGTAATTGTATAGCAACTGTAGCTTAATAAAACATCGCAAGTTACTTCTCAGACGCACTATGACCAGAGACCAGAATTTGACACCAATCTGCATAAGGTGGTCAAAAGCTTGGTCAAGGGGTTTGGGTTTAAGGTCATAAAGGAGGAGAGAGAGTAGCGAGGCAGAGAGGAATTCCAGAGCTTATGGCCTTGGTGGCTGAAGGCATAACCACCAATGGTGGAACGTTAAAAATCGGGTACGCAAGAGGTGAGAATTACAGAAGTAGCAATATCTCAAAGTGTTGTAGGGCTTGAGAAGATTACAAAAGTAAGGAGGGGTGAGGCCATGGAGGGATTTAGAAAGAAGGATGAGAATTTTAAAATCAAGGTGTTGCTCAACTGAAGAATTAACAATGTGCAAATCTGGTCTGTGCTTTCTTTATTAGTTTAAATTTTCAGAGTAGAGCCTTATTTGGGAAAATCATTATTATTAATACTTTTCTTAAATTCTGACAATATTTTACTATTGTTAAAGCTTTTTTGTTCAATGAATTATACAAAGAGTTGTATTCACCTGCCTCACCTTCAGCAATGGTATAAAGCTGAAACCACTCGAGACCAACACCAAACATACTGAGGCCCCACTGATCCCCAGCTGTGAAGCAGAGTCAAACTACCTCCTCCTTCGGCTTCATTCAGATGTCAGGATGTGGCCCTGATGTTGCATTCAAGCTTTGCTGCTCAAACATCAGAGGAAAGTGAACTGTTTCAAACCAGCTCTTCGGCCATAGTGTGAATGCACCTCTAGTCAGTTTTAGAAGCTGCCTTTTGTACAGAGCCAATACCAGCTGATATTCTGTGACGAGCAGAAATAGTTTTGATTGTTCACTGGTAACAGTTTGCGGAATGCATTACTATTGACCAGAATTTGATGATTTATTAGTGCTGCAATGTATAACCAACTTGAAAAAGATATCAGCTTGAAAGTTTTGCAACCTTTAAAAATGGGTTCTGAAGAGTCTATTATTTTCTATAGCATTGCAACCTTTCAAAAACTTGTGTTTTATTTAGGAATAGATGTATGTTAATGATATATTGATTTCCTAAATGAAATCGACTATTTGAAAAGCTGAATTTTTTTAGAATAATGAGTCAAATCAAACGTTATTTTTAGTCAATCACTGGCAACTAAAAGTCACAAAAGGTTTTAAATCCTGAGCAATTTCCTGCATAATAACAGTCATTACATTTCAAAAGCACTTCATTGACTTTGAAATCTTGTAGGGTTATGAGAGGTGTGAACGATGGCTCGGCGGTAACAGTATTCTTGTTGCTGAATCAGAATGTGGTGAATCCATAGGCTTATATAAAATATACGAAGCAGAAACAGACTGCTCGGCTGGACCAGTCCGTGCTGATTTTTGTGTTCCACTTGAGCCTCTTTCCATCTTTCCTCATCTAAGTCTATCATCATAACCCTCTAGGCCCTTCTCCCTCACACGCTTGTCTAGCTTCCTCTTAAGTGCATCTATACTATTTACTTCAGCCACTCCCTATGATAACGAGTTCCACACTCTCACCAGTCTTTGGGTAAAGAAAACAAAAGCAGAATTACCTGGAAAAACTCAGCAGTTTTTCTGTCGAAGGGTCATGAGGACTCGAAACGTCAACTCTTTTCTTCTCCGCCGATGCTGCCAGACCTGCTGAGTTTTTCCAGGTAATTCTGTTTTTGTTTTGGATTTCCAGCATCCGCAGTTTTTTTGTTTTTATCTTTGAGTAAAGAAGTTTCTTCTGAATTCTCCATTGGCTTTCTTTGTGACTACATATTTGATGGTTTCTAGTTATGCTACAAGGGGAAACATTCTGTATCCACTCTATTAAAACTTTTCATAACTTTAAATGCCTCTATTAGGTCACCCCTCAGCTGCCATTTTTCAGGAGAAAAGTGACCCAGCCTGGCATGGGAACACCACCACCACCTAGAAGTTCCCCTCCGAGCCACAAACCATCCTGACTTGGAAGTAGATTACCGATCCTTCACTGTCGCTTGGCCTTAGAACTCCCCCCTTACAGCACTGTGGGTGTACCTACACCACATGGACTCCAGCAGTTCAAGAAGGCGGCTTCACCACCACCTTCTCAAGGGCAACAAATGCTGGTCCAGCCAGTGATGCCCACATCCTGTGAAAGAATTAAAAAACCCTTGTATTTCTGGTATCATCCTTGTAAATCTTCTCTGCACCTTCCCCCCCACCGAACACCTCTATATCCTTTTTATAATATGGTGACCAGATCTGCAAGCAGTTCTCCAGGTGTGGTCTGGTCAAAGGTCAGTATAGGTTTAGCACAACTTCCCAACCTTCTCATTTCTATTCCTCTAGAAACAAGGCCAAGTGACTGGTATATTTGTTCTCTGAGAGGCCTTTTTACTCTTTCATCCCATCGGGACTTGCACCTTCCAACTAATAAGTGACCTCACTATTCTTCCTACCAAAATGTACTAATTCACATTTATCTGTGTTAAACTTAATTTGTCAATTATTTGCCCAGTCTGCAAGTTTATTAATGTGCCTCTGTAAGTTGTCGCAGTCCTCCTCAGTATTGACTACCCCCTCCAATTTGGTGTCATGCACAAAGTGTTTTTGATTCTAAAGTGGTCCCAATACTGAGGTCGCTTAGGATCATAGGATATAAAACTTAGGAACAGGAGTAGGCCATTCAGTCCTCGAACCTGCTCCACCATTCAATAGCACCATGGTTGATCTGGTTGTGGTCTCTAACTCCAATTTCCTGCATAACCTCATAACCTTGGCTCACTTGTCTATCAAAAATCTGTCTAATTTGGCCTTGGATAAATTCAAGACCCAGCCTCCACTGGTTTTTGTGGAAGAGAATTCCACAAACTAAGGACACTCCTCAGGGAAAAAAATTCTCTCCATCTCCATCTTAACAGGGGGACCTCATTCTTAAACAGAGTCTCCACTTGAGAGACTTGGACACAAAATCTAGGCTAACGAACGCTACAGTGTCATACTGGGGGAACTGATGGATTGTCAGAGTTGCTCTCTTTCAGATGAGACATTAAACCAAGGCTCTGTTTGCCCTTTCAGGTTGAATTTTAAAATCCCATTCAAAGAAGAGCAGGGGAGTTCTCCCTGTGCCCTGGTCAATATTTATCCCTCAAACAACATCACCTAAAAAATAAATGGTTATTATGTCACTGTTGTTTGTGTGACTTAGCTGTCTGAAAATTAGCCACCATGTTTCCTATGTTACAGCAGTGGCTGTACTTCACAAGTACTTCATTGGTTGTAAAATGCTTTGGGATATCCCAAGGTTAGGAAAGGTGCTACATAAATATGAGTCTTTCTTTCAATGTACGTATATACCTCTCTCTAATCGAAGTATCTTTCTAATTCCTAATCAATTGCAATTTTAGCTTCTTTTCATGGTTGCACTTTGAGGAAATCAGTTTTTGCATTAGTAATAATAATGACAAGCTGGAAACATGGTGGTCATTCAGCGTCTGTGGAGAGGGAACAAGTCAACATTTCAAAAATAGCCCTTCTTCAGGAATGTTAAGCACTTCTGAGCATTCTTTAAAGAGAACTGTTGCTGAATGAGAAAAACACTGGAACTTTATGAACTGTAACAGAAAGTGACAGAATCTTCAGAAGTGAGAAGTATTTTCAATATATCGCACCTCTTTCAAGTTTCTTATATGGTAAAATATTGATGAGTCAAAGATCCCAAGACAAATAGATGCCTACTTAATATGAATACATTGTGCAAGGGAGAGCACTGTACATTTTAAATTACAGGAACTTTGTAAGATGTATACAGTACTAAGTCACGTGACTTATAATGTTAAATTTTTAGTAACATTAATTATATAACCTAAAAACACATTCATCTACTGCAGTCAAACCTCAGAGCAGCGGAGTCCTTGGAAACAAAGGCTGCTTGTAATTTTCAAATAAATGGCAATTATTCTGAACTGTTTACACGGCAAATAATGAAAAACTAATGAATTATTTTATTTCTATAAAACAACATGTTTTTGATGCATTTGGAAACATAAAATGCTGAAAACATTCACCAGGTCAGACAGCATCTTATCAATCTTCTGGAGAAAGGCAGAGAGGCGGAAGGGCTGGCAAAATAGCGATGGAAGGTGTCAGAATGGCCCATTGCTGCATGTGGAGACTGAGGTACATTAAGGTTGTCTCCCAATGGCCTCCCGGGGGGAGGGCCTTCCTTTGCAGAGGTTGCATGCACCAAGGAGTGGAAATGACCACCCTGACCCCTGCACATTTATAAAAAAAAAATCTTACCTGCCCTTTGAGAGGGGGGGGGGGTGGTGGCGGTGGGTGGGGAGCACACCATGGAGGCACCTTCTCCTTCTCTCTGTAGCCTCAGCAATGTCCACCTCCATTGTTGGCACTGCCAAGGCTGCCAGCTCCTGGCCCTCTGATGGGGTCGGAGGCTCAGAGAGGCAGGCCGCTGCCTTTAACAGGACAGGGCAGCAGTGAGCCACCAGCGGTAAAACACCCTCCGTTGTCCGGCTGTTGGCCGGCGCAGGCTCAAGACCTGCATTTGGTTCCGGTAGCGGGGACCCAACGGTGTGTCAGTAAAATTCCAGCCAGAGTTAATGATTCAGGTCCATTCCCCTTTTGTCAGAGCTGGAAGCAGTTCCAGATATAACAGGCATTAAGCAAGAGGAGGGGCAGGGAAAGACAAGAGGGGAGGGAAGAGAAAAAAGGGAGATCTGTGATAAGGGGAAAGACAGGAGAGGTTAAATGACAAAAAAGATCTCGGTGATGGGATAAGTAAAAAAAAAAGATGAATCTAGAGAAGGTGGAAATGGGAATAACAGAATCAATACTGTTGTCTGAATAAATGGGGACAGTGTTTATGATCTGAAATTGTTGAAGACAAGCTGTAAAATGATGAATCAGACAATGAGATTCTGTTCCCAAATCTCCTTTGGAACAGGTGCAGGAGGCCGATGACAGGGAGTGGGGCACAGAATTAAAATGACAGGCGGCCAGAAGCTTTCACTTAATGCAGACACTTATCAAAGAAAATGAAACGCAGAAGTAAATACAATGAATCAAACTCGGATGACACGAAATTCCAGTTATGCTGAAGCTGTCAATCAGTCTCGCTGACAGAATAGCAGATCCCACAGAACGATGCCCGTGATAAGCAGAAATTCTGTGCTGGTAGCTCGGATGAGCTGAACTTGTCCAAGCTTATCATTTGACTGTGCTGACCAATCGCAGCGGAGTTAGGCCACACAAGAGTGCACACTCGTGAGCGCTGGGCACACCATCATTTCACATTGAGATCCTCCTGTAAAAGGACAGGCAACGCCGGAGTATGGCTAAACGGGTGAGAAAGTTACAAGTGTGGTTGATCGGAGAGAAGGTGAAGTTGATACTACGAATGGAAAACTGTGACATGCAGTGGAAAGTGAACGTCACAAGGGAGTGGGAGATTCCACTGTCAGGTTTGTCCACCACTATGAAATGCAAGGCCTGTTTCCTTAGCCTATGCTGCAAAAGCTGTAGGGATGCTCCAGGGTTTCACACTGCAGCACAAAACCCTGTTTGACTGCATTGACAACATGGTGAACTGTATTGTGCATGTCCAAAGACAGCACACTAAGCAGGAAAAGATTATGGAGTTTTTCCAGAGTTAACTCCTGAGATTTTTCAATGTAATGCTCTGACCTTATACAAAATCAGGCCATTGCAAGGTGTGAACAAATTGAATAAAGACCTTTTCACGCATTTACTCCTTTACTGTGTTATGATGTGGCAGATGATGTGTACCAGGCAGATCGAATCCACGAGGGAAACTTGATCACTCGGTCATGACTGTTTTGCAATTTGTATTTTACTTCAAGATGCATGTCCTGAATTCAGAAGTAATAAAACTACCACAACTTAAGGGGTTTTTGGAAAACTAAATTAAGCATTTATTAACAAAAAAGATTTCAAGCACACACCTAAGTCTACAAATTACTGCTATAATAACTCCTAAACCCCCTAATTAATCTGGCTCCCAGTTACACCTCCATTAAGGCAACAGTAAAAAAACAAATACGTTTAGACAGACTCAGGCAAAGCAACACAATGCCCTGGACAGTCGCATTCAAAGTGAGTTTCTCAGCTTCAGTTCCTATAGAAAGCACTTGATGCACAGAGATTTTCACACTTGTGTTAGGTCCTACAATGCCTTCTCCTCTTACACATAGCCTTCCCTCCTTTACATATGTTTTCCCTTTATTGCAAATTTCATTGTTCCGATATATCTGTGGAACTTTACCCCTCTCATAATACAAATCTTTTCATAGCACTAATTTTATCCGTAACCTTTGGAAAAAATAAACACACTGTTGGGCTTAGCTTCTTCTGGCTCGGTGTAACATCCTACCGTCTCTTTGAAATTTAAACTAACCTAATTTATCTAATACTGCGAATTTTCCTTGCACCTCATATTCTAAAACTTCAGCGATGTTTATGTATTCAGCATTTCAAACCTAGTTTCTTGTTTGCTGACTCAAAAACCTCCAGACCAGCTGTCTCCAGTTCAATTAAATCCCACACACACACACACATACACAGACAGAATCTATCCAAACCCCACTATTAACCCACTTCTCCAATAAATATTATGAAAATTATTATATTTTCATGACAACTGTATATTCATTTGGCATTTCGATCAGTTGTTTTTGACATAGACAGCGTTTGTAGGTATATCGGGTTAAATAGAGGTGCATTCACGTGAGAATGGGGTCTCCTCGGCCATCAGGAACCCCGCTTTACACAAACTTGTGGGTAGATCCCCTGGGATTTGACTCATTGGGATTTTACTGTATTGCAAACAAAATAACTTGCAATTGTACAGTTCCAATTTTGATGGAGCATCACTCTGCTGTTAACATGACACAGTTTTGTACAGATTATTTTATAATTAAAAATCAGCAATGACATGGCCCGTTTTAGAGGTATGCTCTGGCTGTACACAATTGTAAAATAATATATCCAGTATTTCATGAAATAGAATATACAATACTGTTTGCTCCATTGTAAATTATTATTTACTCTGCAGAATATCATTGTAACATGAAAGGATATCAATTACATTGACACATCCACACCGCTGAATACAATAATTGAGGTTGCCTTCTACTCTTCTTGAAATAGAGAATCATCTACAATAGCAAAAGGGTTTTTAATTAGTACAATATAATACTTAAGTACAGTCAGACAGCAGTAGAAGTAAACAAGTAGTGAGCAACTGCACTCAGCAGGCTAAGCTGTATTTGTAAAGAGAGATACAGTTACCAGGCTGGATTTTCAAAGTGGGGTCAAGGCCCTGACATCTGGATAAATTCTGTTCTAAACACATGAGGCTTGGACTGTGTATCAGCATCATGTTGAGGAGCTCAAACACTTTCACTTGAGCTGCCTTCAGAAGCTTCTGAAGGTTAAGTGGCAGGACAAAAGACCAGACACTGAAGTGCTCCCCTGAGCTGGCATGCCAAGCACCTACACCACATCAAGACAGTCGCAACTGAGGTGTGCTGGTCATGTAGCCAGAACATCTGACACTTACCAAAGCGAGTCTTCTATGGAGAGCTTGAGCCTGGGGTGCGCTCTCATTGACAATCAATGGAATTGCTACAAGGTCACTCTGAATGCTTCACTATGGAGTTTCAATATTGACTTTGAATATTGGGAGAAACTCGCCCAAGATCGTTGGAGCTCCTTCGAAAGCAAGCGTGTATGAGAACCAGAGAGGAAACACAAGGAGAGAAAATCCCGAGCCAGCAACTCATCCAAAATTCAATCTGCGGTATCCTGTCCAATTTGCAACAGAATCTCCAGGGGAAACAGTGGCCTTAGCAATCACCCCCAGATCACCCATGCCCCAACCCCACACCTCAACTGTGTTGCTATTTTTGAATGTAAGTGCCTGAATTGGGCAGGAGGTGAGCTCAGCACTCAATAGATGTGCTGATTGTCTCCAGGAGGCGAGAGCTGCCTGTCTGGCACCAGTGGCAAACGAAGGTGACAGCCATGCTGGGGCCTGCTGCTGTCTTGCTGAAGAGAGCAGGCAGCTCGCAGAACATCATGGACGATAAATGAAAGCTAATGAGCCCATTCCGGCACAGACTACCTGGGGGCCCAATAACTTTTGCCTTCACAAGAAGAGCATTTCTTTGATCCCACGGCGACTGGTAGGATTCATCAAAATAAGCTTTCAAAACTGCTGAATGCTCCGGCCCCTTAATAAATCCCTCGAGCAGTTTAATAGACTGTTAATTCGGGGTGAGTGAATTTCCCATTTCCCCCTACTGGGAGGTGTTGGTGTCCTGAGATAACTTCCAGGACCGGGATTTTCAAATTGTGTCCACGTTGGGTCCCAGCCCCATGAACGTTTGAATATCTGGCCCAATATTTCAGGTCAAGGACCATTCATCAATGACCATTCATCAGGATTCCCCAGAAGTTGGACTGAGCGACTACAGGTTGATTCAGGCACTCCTGATTGAATGTTGGAAAAGCCGCAGTCAAGGTACTTGTAAGTTTTGACATAGTTTTATCCCGTTTGAGATTAATGAAGACTATGCATCGATAATATGGAGTTGAGTTGACAGAGAGAAACTAGAACTGTCTCTTTCCCCTACTGAGATTAGTTTTAACCAATCTTACCTGTCTTTAATGGGGCAGCAAGAGCCTCAAAATGGGGGCAGTAGCATTACAACTCCCCAACAATACACCTGGTACCTTTTTGAAAGGGTCCTAACTCCAGTAAGTGGTCTGAGAGGCCTTTTTTTATGGGTGTTGACTGCCATTGTCCAATATTTACTTGTCAGATATTGTGACCCAGGTGTGTAACTATGAAATTGCTTTGTAATCCAGACCAGATCTCTGTGTCTTTTGCAAGTGTATTCCTTCAACTTCTCTGAAGGTAGGCCAAATTAAACTAAATGAGCCAAAGTTTGGTTTCAGCCATAACCTCCTGTATTCTAAAGTAAGATGAATGTACAAAGCAATAGTTAGAATCAGAATGCCATAGCTCAATCAGTGGAACTTGGCTTCATATTGAAATAATGAAGGCGCATGCTGTGGGTCATCTCACTTAACCTAAATAGAATCATCCTGAGGCTGAACTTCCTTTCCCTCTGTGCTCCCATGTTTTACAACCTTTTTCCGTTTCCTGAGGGTAGATTGCCTTTTTGATGCCTCTCCTTATTGTTTAAAATGTCTGGCCCTAGTGTCCGTTTACTAATTGGAATTTGCCAACCCCTCCGCCACCTCAAAAGAGCAGAACCCACCATTTATTTGGTCTGAAATATGATAGTTACAGCAGCAATAAACAGATATGGTCTCTAGGAATGTCAAATTATCTTTTTGTCTCCAGATCAGAGACTTCTGTCTGGAACTAAGATACATGTAATTCCTATGGTGCTGATAATTTGACCCTATTACAGAGAAAAACTTATTGGCAGAAGGGTTGAAAGCTAGAGGACATAGATTTAAAGCAATTGGCCAAAGAACTAGAGGTGACATGAGGAAAAACATTTTTACCTGGCGAATGGTTAAGATCAGGCATACACGGCCTTATTTTTGTTCATACTTCAAGGTGATGATGACTATGTTCATCACCTGGGACATTTGGTAGGATTCCAGTGATCCGGGGGTGATTGCTAAGGCCACTGTTTCCCCTGGAGATTCTGTTGCAAATTGGACAGGATACCGCAGATTGAATTTTGGATGAGTTGCTGGCTCGGGATTTTCTCTCCTTGTGTTTCCTCTCTGGTTCTCATACACGCTTGCTTTCGAAGGAGCTCCAACGATCTTGGGTGAGTTTCTCCCAATATTCAAAGTCAATATTGAAACTCCATAGTGAAGCCTTCAGAGTGACCTTGTATCATTTCCATTGATTGTCAATGAGAGCGCACCCCAGGCTCAAGCTCTCCATAGAAGATTCACTTTGGTAAGTGTCAGACGTTCTGGCTACATGACCAGCACAACTCAGTTGCGACTGTCTCGATGTGGTGGAGATGCTTGGCATGTCAGCTCAGAGGAGCACTTCGGTGTCTGGTCTTTTGCCCTCCACCTGATCTTCAGAAGCTTCTGAAGGCAGCTGATGTGAAAGTGATTGAGCTTCTCGACATAATGCTGGTACACAGTCCAAGCCTCACATGTGTAGAAGAGTGGGCAGGACTGTTGCTGTATGGACCTTCAGTTTGACGGCAAACTTATTCCTTTTCATTCCCATCCTGATGCTTGAAGTCTGCCAAAGGCTACAGGCATTACTTGAGGGTGTGGTGGAGGAAGATTCAATTGATTCAATAGTTTTCGAGAAGGAATTGAATATGCCCCGGATGGGAAAAATTTGAAGGTGTATGGCGAAAGGGTGGGGGAATGGGATTAGCTGAATTGTTCTTGGGGAGGGCCGGCACTCACCCAGCAGGCTGAATGGCCTCCTCCTGTCCTGTAACCTTTCTATGTTTCAGCTCAGTAGTAATATTTTAGCATATATTACGAAGTGGCAGCTTAGTCCTCACTTGCTATCTGCATGTGCTCTGACAGAAAGGTTGAGAGCAAGAATGGGAACTCTGACTGAATTTCCCTTCTGTATCTTGAGGCTCTATGGCCAGCAGGAGCATCCCTACCTCGTTGAAATTAGCTAACTCAGTACAACTCAGAACCTAAGACTTTACTGATCTTAGGTACATGCAATCAACATTCCACTCATCTGATAAGGTAGCATTTTAGCACATTTTTGCTTTGAAGTTGAACTTACTCTGTGACTTTAAAGATTTTTTTTTAAACAGGGCAATGACTGATCTCGGGGATTACATAACCACTGATATAGAAATTTCTTGGTTACCAAACCTGGATGATTTAATGAAGGGATATGCTCGGAACTTTCGACCAGGAATAGGAGGTAAGCCCAACAAGACAATGACAAGTAAAATAATTGTACCTGTTCACACCAGAACTGATACTAATCCACTGAAAAATTATCTACAGGCACTTAAAATGTGGGTAATTTAATGAGATCTCTCTTCTGACGGAAACCTTACATAAATTGGAAGTTTGAGCTTGCACAGCCCTTAATTTTCTGATCATGAATCATCAGAGAATCACAGGCAATTTGCACCTCAATTTCCAATTTGTGTTGCAAGTGAGGAAGCTTTCCACTGGCTGCATGATTAAAACAGTTACCCCTACACAGTGTAGTTCACATACTTGACTCTTTATGGACAATTTAGCAAGATAAACGTTATTACAATATGAGGAAAATAATTTAGCACCAGCCCTGGAAATCTTTAACAGCTGGGAACAATACAGCCCTGAATGAGCCACTTGGAATTTTTCACCAGTGGTCGGTGTAATTATACACAATTGCTATCTGCATCATTTTAACACTTTTTGAACTGGAAGCTTCAGAGCCTGTTATGAAGCCAACTGCTCATTCCTTCTTCTTCTCATGAAGTTGGTAACATGACAGCACATCACAGCAGCTTTTCCTCTTGCAATTACACTTTCGTTGGAGGTCACAGGAGAAGGAACCCTGGTTGAACTACATCCTTCTTTAGCTCAATGATAATGTCTTCAACTAAGTTTAAATAATTTAACACAGATGAGAGATTAAATCTAGGACCTCTTTACCAGGTAAATCTCAATTCCACACTGGCTAGTCTATCAGTTATTAGGGAAATTGTATCTGTTTGTTTGTAAGGGATAATAGGAAATGAGTATGATCTTATGTACAAAGCATCCTGAACTTTACCAATAAAATAATATTAGATTAACCACCTTTTAAACACCCACTTGATTATCAGGCAGGTATGAATGGGCAGCTGATCCGTTGCTGCTTTGTACTCCCTGCTGATACTAGATTCAGTTCTGTGGAAGGGTCATGAGGACTCGAAACATCAACTCTTTTCTTCTCCACCGATGCTGCCAGACCTGCTGAGTTTTTCCAGGTAATTCTGTTTTTGTTCTGGATTTAAATCCTTGTGAATCCTAACACACCAGTTCCCAACCTCAGGTGTGATGTTGGGAATTGACAGAGTAGTGCAGAGATTGGGCAATTCCTTGCATGGAGGATTGGACCGATTATTGGAAGGATGATGAAGGCAGATTGGTACAGTTTCCTTTAGTCTTACCAAGGAGGAGGTCTGGCAACACATTGCAAGAAAACAGAGGCTGTGCATGCACAGAGATCCCACTATAGAGGATGAAGAAATTTACTAAAAATAGCAAATAAATTTGAGTTGGAATGACCCAATATGACATGAGTAGCACTTCATATTTTGGAGCAGGGACATAGGCTGGGCCTAGGTTTACAGGTGGAAAACTCATGGTATTTGGTTGACAACCCATTAACACAGCCCATTCTGATTTCTGTTTCTATTCAAAGCAATAATGAGGCAAATCTTGTTTGGTGTAAAATGGCCGGCCAATCAACAGTGCCGAGCTTTGGTGTATCATAGCCACCAATCAATGCTGTCGGGTTTTCCACCCCGTTGAAATTGAAAGTTATATTCCCTTGATTTTGATAAAGCTTATCAATATTCTTTCAGTTACTGTACTATTATTTAGCAGATATTTATTTTGAGACTGAGCAATATGGACCATTTATTGTAAAACAATTAACAGAATTGAGTTACGTCACAGGGACAGTCTAGTAGCAGTTGCTTAGTAGTTGATATTGAAATCCAACAAAGATAATTTCTAGCTCAACTTGGGATAACACAGTAGGAAAAACATTGAAATCAAAAGCCCATCTCCACAAAGTGCAACACGGTGAACGCTCGTTACCTGGAACTCAGTAAATATTTTATTATTGTAAAGTAGGCATCACAGCAGGAACTCCAAACCGTTGCATGTAGCTGGAGCACTGTTACTTTCCCAACATTCACACTCTGTCCTGCTTTGTGCTGCGTATGATATATGACAGATTCTGACCCAGAGAAAAAGCACTTGGCAAACTGAATCTATTGTTTGACGTAAAATGTTACAAAATTAGATTTTGCTGTTTTAATTTAGAAGGTTGAGGGGTGATATAATTGGGGTGTTTAAAATGATAAAAAGAAACATTCAATAGGGTAGATGTACTTGAACTGTTTCCTCTGGAGGAGAAATGCAAAACAAGAGGATGAGTTGTAAAATTAGAGCTGGTCCGTTTAAGAATGAAATCAGGAAGCATTTTCTCACACAAAGGATAGTGGGAATTTGGAACTCTCCCCTACAAAAGGCTGGATACTGGGTGAATTGGACTTTCCAAGACTGAGTTGAGATAAATTTTTGTTAGATATCGTTATAGAGCAAAGGAGGGTTAATAGAGTTGAGATGCAGATGAGTCATTATCTGACAGCAGAGCTGGTTCAAGGGGCTAATGACTTAATCGTGTCCCTGTATCTGATCATGGAATGGGGACAGTATCAGGTCGTTTCCAATATCTACTTCCATGAAGAAAAGCCGGAAGGCACTCGCTGTCCTGGCTCACACGTGAAGAATGAGCACCAGGCCAAGAGACAGGAGAGTGGCAGACATCCATGAAAAGTACCCCAGCACATGCTAGCACCTTGGGAGATGAAGGGAGAAAATGAAGAAAAATCCAGCAAACAAGAAGGGAATTAGGCTTATAACATGGTTTATTAAATAGCCTGGAGAAGGACTGTGAGCTAGCAGCATATTGACATTGGATTCATTCAGATGGGAACATTGTCCATTGTAGCACCAAGCCAAAATTGTTAATGATCAGACAAATCTAATTGCTGTAGTTCTGATAGAAATGTTTATTACCCATGTTCATGTATATGCTCAATTTAATTGTCCTGAATATTCATCTGCTTCCAGCTCACTTCAACGTCGTTTTATAATGAGTTTGTGGGAGTAATTAATATGAGATAAAAGTTAGATAATCTGTTATGCTGTTTAACATCAATTGAAGCCGAACCCCATAATGTATGGAGATTTTCTTACTTGTCCTTTGTTTAATGATTTTGTACTTTTGATTATACAGGGCCTCCTTTGAACGTAGCTTTGGCTATAGAAGTTGCCAGTATTGACCATATATCGGAAGCGAATATGGTACTGTTTGCTCTTTCCTTGTTTAAAAAAACGTATGTAATACTTAAATTCAGTTTTAGTCCTGTTCCTTAGCTGGTATGTTGCCTGCAACATAACCAAATAAACCAGAGTCTGCAATACAATAGCTTGCTCTGGAAAGTACAAGTACCTGCGCTTATCAAACAAAACCTTTCTTGGCAGAGAGACAACACTGTGTAGGAAACAGGAGTTTCTGGAACCCTGTAGTAATATTATGGCTTGCCATGGTGGGCGGACTGATGCTTTAAGCTGCATCTGAATCTAGTTAATATGCACTATTAACTTCACTCTAAATAAGGCACCACACAAAAATGGAAAAGATAATGAGAGGGCAGCCAGTGTTACTTTAATACATGTGCCAGGTAATGAAAGTAAATGAGCCTCGAATTTTCCCTACTCTATTCCCCAATCTTTGATATGATGCTTTGTTAAAGGCTTCATTTCCAGTAGGGAAGCCATATAAATATTTTCTGTTACATCTCTTTCACTGTAATGTGCTTCCTTGTGAAGCTTCCAAAATAAATTTTATACAGACTGTCTGCTCTATTTGATATACGAATATATATGACAATATGTTTTCTTCCTTTACGACATTGAGTGGCAGATAATTTTTCAATGCCTGGAGATAAGAATGAGAACCCAGAGTTCTTCATTTAAATTGTCAGCTTTGGAATGAATAACTGATAGTGCTCTGCTTATCCCCTTATCTTTGGGTAATGTAAGTCTTGCTTTTTTTTAAAAAATTGTCTTTTTGGGAAATGGCAGTATAATAATGCAAATTGATGAAACAGCTGCTTCCTGCTGAATGATACAATCACTACTTTAGGACAGATTTTTGTGACACCTGTGAACATATAAAGAAACTTCATTATGTCTTTTAATTTGAGGAGCAGACAACGGAGCTTCTGGTGCTCAACATTTATCCTTCAAAGTACCAATGCAAATTATCCGGTCATTTATCTCGTTTGGTTTTGTGTGACATTACTTTGTGCAAATTGGCAGCCATATATATCTATCAAACAATGGTGACTACACGTCAAAAGTCGTTCATCGGCTGTGAAAAGCTTTGAGATGTACTGAGAGTAGGAAAGTTGCTCCTAAATGCAAGTTCTTTCGCCTTAGTTCTGACAGGACGTTAGCTTCCCTCCGGTTTTCCCTCTTCCTGAAGATGCAGGGTGTATGTATTTGAACTAAACACTGACCTATTGGTCTTTGTGGTTGCACATTTTTCATGGGCTGTATTTGCAATGTAGGGTTTCTGAACTCAGTAAAACTCCTGGGAAAGTCAATGGTGAATGTTATAGTTGTAACAGACATTATGTGCAGGCAGACGAACCAAATCTGTGTTCTTAGACAAATCACTATTGATGCTCAGAATGCACCAGATAACTGTTCAAAAACCACCATCCTGTTTCACATGTGCTTCATACCTCATCCTGTGCTTACTTCCCATAGGATTGTCTATTTGGTCTAGAATTTCTATATCTGTGCTGCACCATGCTTGAAGAGGAAGTAGCTGCAGTTGATGCTCAGTTGGACTCCTACCTGAAAAGAGAGAATGTGCAAGGTTACAGGGATATGGCAGGGGAGTGGAACTAGGTGGAATGCTCTTTCAGAGAGCCAGTGCTGACTCGATGGGCCAAATGACCTCCTTCCACATTGTAAAGATACTGTGAAGCGTTTAGTGTTCTTAAGGTGCAGCTTTTGGTACAGTGGGCTCTCCTAGATTATTATGTGGTGCATTTTGAGCACATGAGGACATGTCTGTTTGTACAGTCATTGCATGAACCGTTATGTGCTCCTGCACAATCTGTTTTAATCAACATATTGACATAATATATGATTAATAAGCTTTGTTGCAGTAATTCTATATTCTCTTCTAATCTCCATATCCCTAATGTCTTCTAAAATCTTTCAGAAACTAATCATTGGTAGCTTCCTCACAAACGGAAGGATTTGCATTGTGCGCTAACTGTAGTTAGACTGTAAACCAATTTATAAAGAACACATTTATGATGTCGCTGTGCTGTGGAAATCTTCTCCAGTGGGATAAGTTGCTTAATGTCATGAAATCTTCCTATTATATGCCATTTTTGCCTTAAATAAGAGCAGTGGGGGCTGAGATGCTATGGTCCAGAAATTTGGCCACACAGTATTCATTTTTCAGGCAAGGAGATGAGCAGATGGAGGCCAACCTTTTCAAGTAACAGATCACTTCTAATATGCAGGTATAAATGCTATTATGTACTTCTGCATCTGCAAGTAACGTCAGCCTGCAATGTATTGTTTTTGAGAGCTAGGTTTAGGCCTGAAAACATAGCTCATCTTGTATTATTGAGGAACGTACCTGTACCATGGCCGGGTTCTGCTGTTCTTTTCCAGCTTGAGAATAACTTACCTAACTTTGCTTTCCTGCCTGCCAGGATCTCCTATCAGTAATTCAGGTGTGCACTATGCATGATTTTCTAACCATTTAAATTAATGGTTATAAAATCGTGAACCATAATTCCGATAGCATGTGGTGTGGACGCTATATTGGACGTATTTGCCAAAGCTTGTTTCTGGTGTATTGATTGGAAGAGTTGAATGTATCTGTTACCTTTCCCTCTTGATTATCAGGTTATAACCAGTAAAAGGTCTTTTTGGGACCACAGTTATGAAGTTCCTGATCACAGCTGAACTAAAAATAGTTTATATTGACGAAGTGTTATGTGTACATATCTCCAAGCGCTATATATACCTTAAAATTGGAAGGACATTGAATTATTTGGATGCTTTCGTGGGAACTGACCTGGAATTTTAAAAAAGGTTATAAGTTTACTTTGGACTGTGAGCAAACTGCTTTTTCCAAAAAGTCACAACATCAGCTAAATGACCAGCAAGGCACCTGAGGAGATAAGAACTATTTGTTTATTTTAACTTTAATTTGAAGAATTACTGAAGAAACTACTGCTTTTAGAGGCTGTGAGGCCCTGATGATTTTTCTCAAAACCACCTGAGTGAATTTCTGTTTTGAAATTATTTTTTGGATTCAGTTTGGGAATAAACTGCAAAGGAGAAAGTTGCCCAACTTGCTCTTTCCCTGCCTTGTCTGAAATTCAGTATAGTTATCAGTATCCAGCTAGAAATCCTCATCTCAAAATAACTCGTCTGTATTTGGAAACCTGAGAAACTGAGATGAGAGAGGTATCCCAAGGATATTGATCCTGCTCTGTTCACCTCCACAAGCTCCTTTGGAAAGAACTTCCAGACGACTACTGTGACCAGCACTCTATCTTTGCATGCTGGAGCACCAGATTGACAACATCAAAACCCTTTGAGCTTTATCCTTTCTCATAAAGTTTTCCCATTGGCCGAAAAGGTGTTTGTTTCCCCCTTTAAACGCCAACCTCTGTGGAGACCCTATTTGTTTTGTCCTTTCTGTGTGTGTGTGTGTGTGTGTGTGTGTGTGTGTGTGTCTGTGTGTGTGTGTATGTGTGTGTGTATGGGTATGTTGGGATTTAAAGGGGCAGGTAGTTACAACCTGCAATCCAGACTTGTATGTTAGCCAGTTTTTGCAACCTGCTTTAAAAAAAAAGTTTAGTTTCATAATAAATCAATCATTCTGAGTTTATTGAAAGAAGCCTGGTTAAAGTCTCTTTTATTCTGGGTCTAACAATAGCGAAAGTAAACAATTTGCAATTTTGGTGAATGAATAAAACATTTACACTTACGGAGTGACCTTGGAGTAGTGGAGCTAGAGAAACTGTGCACTCCTCCCATCCTGGTTGTAACAGGAGGAAAAACAATTTATTTGTGTCTTATTAAAGTGCTGAACTTTGGTAGGCTGAAGGGGGACCTACTAGATGTCTTTAAAATTATGAAATGTTTTCTGGGGAAGAGCATAACTAGAGGCCGTTAATGTAATGAAACTCCCTAAAGCGCTTCACAGGAACATTATACAATAAAGTATGACATGAAGCCACATAAGGTGACATTAGGCAGATGATCAAAGCTTGGTCAAAGAGTTTTATGAAATTCCTTAAAGGAGAAAAGCAAGACGGAAAGGCATAGTAAGGGAATTCCAGATGTTGGGGCCTGGGCAACTGAAGGTTCAGCCACCAATGGTGGAGTAACGATGATTTGGAATACACAAGAGGCCAGAATTAGAAGAGCACAGGTATCCCAGAGGGCTGTGGGCCTGGAGGAGATTGCAGAGATAGGGAGGTGTGAGGTCATGGAGGGATCTGAAAACAGGGATGAGAATTTTAAAGTCAGGATGGTGCTTGACCAGAAGCCAGTGTAGGTCAGTGAGCACAGGGGTGATGGGGGACTGGGACTTGCTGCAAGTTAATTCATGGGCAGCAGAGTTTTGAATGACCTCCAGTTTACAGAGGATAGAGTGTGAGAGAGCAGCCAAGAGTACATTTAAAACAAGTACTTAAAACAAAACTAATAACACTAGGCAGGCTATAGTAAAATATAAAATAAAAAAACCCTGCATTTATATAGAACCCTTCATGACCTCAAAAGCACCCCAAAGAGCTTTGCAGTCAATGAAGTACTTTTGATAAGACAGGAAATGTAACAGTCAATTTGCACATTGTGATGTTGATTGAGGGGTAAACATTGACCCGGTCCCAGAGAGAATTCCCATTCTCTTCTTTGATTTGTGTTATGGGATCTTTTACATTGAATTACAAGAGCAGCTGGGGCCTCAGTTTTACATCTCGTCTGAAAGTGTTGCTCTCCCTCAGCAGGTGTCAGTCTAGATTTTTGCGCTGAGGTGCTGAAGTAGGTGAGACTTGAATCCATAACCTCTGACTCAAAGCAAAAGTGGTGCCAACTGATCTATGGATAAACACGCATGATGTGTGGACCAGACACTTTTGGAGAGGACTGTCCAGAAATTTCTGATACCTAAACCAAACATTATAAACTTTTTCCCCTCAAATAAAAGTTAATTTATTTGACTTGCTTCCATCCACGGTGTAGAGATATTGGTTAGGAAGATTTTCCATTTATATTCGTCATTAACAAAGCATACTGTAAAACTCGAGCCATGGTCTCTACCACCCTCTGAACTCTGCCTTTCAGCACATAGCAACACCAGTGCTGTGAGATCTGTAGTGCAAATCTCAGTTCAATGAGTCAAAGGCATAGTAGGAACATCTTTCATGAGGGCTTCCGCATGCTATGCAATTGTGGACTTCAGCAAAACCTAATACCGATGCTGATTGTCTTAATCTGGAGTGGCGATTTTATGTAAATAAAGTGCAATAAGTCTTGCTGTTTTGCTGAGTATGTTTGGCAGTGCCTGTTTCTAGAACCATGGAACCCTAGGAAAATTACAGCACACAAGGAGGCCATTCAGCCCATCCTGTCCATGCCAGCCCGAGGACACCCAGGTGCCCTTTCTAATCCCACCTTCCTGCACCCGGCCCATAGCCCTGCAGCTTACAGCACTTTAAGGTGCAGATCCAGGTACTTTTTGAAAAGAGTTTAAAGTTTCTGCCTCTACCACCAACTTGGGTAGTGAATTCCAGACACCCACTACCCTCTGCGTAAAAAAGTTCTTCCCCTTGTCTCCTCTACACCTTCTGCCACTTATCTTGAATCTATGTCCCCTGGTTCTAGAATTCTCCATCAAGGGAAACAAATTTATCCTGTCCACTCTATCTATTCCTCTCATAATCTTGTACACCTCAATCAAGTCACCTCTCAGCCTTCTTTGTTCTAAGAAAAATAACCCCAATCTATCCAATCTCTCCTAATAGTTACTTTTTTCTAACCCTGGCAACATTCTTGTAAACCTCCTCTGCACTCTCTCCAGAGCTATTACATCCTTCCTGTAATGTGGTGACCAGAACTGCACACAATACTCCAGTTGTGGCCTCACCAGTGTTTTATACAATTCCAACATTATATCCTTACTTTTATTTTCTATATCTCTGCCAATGAAGGAGAGCATTCCATATGCCTTCTTTACAACCTTGTTTACTTGAACTGATGCCTTTAGGGACCTGTGTACTTGTACGCCAAGATCTCTCACTTCATCTACCCCTCTTAGTATATTCCCATTTACTTTGTAATCCCTGTAACTGTTTGACCTCCCTAAATGTATGACTTCACACTTCTCAATGTTAAGATCCATCTGCCACTATACCGCCCACTCCACCAACCCATCTATATTGTTTTGGAGATTATGGCTATCCCCTACTCGGCCAATCTTTGTGTCATCTGCAAATTTCCCAATTGTGCCCCCAACATTCACGTCCAAATCGTTAATATATAACACAAACAGCAAGGGTCCCAACACCGAGCCCTGTGGAACACCACCTGAGACAACTTTCCATTCGCAAGGGCATCCATCAACCATTACCCTTTGTTTCCTGTTACAAAGCCAACCTTTTATCCAGTTTGCCACATTACCCTGAATCCCATGGGCTTTTACTTTCCTGACCAATCTGCCATGTGGGATCTTGTCAAATGCCTTGCTAAAATCCATGTACACAACATCCACTGCACTACCTTCATCAACCCTTCTTGTCACTTCCTCAAAGAATTCAATCAAATTTGTGAAGCAAGACATTCCTTTAACAAATCCAGGCTGACCATCCCTGACTAATCCATGCCTTTCCACATGACGGTTAATCCTATCTCTCTGGATTGATTCTACTGATTTGCTCACCACTGATGTAAGACTAACTGGCCTATAACTGTTTGGCATTTCCTTTGATCCCTTTTTAAACAATGGAACTATGTTTGCATTTCTCCAGTCCTCCAGTACCTCCCCTGTATCTAGTGAAGATTGGAAAATCATCCTCAGAGCATCTGCTATCTCCTCCCTGACTTCCTGCAGCAGCCTCGGAAACAATCCATCTGGCCCTGGTGACCTATCAACTTTCAAGGATTTCAAACCTTCGAGTACTTCCTCTCTCTTTATGACTATCCCGTCCAATATCTCGCAGTGTTCCTTCTGGATTACCATATCCACATCCTCCCTTTCCTTTGTATACACGGAGACAAAATACTCATTCAAAACCCTTCCCACAGCCTCTGCATCTACACACAAGTTTCCATCTTCATCTCTGATAGGAACCACTTTTTCCTTAACTAACCTTTTAGCATTAATGTGTTGGTAAAACAGGCTAAAGAACCCTTCAGGTTTGCAGGCTGAACTGGCAACATATATCAATCCCAAGAAAATGAATTGCCATATTGAGTTTCTTGATAAACAGAGAACCAAATGTTAAATCCAAATTGGTCTGAATTTTCTGCCTTCTTAAATAATTTGGAAAATTCTGAATTTGTTCCTAATAATAATAATGGATATATGCAGACTAATCAAATCTCATCAGGAAATACTGTGATCCTGCAGTCATTCCAGGTTAATTTCAGTGCTTGGCAGATGTTTTGCTGAGAAGGGATTGAATTAGGGTATACAGAATATCACATGAGGTAAATGGACATTGGAAAATTCTTTGAAAATAAAGCACGACACTGTGAAATTGGGAACAAAAGCATCTCTCCACAGATACTGTCTGACCTGCTGAGTGTTTCCAGCAATTTTTTGTTTTTATTAGAGAATCTAGGCCATTGAGGTAGCTGTCACAGTGCCATTATTTAGAAGATTCTGTTCAAAGTAGGTTCTATTCAGTAAACAAGACCAACATAGGTTCACCCATGTTTCAAAAATCTTTAGCGAGAGTCAATGATTCAAACAACTACTGTGCAGGAAAATCTTCCTCAAATTGCATCAATTTTCTGGCATAACTCAAGTGGGCACGAGTAGAAAATGTGGTGGGGACCTGTCCCACTGAGTCTTTGTCTATTTCTCGCCACATAATGATCTTCTGATGGCGTTTCCACTGGGTGTCAGAAGTGTCCACTCAAAAGATAAAGACCAAATGAAATAAGATGTTAAAGAATGAAGTGATGTTGTATAAAAGAAAAAAATCTTGCATCCATATAGCTCTTTTCACATCCATCAGACATCACAGAGCACTTTAAGAGCCAAGAGAGTACTTTTGAAGTGTAGTCACTGTTGTAAAGTAGAAAATATGGCAGCCAAATTGCACACAGCAAACTCCCACTAACGGTGATGTGATCATGACCAGATAATCTGTTTTTGTGATGTTGGATTGAGGGATAAATATCGACCAGGACATCATGGATAACTCCCCTGCTTTTCTTTGAAATAGTACGATGGGATCTTTCACCCAAACTGGCAATAGGAGCCTCAGTTTAACATCTCATCAGAAAGGCAGTACCTCCAAATGGGCAGCACTCTGCCAGTACTGCACTGGAGTGCCAACCTTGATTTTTGTGTTCAAGCCTTGGAGTGAACCCAGATGGGAGTGCTACCTGTTGAGCCACTGCTGCCACAGTTATGTACATTTTTTGTCAATACTTCCATCGTACCACTGGATTCTAGTGATGTTAGCACCTTACTCATGTCCAGCATAACTAGGGTCAGTGCAGCCTTTCGAAAATTAAACAACTCACAGCGCAGTACAATCCCACCCCCCCCTCCTTGCCCCAACTGGGACTTAATGTGGGGTCTAGGAAAAGACAAGCTTTACCCAAGCCTGGAACAGAAATAAGGATCAGGCAGGTATATAAGAATTAACATTGTAGTCTCAAGTTCCTGAAATGGCCTGAGGTTGAAGAGGGAAGTCTCAGTGAAATAATGGAGTATATCCAGTGCTGTAACTACTGTCTAATTTGTTCAGCAATGATCTTTTTGTCCTTTGCGACAACTCAATAAGGTACTTGCAAAAAAATCATGTGAAATTAATACCACACGTCAAAAAAGAGAAATTTGTTGATATGAATGTTATGTCTAGAAGGATCAATCCTGTGTAAAATTAGAAGTGCACAAGGATCTGATAAGTTAAGTATCATCCTGAGAATTGAAACTCTTGTGTTTCTCCTGTTCCTTTTGTCAGGATTACACAATGACAGTTTTCCTACGTCAGATCTGGAAAGACGAACGGCTGTCTTACAACCACACCAACAAGACTCTGGGCTTGGACAGTCGTTTTGTGGATAAGCTGTGGTTACCAGACACGTACATAGTGAATGCAAAGTCAGCTTGGTTTCACGATGTTACAGTGGAAAACAAACTTATCAGGCTTCAGCCAGACGGAGTTATATTATACAGCATCAGGTTGGATTAAGTGTATCTTGCAACAGTTAGTACTGCCAAATCGATACGTGTATACCTTTAGAGTCAGAATATTATATGGGTAATTTTATGAATCTGCACTGCCTACCACATGCCTGAATTTCTGATTTATGTTGCCAGTGGGCAGGGTCCCCAGCTGACAGTCCTGACTTGTAAAATGACCACTTCTCTGCAGAACGTATTAGTCACTGTTCTGTTTGTGGACTGTAAATTACAGAAATTTGTAAACAATTTGGACATCTCCTTTGGCATTGTCATGGCAGGTTGGATAATTTACCATTTTATAGCAGGAACCTCTTACCACGTTATGGACAAACTATTATTCTGCTGCTAAGGTGCAGCTGCGTATAAATTGACCTGTCCATGTAATCTGACTGCCCATACAAAACATCCTGAGTTCAGTTGCAAGTTAATTACAGCTGGTGTGGAAGGTTAACAGACAGGCAGTTGCTTGTAAATTTCCACTTTTGAGTCAGAAGGAATCAGCTTGAATTGACTTTGTACTTTGACACCTTGCAGCTGGACATCTGCAGTGAGACATCTGACATGTGATGGACTCAAATTTATAAGCATATGTCCCATGGAGTTACTCAGAATGAATCACAGGTTAGAATCAACAGTCTAATCCTGGACTGTCTTGTCTTTGCTAGAATTACTTCCACAATTGCTTGTGACATGGATCTCACCAAATACCCAATGGATGAGCAGGAATGCATGCTGGATCTGGAAAGTTGTGAGTTTATTTTATCAGCAAGCACTATTCCCCTCTCCTGAGTTAATCTCACTCTGCCACACCATCTCAGAGAGCCGTGTAGTAATGAGAGACTGTACGAGGGTTAGTGAGAGGTAGAATGAAGGGTGCACTAAAGGTCTCATGAGGAATTTGTTTGAGGACTAGTGTGGGGTGGGGTTGAGAGTTAGGGATTGTGTTTGGCTACCAAGGTAGGTAGCCTCAATTTAAAAAGCGCTCCCGAATCACAAGATTTTCTCTTGGGGTTGGGGGGAGGGGGTGGTAGTGGAGTTGGAACCAGCCCCCAGGCCCCAGAAGCAGATGCGAGGAGGATATGGGGGCAGGTGAGTGCCAAGGGGGGTCTGTTTAGAAGACCTGCCTCGTTTCTCTGGGACTTTGTCCCAGTTTAGCTGTTTTAGAATATTTTCTGCCTTCTAACCCTTGTCGTTCATATCACCTCCCCACACTCACACCCCCGCCATGGCCCCTCATACTGTGCATGCCAACGCATGTCCCCCCACCCTCCTCCACGGCCTCTTATACCCCCATGCCAACTCCATAGTCACTCACCCAGTATCCACCCTGAGCATACTTCAGGACCTTGTGGAGATGAAATAAAATAATCTTCCAAAAATCTAATACAGCTGTCACTATACAGATTTGATACTGGGGTGGGGGGGGACTCCCATTCATGAAAGCCTCAAAGCTTTTATATTTCCTCAAGCAGTTAATCTCTTATTAAAAACATTTTTGTTCATGGCCCTAATCCTTTAATAGCTCTTTTCAGGTGTCAGCCAAACTGCGAATGCAGAGCCTCTTGCTGAGATAATTGTAGCTTTTTAAACTCAGCCAAGCATTCAAAATGAGTAGTCCATAGGGGAATGTCAACAAAGAACTCCATTGAAACTGTATGAGCAGATGCTATATCAACTGGTCTGTTAATCAAAGCAGTTCAGTTTTTTTTAAACAATCACAGCCAGTTTTTCTTTATAAAGACCAGAGGATTTAGAAAAACATCAAATCATGACAGTTAAACAGACCTTATCTGCCCTTCCAAGAGTGTTTACATCTATTCCATTATTTATAACTCCCACACTGAGGGTTAAGGCCCTTGCAACAGACAAAATGAGGTCCATTTGAAATTGGCACTAATGGCCCTGCTGTGTCAGGTTTTCTTCCATTGTGAATCACATCCCACCCCCTTTCTAAAATGGGATCTGTTGGAAATAAGGGCTGTGCTTCCAGATCCAGATCAAGATCTGACCAGCCATTTCTAAAGCTCTGTGGAGTCTTCCTAACTCAGCAAAAAATCCAGCACTTAGTATGCAGGGGTGTGCTTGTGGATAGGCTTTGGGGTTAGGAATGGGTATGGTGAAAGCTTATTAAGGGGTGCTCTGGAAATTAGTGTACATTAGAAGCTATTTATTTGTATTGTACATTCAATGAGCACTGAGTAATTATACACAAGGGCTGAGATTTTATCTTTGATATGTGCCACAGCTGAGACAGTCTACATTATAGAGGAACCATTTCAGACAGGTGATTAGCAATTAATTTTGTTGGATTTGTCTGACAAAAATGCACTATAAAAACACAGAGTTGTTTGAGGATATGATTGTGATGCAAATACCTCATGTACTTCTGTTCCTTAACTATTGGGACAGCTCCCCTACATTTGTATATCTTTGTCACTGCCTGAGTAACCAGTTAACCAAGAACAGCAGTGGTATGTTATCCTTTCCACTCTGAGGAGAAGTTAGATAAAGCGAGCTCATTATAAAGTAAATATTAACTCCTCATGCCAGTTAGGGTTTGGGTTATTAGTTTGGGAACAGAAGGTGTGATCAAGAGTGGGGTCGAAGTGATACACATGTTCTGTTGGTCAAATCAGTTGTGCTCAGATAGAAAATATTCAGAGATGCACAAGGAAACCACAGATTCATTAATGGCATTTCTGCGTGCTGTTGCATTATAACTGATCCTGATATTCGTTCTTTCAGATGGCTATTCAGCTGATGATATTGTCTATAATTGGTCAGACAATCAGGATCAAATACATGGACTGGACCAAATTCAGTTGGCTCAGTATACAATAACCAACTATTATTTCGTCACAGAAATGACAAATTTCAAATCAGGTAAGCATCAATTTCAGCAAAAATGATCCAGTGAAGGACAATAATGACTGTGTATCTAGGAGTATTAGCACCATCTGGGACTGTGACCAATGACTCAGCAATTCTATGTGGTCTTTGGGATTGGGTGAGTGGTAGTGTAATTATACTAAATGGGGATTAGAGTTGGATTGCATTCCAGTTGTGACTCAGCTGACTGAAAGGGAGAAATTCATTAAATATTCAATGTTTTCTATAAATATTTGGGGCATGGGATTCCAGAACTTCAGACATGTTTCCAAAATAAGACTGCAACAAAACTGCTAATTGTCAGAGACTGGAATTTTACTAATACCCAATGGCATAGTTACATACTGGGGTGGTTTTTCCACCTGACCTTTCCACATAGGATGGACTTCAACAATGGTGATGTTTTCTCTGAGATGAAAGGTTCTCTGTGTTTTTAACGCACATTCACCAACTTAAGCGATAATAATTTTTTTGGGACAATCCCAATTTATAGGTCTGGTTCCATAGTTTATCCAGCTGTGGGATGATCTTTGCCAGCTCTGTACTTGAACTACTTTGACTTATTTTCTTCTTGCCTAAAGTTTCCAATGCTCCTTATATCACAGGCATATGAAGTGCCTTTTCCTCTTGCTGTCAATGGCTGGTCTCACCTTGAGGAGTCAATCATTCTTGACTGGAGCTGAGACAAGCAGCAAGAGGTGCTTCCCAATTAAGATCAGTTCAGACTGAGTCACAGTAATTGGCTCATACTGCCGCAGCCACTTGTGTCAATGCTCCCACCCAATGTCCCCATCCACCTCCCCACACTCCTCTCACCAACCAATCCATACCTGTCTAGCTTTAGAACCACCAAAAGTGCTAATGGAATATAAGTTTTCTCTCAGGTGTTCTGTCACGTTCTCTTTGGCAATATAGGGGACGTTTGACTGCATTTGTATGAGGGCACAGACCCATCTGAGGTACAGCTCCATGGATTGTTGTCATCTAGTACCTCACACAAAGAGCTGCTCGTCAACCCCGCCTCACAGCCAAATCTGATGCCTAAACACACAAACTTTCCATTAGTGTCCCTGGATGCATCTCTTGGCCCCACATATATAATTCCAAACTTTACTTTGTTGAGGCCCCTTTTCCTCTATTGCCTGTGGAAATGGTGGGAATCTGTTCGGCGCTCACACTCTGACCATTTCCAACCTAAAATGGCAATCAGGATCCTAGGCCCCCGGTTTGCATAATGAATTGAACCTACTGCTGACACAGGCAGGTGCTTCAGACACCCTGCAGAAGGTCCCTTTCTAAATGACATCTACTGTATCATCAAGATTAGTGGGACAGTAAGGCATCACTTTAAGAGTTACCATCCCTGGCATAAGTTAAAATCAAACCCATGACCAATATTGCTGTAGTAAAGACACTAAAACATCAGGCATATTTTTACTATTAATGTTAGTCATAAACTGTTGCATCAAACACAATTAGTTATTCCTTTTTATTCCAATTCTTTTGTATTTCCTTTGTCCTTTTATATTTTAACTTTAATGCTACTCCTTCCCATCTATTCCAACTTATTAGTTTATCTCTCTTTTTCCTAGTTTTTAAGTTTAAAATGTTGAACTTTATATTTACTGTTCCAGCTTCCTGCTCCCACCATCCATTTTAGTGATGATAGTAATGAAATAGCCTAGAAGTGACCAAGCCACCTTTTAATATTATGAGACTCGCATCAAAGCCGGAATGTGGTTAGTGCCAATGGTGTCAATTCCTTTGTCATGCTCACGGGTTAAAAGTTGGGTCAGGGAGTTAAGTTAATTTTGGTTCTTGACCTGGTTTATGAACAATCATGTTGACAAGTGTGCCGGGTGAAGGAGATTAGTGAATTTAGGTTTTGCTCTCTTCTATTTTTACTTGGTTCTGTTGAAGAGTCATACGGACTCGAAACGTTAACTGTGTTCCTCTCCGCAGATGCTGCCAGACCTGCTGAGTTTTTCCAGGTATTTTTATTTTTGTTTTAGGTTTTTACTTCACATCTTCCAATTCAATATGCACAGTCTTTAATTCCACTGATCACAATTTTTAAAATATATTTTTTATATATATTTTTCTTTTCCCGCCTATTGCTATTATTTTTAAATGTATTTCCATCCATTGTTTTATTTCCACCATTTAGCTTATTTCGATCCCTTCCCCCCACCCCACCCCCACACTAGGGCTATCTGTCACTTGCTCGGCCTACTTTCTACCCTTAATGTCACCATTAGCACATTCCTTAGATAATATCACCACCTTCAACACCTCTTTGTCCTTTTGTCTATGACACCTTTGGCAATCTCTTCTTTGCCTCCACCTATCACTGGCCCTCTATCCAGCTCTACCTGTCCCACTCACCCTTAAACAGCTTATATTTCACCTCATTTCTATAGTTCCCCAGTTCTGATGAAGAGTCACATGGACTCGAAACGTTAACTGTGTTCCTATCCGCAGATGCTGTCAGACCTGCTGAGTTTTTCCAGCTAGTTTTGTTTTTGATCACAGGTGCCATCCCAGCTTATAAATAGCTGTTTGAGCACAGGCTGTCTTCATGGCCTTATTACAACAAAACCATTATCAGTCAAGTATTGGGGACATAACTGCAAACGTTCCATTCTGATTTTACCCAAGGTTGGCATACCCACATTGGCAAACAGTAATTGACTCTGATTTCCCAACACCTTTCAATCCTTGTGGGCAGCTAAAACATTTCAAATGTTCCTTAACTCTCTGGGAACTTAAATTTTTGCTCTTAATTTGAACTTACCATTGCTTTGTTATAAAATGTTGCCAAATGGAGAATTATAGTGTAGTGTTTAATTGTTCTGAGTTGGATTATGAGAGCCTGGTATGCTAACTGTGGTTGATTCATTATGCCTGGGTGTGGAATCAGAATTTGAGTAAACAGAAAAGCCACTCCAGTGAGCTGAGCTGTAAATATGAGCAGACGTGATTGTGGAGATAATAAAGCACTGTAAATAAACTAGGTGCACACTTAGAAACTAGCGCCATTTCTGCATTGCTCTGAGGTAAATTAGACACATAAAATATGCACCAGCTGGCGAATATACACCTAGTATCACACAACTGCTGTGGAGGATATAATTTAAATATTTTCTGTTACCTGTCCATAGGGCAGAAGGCAAAGGCTCTTGCAGCATTGACCACTGCCTCATATAAAGTACAGAGGACCCAAACCAGAGGAAGGAAAATAGAGTTAAAAATACAGTCAAACTGAAGGCACAAAAAAACAGATAAAACAACCTTTATCCTTGATCTTTTATTAGAATTTTGGCAAATACGTATGAGATTCAGTTCATCCAAACTGTCTAATCCATTAGGCAGCTGGCTCATACAGAGGGAGTTAATCAAACGACGGCAAAGAGCAAGATTTTTTATTTTTTTTTGGTGATTTATATGCAGAAACGGATTCCCGTCAGGTTAAACAGCCCAGGTCATTCTGTGCAGTTTCTTCTTGTTTTATTCTTCCGTCCAGTTCCCCTGAAGATGCTGGGGCAGAACTTGAGTAAACCTGGCCGCATCTGTGAGGTGAGTGCCAGCGGTTTACGGTACCTGGTGGAACCTCACAACCAAGTCCCATTCAGTGAACAATCCACATTCGGACACGGAGACAGACACACACACACACACACACACACAGACTTGCCAGCAAGGGTCACTGAGCAGTGACCAGGAGCAGGAACACTCCACAACTTTCTAACATTGGGGGTGCTTAAGCTTAGCTGATTCACTGCCTGGTCTGAACTAAAGCGACAGCCCTCCTGAGCCTGTATGACTTCGTTCCAGCCTCATCGCTGCTTTTAGCGATTGGATCACTGGGAGCATTTAATGGCCCGCCCCGATTCCCTACCTGAATCCATAAATTGTTTCCAAAAAGAACCTGTGGGTAAATAATGGAAAAGGAGCAGTTTTAGGGAGGAGAAGAGGTGGTGGGGGAGGAGAATGGGTTGAAGTGAAAAGCTCTTTCAGAGAGAGGTGGGGTTGGGGGGGGGGTAGGGGGAGAGGAAATCCGGATTAATTCTTTGTTGTTCCCCCAGCAGGTCGATTTCCACGGTTAAGTCTTCATTTCCAGCTGAGGAGGAATAGAGGTGTTTACATCATTCAGTCGTACATGCCTTCCATCTTGCTGGTGGCAATGTCCTGGGTATCTTTCTGGATCAGTCAGTCAGCAGTGCCAGCTCGCGTCTCGTTAGGTGAATGTAGTCGTGAGCTCAAACGGGACGGCCAGTCCCAGCCGCGGGTTCACTCTTCGCTCCTGCTTCGTCCGTTCCTTTGTCGCTCGAACCGTGCTCGCGAGCCCTTTTAAACATGCTTCAGTGCAGCGGAGGTGGTGCAGCACTTTCGGAGGTGCTTCCTTCAGGATGAGAAGCTGCGTCTGCCCCATCTGGAGGACCAGGAAAGATCAATGACCCCCCCACCCCCACCCCGCTGTGTGAAGCAGGCAGTGAATTTCCCTGCTACTCTGATAAACAACTGTCCCTCACCCAAATAAAATGCTCTCGCCCTTTATCTCATTTTTAGGGTTTAACGTGTTGTGGGCAAGTTGGCTGACACGTTTCCTTACATTGCTGACTAGTCTTTAAAAGTAACGCATTGTAAGGTGCTTTGTGACACCCTAAGTTCCCGAAAGGGACTGTAAAAACATATATTCTTTCTTCCTCCTTTGATGTGTGATTATTGTGAGGGCTGTTTCTTGCTGGGAATGTTCAATCGCAGCGTCAGCCCTGCAGCCTTAAGGCTCACAGTTTGTTCGATGACCCTTAGCAAAAATTTAGCATCTTTAATAGCTGAGCTGTGGATGCAAAATTTGTTTAAGAAATAAGAAACAGGTGCAGGTGTAGCCTCATGGCCTCCCCCCCCCGCCCCCCGCCGCCAAGCCTGCTTCCCAATTCACAATAAGATTAGGGCCCATCTTCTATCTCTATTGCACTGATTTACTGTGAGAGCAGGAGTGGATGTTCAGAGGGGACAAGGTGCTTCCGGACTCAACTGGATGGGGAACTTCTAAAAGAACCCAAGTGCAATATAGTTTACAGCATTATGTTTTTGTTGTAAAAGAGACTTGGAAGCTGAATGTTTGCAGTTGAGTTTGCTTTATGAAGTACTTTTGATTTAAATTAAGAGAATTAAGATTTGAGATGAGAAGGAATTTATTTTCTCTGGGTGGTGAATCTGTGGAACAGGACCCTCCAGCTTGCTCTGCCATTCAACTAGATCATGGCTGATCATCTACCTCAATGTCATTTTCCTGCACTATCCCCAAATTCCTTGATATCTTCAATATCTAGAAATCTATTGATCTCTGACTTGAACATATTCAATGACTGAACTTCCACAGCCTTCTGGGGTAGAGAATTCCAAAGATTTACCATCCTCTGAGTGAAGAAATTCCTCCTCATCTAAGTCCTGAATAGCCTGCCCCTTATTCTGAGACTGTGCCCCCTAGTTCTTGACAACACCCCACCCCCCCACCCCCCGCCAGCCAGGGGAAACATCCTCCCTGCATCTAAGCTGTTGAGCCCTGTAAGAATGTTTCAGTGAGATCACCTCTCATTCTTCTAAACTGTGGAGAATACAGGCCCAGTTTCCTCAATCTCTCCTCATAGGACAATGCCACCATCCCAGGGATCAGTCTGGCAAACCTTCATGGCACTCCCTCTATGGCAAGTATATTCTTCCTTAGGTAGAGACCAAAACTGCACGCACTGCTCCAAATGCAGTCTCACCAAGGCTCTATACAGTTGAAGCAAGGCATCTTTACTACTGTACTAAATTCCGCTTGCAATAAAGGCCATCTTTGCCCTCCTAATTGCCTGCTGCACTTGCATGGTAGCTTTCCATGACAAGAAATCCTAGGTCCCTCTGGACATTAACATTTCCCAATCTCTAAGCATTTAAGGAATTCTCTGCATTTCTGTTTTCCCTACCAAAGTGAATAACTTCACATTTTTGCATATTATATTCCATCTGCCATGTTCTTGCCCAGAACTTGTCACTTAGCCTGTCTAAATTTCCTTGAAACATCTTTGCATCCTCCTCACAACTCACTTTCCACTTAGTTTTGTATCATCAACAAACTTGGAAATATTACATTTGGTCCCCACATCTAAATCATTGATATAGATTGTGAATAACTGGGGCCCAAGCACTGATCCTTGCGGTACCCCACTATTTACAGCCTTCCATCCTGAGAGTGACCTGTTTATTCCTACTGTCTGTTTTCTGTCCATTAACCAATCCTCAATCCATGCCAGTATATTACCCCTCACCCCAGGTGCTCGAAATTAGTTTACAAAGATCTTTGTCAATCTCTCCTTTGCCCCCACCTATCGCTGGCCTTCCTGTCCAGCTTCATCTGCTCCACCCCCTTAAACAGTATACACGTCATCACATTTTTACTTCTCTTTAGCTCTGAATAAGAGTCCTACAGACTCGAAACATTAACTCTGTTTTTTTCTATACAGTTGCTGTTAGACCTGCTGAGTTTTTCCAGTATTTCCTGTTTTAGTAACACAACAACCTATTTGTTTGGTTTCTCTGCCATTTCCTTAATCCCCCATTATACATTTTCCTGTCTCCGCCTGTAATGGGCCCACATTTGTCGCTGCTAATCTTTTCCTTTTTACATATCTATAGAAGCTTTAACAGTCTGTTTTTATGTTTCTCGCTAGTTTACTCTCATTTTCTATTTTCTCCTTTATCAGTTTCTTAGTTCCCCCTTTGCTGAATTCTTAAAAAGCTCCCAAGCCTCAGACCCAGTACTTTTTGTGGCAACTTCACAAGCCTCTTCCTTTGATCTAATACAATCTTTAGCTTCTCTTGTTAGCCACGATTGGATCTCTTTTCCTGTTGGGTTTTTGTGCCTCACAGGAATGTATATGTGTTGTAAACCATATATTAATTCTTTTAAATGAAGTGCTAGCCATTGCCTGTCTACTGTCATACCTTTTATTGCGGTTTCCAGATCTACCACAGCCAACTTACCCCTCACAGTAGTTTCCTTTGTTTAATCTGGTTTACCCAATCTATATTTAGATTGAAGTCCTCCATGATTACTTTATTAACCTTGTTATATGCACCTCTAATTTCCTGAATTATACCATGCCCTACACTACCACTACTGTTCGGTGGCCTATAAATAACTCCCACCATTCCTGCTGCCCCTTGCTGTTTCTTAGCTCCACCTAAACTGATTCTACACCTTGATATTCTGCTCTAAGATCCTTTCTCATCTTTTGATAACAGTGCTACCCCACCTTCTTTTCCTTTATTCCTGTCCTTCCTAAATGTCGAATACTCTTGAATATTCAGTTCCCAGTATCAGTCACCCTGCAGCCACATCTCTGTAATGGCAATTAGCTCATACCCACTTACTGTTATTTGGCTATTAATTCATCTACCTTGTTGCAAATGCTGATAGGGTGCCTTTAATTTTGCCTTTTTAACATTTTTAAGAAATATTTTGGCCTTATTTGATGCTGGCCTTTGTTTCCATTGCCTTCCAATTTTGCTCACTACTTTTCTTCCTCCCAGTGCCAGCGTTGTTTCTCTCTTATTTGAATTCCCTCTCTGGTTCCCATACCCTGCCAAGCTAATTTAAACCCTCCCCAACAACACTAGCAAACCACACCCCCCCCCCCCACCCCCAACAAGGATATTGGTGCCAGCCCTGCTAAGGTGTAACCTGTCCACCTGCTAAAGGTCCAACCTGCCACAGACCCAATCCCAACGCCTCAGAAATCTAAAGCCCTCCCTCCTGCACCATCTCTCCAGTCATGTGTTAATTTGCCCTGTCTTTTTGTTTCTGTACTCCCTAGCACATTGAGACTACTGCCTTTGAAGTCCTGCTTTGTAATCACTTTCCTAGCTCCCTAAAATCTGCGTGCAGGGCCTCATCCTTCTTTCTACCTATGTCCTTGGTACCAATGTGGAACATGATCTCTGTTCACCCTTCCCCATAAGAATGTCCTACAGCTGCTCTGTGACATCCTTGACCCCTGGCATCAGAGAGGTAACAAGTCATCCTGGAGTCACATCTACGGCTGCCGACTCGCCTGTCTGTTCCCCTAACTGTTGAATTTCCTACCACTATTGCTCTTCCACTCTTCTTCCTCCCCTCCTGTGTAGCTGAGCCGCAGGAATAGGCTCCTACTTAAAGTAGTTAACTCTGCCAATTAAAACCAACCTGATTGGGAATGCAATAACTGAAGGTAGAGATGATTTAGAGTGCCGTCTCCAACATGGTGGTTCCTGAACTGCTTGGAACATGGAAATTCCAAGAAAAGCAACTGGTCTAGAACATTTTGATATAGAATAGGATTTTTCTATATACCCCTTTACATAGGGATATGTTCGGACATTCCTGGCACAAAGCTTTGCCTGGTGGAAATCTGTATTAGGAAGTTGACACCAAGGTCAAGTGTGCTCCATTCTTGATCCACATGATTTCCTGTCATTAAAATGAATGGGCAGAAGTCGGTATGATTTATGGAACACACACACAGACTATGAAGCTTGACATCCCTGTCTGTGCATCCACTAGGCATAGCTCTGAGCCAGGAGTGCTAATTACCATACTATTTACAATGAAATAGAGATTGTGACACAGACATTCTGGAGGCTCGCTCAGTTTACCTTTTGGGTGTTAGAACAAAACTTGGCAGGTGTTTTCTCCCTGACACTTAGGAAATAGTTGTGGCTAGACTTATTGTTAGAAAAGATTGTATGGGGTGGTTTCATAATCTGCCACTTGCAGTGAACAAACTTTGAGAAACTATGGGCTGCAAGGAAAATCATAGCTGAACACTAGTCATTGGATCTGCTCCCTTCAAGTGCCCCTTAATGAGAGCATTGAATTCTGGAATCACCCTGCAAGACTTGGAACGAAATTAACTGAAATGTCAGAAAAGTCTTTTCTTGGTTCTTGATTTAAAATATTCTTGTGCAAACACTACACGGCTGATTAAAGTTTAATAAATAGATCAATCCTGTAGCAAGAAACATGGACTAACAACACATTCTGTCATTTCAAATGGCTGATTTATTTTAACCTATTCATTCTAGGTATCACAACAGTATTGACCATGACAACGCTGATGATCAGTGCAAGGAAATCTCTACCCAGGGCTTCGGCCATTAAAGCACTGGACGTGTATTTCTGGATCTGCTATGTCTTTGTTTTTGCTGCTCTTGTTGAGTATGCTTTTGCCCACTTCAATGCAGACTACATGAGAAAGCAGCGTGCAAAGATTAAGGCAAATAAATCCTGTGTGGAGGTGAGTACACAGGACTGAATTCGTTCCAATAAGTAAATACACGTTTTAGGCTGAAATTATGATGCGCAAATATCGATGTGAAACAGTTTTAATTGGGTTAGAGTCTAACATCAAATCTCAACTTAGATTAAAAAAAAGGTTAGTCTCCTCTTTCCCTGAAGATGGTGCCCTATGCTGCACTTGCCTGAGTCAATTAACTGTTCCTCATATGTGAGTCTAGACTGTAGGAGGCATCAGGCTTGGTGATGTCCTCACCTATGTTCACAACCACAGAATATTTATCAGGAGGATACTGCATAATGTTCAGGAGTGGAAACCCTTACTGACTTTTCCCCTGTTAATGCCAGGGATACTGAAGGGAATTATAATACTCCTGTAGCAGAGCAAACCAAAGTCAGTTAACTGGGCAGGGCAAGGGACAGCCCTGAAAACTTTCTACTGTTGGTGTGGCTCAGGTTGCACTAGGCATTGAACAGCCACCTGAGTCATTGGGGAAGTGTGAACATTTGTTTATTGATAGTTGAGTTTACCGATATATTTGATAGAGTTATTCTTTTGGTGCTTTGCACAAATTTCAGCCTGTTTATACTTGTGGTATTTGGGCTTCTTAACATTCTCTTTATTGTAGGCAATTAAGAGAAATGGAAAGGACGCAATAGTTCTGTTCTCCTTATCAGCAGCTGGGGTGAACCAGGAATTGTTCATGTCCAACAGACTGCACCGGGCTCGTAGGATTCTCCATGGAGATGAAATTGAAAACGGAAAGACTAGAGCAAATAAGCACAACCCAAAGCCAAGCAAAAAGCTCACACTGAAGTCCGTATTCAAACCTATTGATTCTGACACCATTGATATTTATGCAAGAGCTGTCTTTCCAGCTGCTTTTGCAGCTGTCAATGTCATCTACTGGGTTGCTTATACAATGTAAAAGGGATGCAGTCTGGCCCCATCACAATATAGGAAGGCACTACCTATACATGAAGATAGAACATATGCATGATGCCAAACCTCCAGAGTCTTTGATCTGGATGCTTTGACATGCCAAGGAAGCATTTGATAAATGTGTATAAATACTAAACAATAAAGAGTGATTAATGCCTGATGTGATGTTATTTGTCCTCAATTATCCTTTGTATATTGGTGTTTGCCCTCAACAACCTTGGTGTCTTAAATATCAGCAAATCACCTGATGTGAAGATGCAAACAATCTGTACCTTGGAAATAATAAAGCTCATTTAACTTAACAGTGTTGGGCAGTTTATATGTTTGCTCTACTATCTGACAATCATCTAGAAGGTTATGAGATCTCTCTCCAATTTGAGGCATTCACATGTCATCTTTATATGGTCTCTAATTGAATTTAATTGTATCTGTGCAGTCTATTGCTTGTGGGAGTCATTTTGCCAAAATATGGCTCTGTCAAATAATATTTGAGTTCATTTTTGTCTCTTTACTGTCGAAGTTTGGAAGTATTGGAATGAGGAAGTTATATTTTTGAACATTCCCAGGTTTGATATGACGCACCAGCCACAATCCTTGCTTTACACACTCTTTATAGTTTAAAGTTGCTATAATCAGTAATTGGGGGAGATGGGGCAGCAAGATCAGGATTACAACTCAGTGTATGGCTCTCTGAACTCCACAGTAAGAGATGCATTGTGTGTGCAAAAGTGCGCGATGTGGGCCTAACAACAATTTTAGACTAATTCGGTTATAACTAGACAAGGGAAAGCAGAGAGTGTTGCTGAGTTTCTACATCACGTGTGCTACATTCTCCCTAGGGCCTTGGAATTTGAAGCTGTGACACTATCTGAGCAGGGTGAGGAGAGCACTGAATAAACCACGGTGCAAGGCAGCACGAGGCACTCCACAGCAGCCACAGGGAGTTTTCAACCAACCAAGGATTTTGTCAGGAGGTTATTCTGAATATATAGGGCAATGAGCATCACCGTCATCACTTCCTTGCCAAAGGAGTAGGATGCTGCTGGGGAAAATAAACAGGATGAAGAAGAGGAATCGACTGCCCAAGATATTGAATAGCGTGGAAGTTGTATTGTGCATGCTGCGACATCATGGGAAACACTAGCCCTGAATTCTAAGATTGCAATACAATTCCTTACGAGGTTGCCACATAGCAGCCAAGGCACAGACTGAGCTGCAGCGTTTCCTGTGCAAAACACTGAACACATTCAGTCCTATGATATTTCCAGACGTAGTCAGGATCACTGTCATCCTCATTTTTATTTCTACCTCCTTCCAGGCCAGCATAAGAATATAAGAAATAGAAGCAGGAGTAGCCAGATGGCCCCTTGAGCCTACAGCACCATAACAATATTATGGCTGATCTTCGACCTCAACTTGACTGTCCTGCCCACCTCTCATCACTTTGATAGGTTCCCTTTACTTCTAAAAATCTACCTCCATCTTGAATTTACTCATCCACAACCCTCAAAGATTCAGAACCCTCTGAACGAAGAAATCTTCCCTCATCTCAGTCCTAAATGGCAGAGCGCTCACTCTAAGATTCTGCCCCATGTTCTCAACTCTCGAGCCAGGGAGAACACCACTCAGCATCAACCCTGTCAAACTTTCTCAAAGTCTTAGACGGTTCAATGAGATCGCCTCCAACTCAGCACCGGAAGCATCTGTGGTAACTCTGACATGTTTCCCCAAAATTGGTTTTCAGTCAATGGAAAAACCTACTTTTAAAATGGCTCCAAAATGAACAAGTAGGGAGGCAGATAGACGAATAAAATAATTAAGCTGATTAAAGTGAATCGCAAAACAAAATAAAGAGGCGGGATAGGTAGAAATGAATGAAATGAAAAGAAGGTAGAAGGAAGGATGACCAACAGAACAAGCACAGATATATTTTAGTCAACAAACTGTGGGTTAGATATTTGAGTAGTTTGGAGTTAACATTACAATGAGAAAGTGGTTGATATTTTATTTCTGTAATATTAATGTTTACGTCAATGTCAAAAATCATGAGCCAAAACCAGTCTACCCAGGGAGACAGGAGCTTCCTTTCACCTTGGGCCAGCCCAAGGGTTGATTCCGATTTCTGAGACATCACAGAAAGACAGTGTCCCATTCTTCACTGCTTTATTCAATAATAATCAGAATCAGAATATGTATAGAGAAGTCTGTATGCTTCAAGGTGCAATCAGTTTAAGACTGAGTGCATTTAACATATAAACAAGGATACATACATATACAAAAAGACCAGCCTGGTGGAGGTGTGCTGGAGCCCAGCTCTATGCTCCACACTCGTGGTATGGGAAATGCTGACAGATGAGCATCTCAGCATAGCTTTGAGAATAAACACACTTTTAGATCCATCTTCCTGTTCTGATAGAGCTTGGAGGTTGAGACAGATACTTACAATAATCAACCTGTACACAAAGAAACAAATTAACAAAAATTAGTCTCCCTAATGTGGCCAAAGAAAGACCATGACCCCAAATACCCACGAGCAGTAATCCAGGTGCATTTACCAGGGTCATGCCCACTGGTGCTCTCCAGAGCTGACCTGCCTGAGTTTGTAGAGTCAGTTCCAGAGTTCCTCAGGGTTGTGGCCTCAGCCCAACCTCTTCGCTGCTCCATCAATGACCTTCCTTCCATCGCAAGGTCAGAAGTGGGGGTGTTCGCTGATAATTGCACAATGATCAGCACCATTCATGACTCCTCAGATACTGAAGCAGTCCATGTCCAAATGCAGCAAGACCTGGATAATATCCAGGCTTGGGCTGACAAGTGGCAAGTAACATTCATGCCACACAAGTGTCAGGCAATGACCATCTCCAACAAGAGAGAATCTAACCATCGCCCCTTAACAATGGCATTACCAGCTGAATTTCCCACTATCAACATCCTGGGGGTTACCATTGACCAGAAACTGAACTGGACTAGCCATATAAATATGTGGCTACAAGAGCCGGTCAGAGGCTGGGAATCCTGCAGTGAGTAACTCCCCTCCTGACTCTCAAAAGCCTGTCCACCATCTACAAGGCACAAGTCAGGAATGTAATGGATTGCTTTCAACTTGCCTGGATGAATGCAGCTCCCACAACCCTCAAGAAGCTTGACACTATCCAGAACAAAGCAGCCTGCTTGATTGACATCACATCCACAAACATTCATTCCCTCCACCACGGGCACACAGTAGCAGCAGTGTGTACCATCTACAAGATGCACTGCTGAAACTCACCAAGCCTCCTTGGACAGCACCTTCCAAACCCACGACCTCTACCATCCAGAAGGACAAGGGCAGCAGACACATGGGAACACCACCACCTGGAAGTTCCCCTCCAAGTCACTCACCATCCTGACTTGGAAATATATCGCCGTTCCTTTACTGTCGCTGGGTCAAAATCCTGGAACTCCCTCCCTAATAGCACTGTGGATGTACCTACACCACAGGGACTGCAGTGGTTCAAGAAGGGAGCACCACTTTCCCAAGGGTAATTAGGGATGGGTAATAAATGCTGGCCTAGCCAGCGATGCCCACATCTCATGAATGAATAAAAATAAGTAGAAAGATACCTCAATTGTATGTGATTGCCGGGAAGCCTGCATCATTATGGGTGCTCCTTTGGGACAACATGCCCCTGCACCAGAAAATAAATCACCTGCCCATCTACATCTTGGGATGCCAAGGCCCCCTCAAGGACTCATCCATCTCTCATTGACCTCATGTAAAAAGGTTAGCAATTGTTTCTCCTTTAACCTTACTGGGCCTTTCCCCTCACTTGGAACCTCTAGTGGCTACCGTTTGCACCTGTCTAGTGACAGGTATACACAATGGCTTTTGCTTTACTGGCCCCCAGCAATTCACCAGGTCCATTCAGAGCCAGGGATGCAGAGATCTTCAGCGTGGAGATTTACCAATTCTGGTTCTATCTCCTTGGCATCAATGACCTAGCAATGGACAAGCAGAGGTCACATTGCTTAAAAGGCTGACCAAGAACTCTCAGTGTGGGCAGGCAGCCAGTGTAACCAATGGGTTCTATCAGAAGAAGTCCCTCAAGTAAATTTATGGATTTTGCTCTTTTACTTGAAAAGATTGCACCCTGTCTTACTTCAAAACTCTCCCCAACAAAAGGAATTCACCCTGTCTCATTCAGTCAAGATGTCTTGTTGTTTCCAAATATTTATGAAAAGTTTGTAATGTTAATTTTATATAACTTTGTTTCACAAACCAATAATAATCTCGAATGTTAATTTTAGGCACAGCCTCTTACTCAAAGTCCAGCACAAAATAACTTTCCTGTAGAAATATGAAGATGGAAGATGGATGCTTCATTGTTGAGTACATTTAAGGCTGAGATAGGCAGATTTTTGGTCTCTCAGGGAATTGGGATATGGAGAGTGGGCGGGAAGATGGAGGTGAAGCCCCAGGTCAGCATTGATCATATTGAATGGTGCAACAGGCTCAAGGGGCCATGAGGTCTACTCCTGCTCCAATTTCCTGTCTTGTGTTACTCCAGCAATAAAGGATGCATTGATGTCAATGACTGACTGGGAAATGAGGTGGTACATTTTTTAGCAAGTTCATCATTTTGTTTGTTTAAATATTTATAAGGAATAAGCACAAGAATTGGCCATAAAGCCCTTCTTGGACACTTAATATGATCACGGCTGATCTTTGAATTCAACTCGATATTCCTGCCCAATCGCCATTTCTCTTGTTTTCCTTAGAGTCCAAACGTCTGTCGATCCCAGCCTTGAGTACACTCAACTCTGAGCATCCACAGTCCTCTTGAGTGAAGAAATTTCTCATCTCAGTTGACAGTGGCTAACCCTTTATCCTGAGACCCTGACCCCTTGTCCTGAGACCAGAACTCCTAGCTTTAGGAACACAGTTAACGTTTCGAGTCCGTATGACTCTTCAACAGAACTAAGTAAACATAGAAAAGAGGTGAAATATAAGCTGGTTTGGGGGGGAGGGGTGGTGGGACAAGTAGAGCTGGATAGAGGGCCAGTGATAGGTGGAGATAACCAAAAGATGTCATAGACAAAAGGACAAAGAGGTGTTGAAGGTGGTGATATTATCTAAGGAATGTGCTAATGAAGGGTAGAGAGCAGGACGAGCAAGGTACAGATAGCCCTAGTGGGGGTAGGGTGGGGGGAAGGGATTGAAATAGGCTAAAAGGTAGAGATAAAACAATGGATGAAAATGCATTTAAAAATAATGGAAATAGGTGGGAAAAGAAAAATCTATATAAATTATTGGAAAAAAAAGGAGGAGATCGGAAAGGGGGTGGGGATGGAGGAGAGAGTTCATGATCTAAAATTGTTCAACTCAATATTCAGTCCGGAAGGCTGTAAAGTGCCTAGTCGGAAGATGAGGTGCTGTTCCTCTAGTTTGCGTTGGGCTTCACTGGAACAATGCAGCAGGCCAAGGACGGACATGTGGGCATGAGAAAAGATGGAGTGTTGGAATGGCAAATGACAGGGAGGTCTGGGTCATGCTTGCGGACAGACCGAAGGTGTTCTGTAAAGCAGTCACCCAGTCTGCGTTTGGTCTCTCCAATGTAGAGGAAACCGCATTGGGAGCAACGAATGCAGTAGACTAAGTTGAGGGAAGTGCAAGTAAAATGCTGCTTCACTGGTTATCTCCACTGGCCCTCTATCCAGTTCCACCCACCTCCTTAAACCAGCTTATATTTCACATTTTTTCTATATTTCCTCAGTTCTGATGAAGTTATACGGACTCGAAACGTTAACTGTGTCCCTCTCCGCAGATGTTGCCAGACCTGCTGAGATTTTCCAGGTATTTTGATTTTTGTTTTGGATTTCCAGCATCCGCAGTTTTTTGCTTTTCTCCCAGTTTTAGGCCCTGCAGCCTGGGAAAACGACCCCTTAGCAGCTACTCTGTCAAAACCTCTCAGAATTTTATAGTTTTCAATGAAATCACCTCTCATTCTTGCAAATTCCAGGGAATAAAGGGCCAACCTACTCTCTCCCTCTCCTCATAGAACAGTCCCCTCATCCCAGGAATCAGTCTAGTGAACCTTTGTTGCACTCCATCTAAGCCAGGTATAACTTTCTTTAGGCACAGAGCTGAAAATCGTACACACTGTGGCATAATTTTATCAGGAGTGTTTCATTTAGATTTGGGGATCTCATTCAACATCATGAGCCTCAGAGGACATGCACGGTGGTAAATGTACAACACCACCAATAACTCATTTCCGAGCGATTCCGCTGCTCTGATGTTTATACAATCATCACCGTTAGAGCACAAGGACTGATTTACTTTCCTGGGTGTGCTCTTTCTTTTTTCTCAGCTCCTTTCTCTTCAAAATCATGACATAATCTTAACCTAATCCACCCACTGGGAAACGTTCAGATCTGTTTTACACCCCTCCCAGTGTTGACTTCAACGGGAAGTCAAATTATGGTCTATCAATCAATCACCAGTTCCCTTCAACCTTTTAACAGGTTGAAGAAAAAAAGACTTCTGGCCAGAATTTTCGGCTCAGTGAGCAGGAGAGGGACCCGCTCACCGACACGCGGTGATGTCGGGCAGGTGTCCCCTTGTCACCGTGGGTCATTTAGATTTTCAGTACAGTGGGCGCACAGCCGACTCGACTGTGCGCCCCACCGAACTGTCAAAGGCCTAGTCAGGCCACTTAAATATCAATTAAAGTAATAAAATGAGCTGCCCGTCCAACCTTAAGCTTGTTGGGCAGGCGAAGAGACCAGGCGGCCTTCCCATTTTTCATGGAACCTCATCCACGGGCGGGATGAGGCTTCAAGAAGGGTTTATAAATTGAATACATTTTTTTCATTAATGTTCATTGACGTGTCCCAGCTCACGTGACACGGTCACATGAGGGGACACGTCTTAAAATTTTTCTTTATTTAAATTTTGAAAAATTAAACTAATCTCCCTCAGGCAGGTCTGTGGCCTCAGGGAGATTTCTGAGGCCTTTCTCAAACATGCGCTAAAGAGTGCACTCCTGACTCAGGGAACCCGCACAGGGAAACGCATTGACCTGCCCACCTAAAATGGCGGTGCGGTCCGATCGGGGGCACCAATCGGGTCTGTGCCCACCCCCCCCGCACAGCCCCACACAACACCCCCCCCCGACGGGGTGAAAATTCTCCCTTTTCAGCTGGCGATTCAGCCGATCAAAAGAGTCCGACGGAAGAATCATGCAGAACTGTCACACATAATCGCTAACCCTGTTTCTCTCTCCACAGACACTGCCAGGCCTGCTGAGTTTTTTCCGGCATTTTCTGTTTTTATTTCAGATTTCCAGCGCCTGCAGCATTTTGCTTTTATACGATAGTTCGCGTATAAGTTAAAGCTTGTTTCAGCATTGCTGCACGAGCTGAAATAATCCAAGGTTTTACGGGAGTAGTGGGGAGGACATCACGGGGTTATTGTAATCAACCTCTGCATTCCCAGGCAATGAAGGAGAAGTTCCCACTCCCAAATGGTAACCAGCACTGGGAGGCTGTGCATGTCTTGGTTAAGGATTGTGTGACTGGGCTGAAAGCTCCCACACAGCAACGAGGTGGGTTTTCATTGCGATAAAGTGCTGGAAAATTGCCAGAAGCTGAAACCCACATCCCATCGTGCATCGTCACCTTTATGAGTGGAACAAGCAACTTATGGAAAACGATTGTATGGAAAATAGGAAAAGAAAAAAAAGACATTTTAAAAACAGCCAAGTAAGACCAAAAACACGATCAGATCCTTCCAAACCCAATACCAGACCCAGTTTCTGCACCGCCTGTTCCTGCTGGCACCTCTTATATTTCCTGATGCCCAGCTTGGCCACACACACGTTTGGTACGGTTTCGAACTAGGATTGAACGGTTGGAAGATCAATAACCCCATCCTCACCGGAAAGCCACAGGATCTTTCCTCCTGATTACTGCCAACGCAATCAGCCATGCCATTCCCGGGAAATAGCTCGTTGCAAACACGGGAACGTCTCACCATGCTCATGCCACAGCTGACAGAACAGATTGTCCATGGTGCCCATGGTGACCAAATCCCAATAACTGCAATAAACAAAAAGAGAAAGATGCAAAGAGTAAAATCCAGAAACGATTTCATCACATTGAATATCATAAAGTAGCAGCAGCCTGACTTTTTTCAAGATGTTAAAAAATTCCCCTCATTTCGCTTGACAAATCTGGGATATAACCTTGACAATATGACAGCTGTGTGAATGGACTTCAGTGGAAATAAAAATTGGAAGAGATGTAAAACAATTGGCTGCCACCCATTTTACATTATCACACCAAGTCAGGCTACCCCCTTTCAAAGGAGTCTGAGTTGGCCCATTCCTTATCCATGTCATTAGACAATAAATGTTGACAAGCTATTTAACTATAGATCCATCACAGCATCATGTGATCCCTCCCTCATCCATATGCAATCGCATGCACACGCTTTCAGCAAAAGCCACTGGGCACTGATTAGGAGCACGAGACTCAACTGATTTACTCTTCCCTCCCTCAACCCCATGGCATGGGGCTGATTTATTGCAGAGCAATAAAGCAGTTTGCTGCTTCTGTTTACACTGATGTATTGATGATTTCAAGCCTTTTGGGGTAAAAAGCCTTTCTAATAGTGTTCAGCCAATTCTGTGATCTGGCTAAAACAGCACGAGGCTTGAGTTATTTGGCACCAAATGATCAGTCCAGTGATGTCCGGCCTCACTGGATGATACAAGATCAGCTTGTGAATATTCTGCAGAGATAAATAAAGGTAAAACATCACAATGTGGTTCTTGAAGCGCTGTTGTTAAGCAAAAGGAATGCACACATTTAAACTTTGGTGATGAAAAGAATTGGACCCTTTTTAAAGGCTCAGAATTGCTCAGACAGTTGTTCAACTCCTGTATGCAGAGGAGGGATGATCAAGAAAGATAAGAGAGGTGTAGAGGTATGAAGAAAGTTTAGGGGCAAGTGTCAGTAGTCCTATCCCCTAATGGATGGTTATATCCATGCTGGATACAAGGGAATTGTGTTTATGTCAGCAGGGCATGTTCCCTAGAGGATGGCAGTGCACTATACACGGCAAGAGAGAGTATTCAGGCTCCAGGTGCCATTCAGTAACTGCAGAACTTGGGATCAGACATGAGCTCAGAACATTGCTCACTTTAAGGAAAGTGTAAATGGCCAATGATCTCATGTATCTCGCAGTCCTCCCATGATTCCATCTCAAAGTATTGCTCATCAATCTCTTCCGCATTTAATGCCTTTCATACAACCTTACAATCTGTGCAGCTCCTGCACACCCATATCTCAATAAGGTTCACGGACAAGGTGCAACTAACAGTTGGAAGCCTTGTCACACAAACACCTCCCATGCCATTTTTCAAATTAAAGCATTGGCACTCAAGGTGGGCTTTACATTGGGGTGCCGTGCTTGTGAAATGCAGCTGTACCTTGCTTTTAATTGGCACCCATTGTGGCCATACAGTAAGTTGTTATAATGTTACCTGGACAGTCACTGTTTCCACATGCTGTGCCCTGCTCTGTAGATCCACTGCATTGTAACCCACCGTAGGCTGGTGCAGGGTTGTCACAGATGCGAACTCTTGTCTTGATCCCAAGGCAGGAGGTAGTGCAGGTTGACCAGGGGGACCATTCCGACCATTCTCCATCAACTGTGATATACAGAAGTGTTTCATTGAGTGTGAGTCAGGAAATACATGTCAGATGCACCATTTTTATAGGATTATGGACTGTAAAGCCCTGTTTTCTAAGGACAGGAATATTACACCATGGAGAACACAATGCATTCTCAACACTGCTAAAGTGTAGGTAGCTGGTTCTTTACATCTAGAAAGCTAACTGATATTAGTGTCTTCACCCAAAGTAAAGCTGCTAAAATTGCTGGTCAGGTCAAAATGGATAAGCAGTGTGGTTCCAGTAATGCCCTGATGCAGAGGCTGGGCTATTTTAAGTTGAGAATTGTTAAACTGAGCAATTTAGCTGAACAGACAAGGTCCACAATTACAAAGAATTCTCACAGTGAATCACTACATTGTGATCTACCCCACTCCTGTCACTGGAGTAACAAAAATCTTCTTTCAAACTGACACCCTCTGCATGTCAAGCACAAGCCCAGCACACACTTTGATGGCTGTTCCCTCAGTATCTGAGGGACACATTTGGCCTCAGTATCGTCCTCCGATTTCAAACTGGACTCCCCCATCTTGCCTTCTTTACGAAAACACAGTGATGTCATTTCCTCTCGCACGCTAGGTTCCTTCTTCCTTCTTCCCATCAGTTCTGAAACACTTAAATCTCACAACTGTCCCATTCTGCTCGCACACCCAGAGAAGCTTTTCCAACAACTTTTTTTACTCTCTCAAATGCGAGAACCAGCTGCCACCTGATAGATAATCTTCTCAAACTTTCAGCTTCCCTTTCTATCTCAATGTTTCTTGTGGCTCTCTCAGCGCTAATGGTTAATGCAACTCTGAGTTTTTCACCTCTCTCTCTCTCTCTCTCTCTCCGCCCCCCACATACACACCTTAAACCAGCTTATATTTCAACTCTTTCTTGGACTCGAACTCAAGTTCTGTCGAAGGGTCATGAGGACTCGAAATGTCAACTCTTTTCTTCACCGCCGATGCTGCCAGACCTGCTGAGTTTTTCCAGGTAATTCTGTTTTTGTTTTTGTTCTGAGTTTTTCTCTCTCAGTTCTCCATTGCAATTGTACCATCCTACTCCCTCTTCCATCTCCTTCACCCAATTAATAGAATCTTGGAATAATACAGCACAGAAGGAGACCATTCATTCCATTGAGTCTGTACTAGCTCTTTCAAGGAGTAATCCAGTTAGCCCCATGTCCTAGATAATTCTCTCCCTGTATCGCTGCAACCTTTCTCTCCTTCCAATATTTTCATTCTGTCCTAGGAGTTTAAGAACTCCAAGTATTTTGTTTGTTCTGTAATCTTCAGACCTTTCTATCTCAGGCAGGGCATTGTGTAAACATGGTGTCCGATTCACCCCATCATCTTTTCAATTTTTGGTGATGCTGCTCTCTGCAGGCCTTCACCTCTCTCCTCGGGTAAACAGTTCAAGAAAATGAGGAAGGGGGAAGCTCTTATGATGACGTTTCTGGAGCTTAAGAGAAATGAGAGGAAAATTCAATGGAACGATGGCAAAATAACAGGGAATAAGAAAGAGGGTGAGAGAGGGAAAAGCGGGAGGGCGTATGTCTCACATTCCTTCAGAGTTTCTGTCAGTTTTCTGCTGAAGTTAAAGCAGGAGGATGATTGGAAAAGCTTCTCATGGAAACACCAGGCAGTGAGGCTCGATTGGGATCTTAACTCACACAAGCCGAGCTTTGCGGTGGTGCGTCAGTTCCTTTATTTGGAACTAAATTACCTTGAGGGTTTATTTGCAGTGAACGTACCTGGGCACGGATTGCGTTCTTCACAGGGTGTCAGCTCTGCTGAGGGGCCCTCACATCGCATCCCACTCTCAGGGTGTGTGCACACCCGAATCCGCATCTTGTTCTGCATCCCACACGTAGCAGTGCAGAGCGACCACGGAGACCAGGGACTCCAAATGCTGGTGGCTGCAACACACAGCAAAAAAAAAAGGGAAATCTCTGTCCCGATTCATCGCCCTTCCTGGAAAATCTAACAGAATCTCTTGAAGTGAAAATAGTAACGTGGAGAGAGGCTGCATCCCCTGCTGAGTTAATTCCCTGGGAGCGTTCCCAAGCTGAACAGCTCCAAAAACAGTACAAAAACAGAAACAGAAATACTCGGAAAAACTCAGCAGGTCTGCCAGAACTGTTCTGTCGAAGGGTCATGAGGACTCGAAACGTCAGCTGTGCTCTCCTCCACCGATGCTGCCAGACCCGCTGAGTTTTTCCAGCTATTTCTGTTTCTGCTTTTGTTTGGGATTTCCAGCATCCGCAGTTTTTTGCTTTTATCCAAAAACAGTACACTCTGCTGACCCTTTCTGTAGCAACCCGTCTCCGAGACTAAAGTCAACAGCATGGGTGAAGAGGGAAACTGGCCCCATGGGTTCCTTAATGTCACAAAAGGATTGATATTTATAAGGGGTATGCTGTGTGTTTCTGGCTATATTTATTTTGCTGGCCAGTATGGGATAATGGGTTGGTGTGAAAAGAAAGTGTTTTTTTTCCAGTCTTATTTTCCTCTTTCCAGCTAGCTGTCCATTTCTGGAATTCCCTTGCCAACCCCTCTCTTTCCTCCTCAAAGCCTTTTTTGATGGGCTTTTGGTCATCGGCTCTAATATCTCCTTTCATGTCTCACTGTCAAATTTTTCTGGCTGCTCCTGTGAAGTGCCTTGGAAAGATTTACAATGCTATATAAATGCAAGCTGTTGCTATGGGAGGGAAAGATTGTTTGTAAATGAACGGCTGATTACTGTCCCACAGATAAGAGAGTCAGGATGGTACATGGGGGGTCAACAGTGGCAGCGTCGTGGGATGGACAGGCGCATCTCCAGTCGCCACCTCACTGACCCACTGAGGTCAGCCTTGCTGCAGATGGTGAAACAGTGAATGGAGACTGAGCGAGTCCCAGCAGGAGGGGAGGGACGATCGGTAATGCAGCACTCCAGCAGCAGCACTGTTGCCAGAATTGCAGCACCTTGAATCATTTTGGCTACATTACAGCAAAGAACCCTGGGTTAAATAAAGGGAAGAGCTTGATTTCACTCCAAGCGCCCAAAGCAACTCATAGCCGACGAGAGGCTTTTGAATTGTATTTCACTGTTTTACAGGGAAACAGCAAAGCACAGAAACAAGAGCATTGACATTAGGATTGCAATCTGGATGGTCACAATAACACAGGAAAAGATGAACCCTCAATTTTTAAATCATGAAATATTGAAGCTGGAGAATGAAACCATTGTTTTTCTTTGTTCATGGGATGTGGACATCACGGGCAAGGTCAGCATTTATTGCCCATCCTCAGTTGCCCCTGAGAAGATTTCTGTTATTGCCCAGGGCCATCAGCAAGTAGAGATCAGGAAAAGCTCCTGTTTTCTTTGCACCAACATCAACTCAAACCTCCAATAAGCATCACCTACTGGAGCATGAACGATATTGTTATCTCCCTCACTCGCCTCTCAATGAGCTTGTTATTAATGTTAAATTATGTGTAATTTTGGAACATGAATTCACTAAGCACTGCAATGTGAATGCCAAGATTAATTTCACGCCAGACTTCTCCCAACCAACAGAAAGAGTTTTAAACCACCGGGTTCAAACCAGATCCAAACCAGATCCAAACCAGATTCAAACCCAGATTCAAACCAGATTCAAACCAGATTCAAACCCAGATTCAAACCAGATTCAAACCAGATCCAAACCCAGGTTCAAACCAGATTCAAACCAGATTCAAACCAGATTCAAACCCAGGTTCAAACCAGATTCAAACCAGATTCAAACCAGATTCAAACCTGGATTCAAAAGAGATGAACAACAATATTACAACCCAATGCATTGTCTATCTCTGGAACCTCCCTCAGCGTGCTTGTAATAGTAACTGATGCAATACTTAATGAACAAGATTAATTGGCAGAATATTTCCTACCTATGCATTGATTCCCATCACCAAAATAGCCACTTTGACAAACACATATAAACGATCCCAGGGTATTCACACAGAGTGCACCATGGTTGCAGATGTCTTGCTGCAATACACATTCATCAACATCTGTAGAAAGAACACATGGAACAAACAAGCTGCAGTTATAGTGAAGAACGTAAAATTCATTGGCACATATAGAAAGAAAATTGGCTCAGATATCCTAGCATATAGGGGGAGCAGGGACCGATCCCTCCATGATGAGGTCTGAGGTGCACCGATACCCTGACATTGGCTCTAAGGGCTCATTGCAATGGTGTTTACTAATGGGCAGAGACCAGAGATAACTCAGGCCACTGCAGCCCCAGGTAAGTGAGTCTGGAGATCTATCAGGATTGGGGGAGGTGGTGGGTGGGGGTGGAGGAGTCCAAGGCAAAGCAGGGCCCAGAGTCAGGGGACTTGGAGTCAGGTGGGCCAGGGACAGAAGCTCAAGAGGCTAGCGATTCCAGGGCTGAGGGAGCATTGTAAACCAGGGGGTCGGGGTGTGGGCTGAGATGAGGGACATGGGCGATCAGAGGGTTGAGAGTCTATAGAGGATGCCGACAGGGTGTGGATGGGTGGGGGTGGGGTGTGATAGTGGCAATAACAAAGGCTTGTGGTTCAGTCATTGCTATGGGTGATCCATGGCCTTGGTTTCCCCATGTGTAGCCTGTGATGGTGCCAGCTAATTCATGGCAAGCCGATCTTGGAGAGGGAATATCAAGGAGACACAGGGCCCATTATTTGCTTACACATAAGGCCTAACACCTGCTTCCGACAGGGATAAAGGTCACCTCATGTTTGCCCTTCACCTTTATAGTGTGCAACACACTTCTGGCTGAAAGTATGCACACACTCCCCTTGCCAACGTGAAGCTTGTGTCCATGGGAAACCCAAAAAGTGGTTGCTGAGTGATACAATTTCTCGTTCATTGGATTTTATCCTCTGTTACCATGGTGATGATTTGATATTGAACCCACATGCCCCAGTTATTGATCTTTTAACAATCTTTGCCAGTTGCAGCATCCTTAGTGCCGTTTAGAGTTGACTCACCGTAGATCAGCGATGGAAACTGGCACTTATTCTGATTTAACTCATTCAGCACTGGGCTGTGATGCAATGGGGTCGGAGGGGGAGAAGGTTTTCATTGCCCCATGTACACACTGTTCCCCAGCCTAACCAATACAGTAAGTATTTCACATTGGCTGTTACTTGCTTTACCTATACATGAATATACGCCATCTCCATCGTATCCTTCAAAACACTGGCATTTGTAGGATCCGTGTGTGTTAACACATGCTGCTCTTGGGAGGCAGTAGAAAGGCATTCCCTGTTTACATTCATCCATATCTGAAATATAGACATGAAAGGTAAAGTTAGAAACCCAAACTAGCGTCATTTCATTAATACATGTTTTGAATGAGTTACGATTCGTTATACACAGCTGAATTCTTGATAATTCTGCAATTTCTCTGTAAATGATTCTCTGTAAATTTACTCCAAATAATCTTCCATTGGTTAATTTAGGAAAAAGCATGGGGTCAAATTTGCTGCTGACCAGTGAATAAGGATCTGTGAATATTATCCCAAAAGTTTCCCACTTTGATTGATGGCCTGAGGGCCAATTTGAACACATTTTACCCAGCTGAGCTGACAGGATGGGGTGTAACATTGGTTTTACATCCTGCCTGAGTTTACTCTCCATTGGCCCAATGAATACTGGGCGGGCGTAAAACATATATCACCTGATCCCCTGAGTTTCTGACCCAGTGAAACCCGGTTAAAATGACCCCCATTGAGGTCCTGAATCAGAGATCGACAGCTGCCAGTCAGAAGGTCCCTGGAGACCAGTGGGGGGCAACCTGGGCTAGCGAGTGGGCTGTATGTGTGGCCCTCCTTCGTCTCAATGGGCCGCAAGATTGAAATCGGGCATGTGTGCCCTCACCATGACCCCATGAATAAGAATTTTCAGGGCGTGCCGATCAAAGTGTTTTGATTGGACGCAGAGGGAGTGCACAGCTCTCGCAGTCAATGTTGTGTCCAATCAGCACTCACCTCACCACGTCCCTTGCTTTGTGTGTGTGTGCGCGTCACTTTAGTAACACCGGTCGGGGAGAAAAGCCACGTGGACGGAAACCAGCGGGACATGGCAACCCTGCGCGCGGACAACCATCAACAAACTGTCTCGCAGGCTGTACTCAGGACCCTGAGGGGTCACATGCAGCCTGCGAGCCACAGGTTGCTGAAGGCAAATGTCTTTCAGGTGTTGGGGCTGATTTTCACAGCCACTGCCAGGCAGAAACAGGATAGTGACGGAGCTGAACTTACTCTTCCCTTCCCAGTGTCAGTCAGCTCCCTGCCATTTCTCAGGCGATGTGGGGTGATTACGGGGGGTGGTGGGGGGGTGGGGGGAGGCTTGTGAAGAGCAGCCAGGGGTACCTCCCAGCTTCAGGTGTCCTACCTGTAACTCAGGGCCCTGGGGTCTTTATAGAACAGCTTCACCATCCTGAACACGAATAGGCGGAGCAAGTGCCCCATATTTGTGAAGGAGCAACTGCAAGTAGCTCTGAGAAACAGGAAGGATCTTTGAAGGATTTTTTTGTGGGGCCAGGAACAGAAAGAATATTTCCCCCGCTCCAGCCAGAATCTCACCACCTGTTGGACATTGTTAACTCCGGTTGGACGTATTCCTGAAAGTTTTATTCCACCACCCACAACCCTGACCCCAGACCCCATCAGTAAACTCCAGGAGCCTTGGACGCTCAGTCATTTGCTCCTATTTTATTTTCTTAAACAAAACTGTTCAAGTAATTGTTTGTTAAAGTCTCCAGGTTCACTCACAGCAGTAAGATAAAAGCAAAATACTGCGGATGCTGGAAATTTGAAATAATTTGAAATTTGAAAATGCTGGAAAAACTCAGCAGGTCCGGCAGCATCTGCGGAGAGAGAAACAGAGTTAACGTTTCGAGTCCGTATGACTCTTAGAATTTTCTGCTTTTCTTTCGCTCATAGCAGTGTCTAGGAGATTAATCTGTAATTCTAGGGGACTCCGAGACATTACAGGAGGATTGGGAACTCTGCAGTCCCTCCATCCTGCACTGATTTCCCATGATTTCCTCCACCGTATTAAACCACTACTTCCAGATTTGGATCTGCAAAGGAGGCATTGTAGCTCTCTCACCCCTGCAGCGTGAGTAGTAGGTTCACTGTTGCTGGTCTCCCTGCGGGTTACAGTGAGGCTGGTCCATGAAAAGGCCCTGGGCCTTTCAGCAAAGACCTCACCATCCAGCATCTGCCTAAGGTCCTCCAATAGTATTTCCCAGTGTGTTTGAGCCCACAGCTATGATCGCACCAGGGGACTTCACCTACATCCTCTTCGAAATGATGACAAGGAGGATTTGAGCTGACTTGCAGCAACGCATGGAGGAGCAGTTTACACTACGGCTGACGTACAGGTCCCCTTGGAGATCTCAGTATCACAGCAAGACAAACCCCACTGTGGCTGTTTTCATACCTTTACTCTTTCCATGGAGACTAGTGGGACATGGTGGAAAGATTCGCGGATTGATTAACAGCCACACAGGCCTCTATTATTCCAGCCAATTTTGGAGTTAGTTCTACACAGTGAGAGGGTTTAGTGCACTCCCACAACCCACTGCTCAAACTCATCGGACCCCAGGATCCCGTTGGGTTTCAGCTCAGAGTTCTGAGCTGGAGTTTCATGCACAATGGCAGTCTGGAGTGGGGTTCGAATCCCACACTTTCTGACCCAGGGGCTAGCACTAAAACTGTGGCTGGTATGAAATATTTACACCTCAAATTTATTGACAGTGCAGTACATAAATGCTGTAATCTTAGAAGCAAAAATTACTTTCTAAAGGAGCCACGCTGTCTTGCAGTGGTGTGCAGAAAGTCAAGTGGGCAGCATGTCTAAAGTCTCCCAAACACTTCAGGAGAGCATCAAGTTCTAGGCTTGTCACCGTTCGCTTCACGGATCAATATCTATCCAGAGATCGGAAAATCCACTATTTTAAAACGTACAAAGTTATTACCTACGTGAGGGAGAAAGGAATAGGAGGATAAGCAGGTTGGGTGAGATGCAGTAGAGTGGGAGGAGGCTCTTGAGGATCAGGAACACCAGAATAGACCAGTTGGGCCAAATGGCCTGTTTCTGTGCTGTAAATTCGATGCAATTCCAGCTAACTGGTGCAAATAAAATTAGTACATTTACTCCATCTAGTGGCTGTGCTCTGCACAGTGTCTCGTTTCTCTAAACTGGGCCATTGCCATATAACATCCAACCCAGTCAATGAGTTTTGACGGAAGATTATCCAGTCTGAAGCAACCCGACGTTTGACTGAGGTTAACTCAGGAGAACATCTCCAAAAGTAGAATGTTCCCAACGCGAAATATTTCCAAACACCAGGGCTTGAATTTCACACTTGGCATGTGTGTGTGATATAGAATCCGCTCCCGGCCACCATCACAATGCGATTTCATACTGATTGGCCAATCAAGGCCTGCCCAGCGTGAGACGCGTCGCCCCACTGGTTGGAAGGGCCGGGTGGGGGCGGGAGCCTGTCGGGCGCCGGGTCCAATGGTGAGCCGGTGGTGGGAGATCCAAAAGCAGCAGAGCCAGCTCCCTGAAGGCCGCTTGGGGCACAGAGGCAGCTGTCGAGTGCGAGGAAGAAATATTTGTGTGGAATAACAATGGGATCTGCCTTTGCTGGGCACACCAGGCAGGAGGGCAAGTCCGGCGGGCACCCGACCCCTCCCTGGTTCTCGGATGAGTGCCTGGGAATCCTTGTGGAGGGGGTCAGTGCCAAATGGGATATCTTGATACCCAGAGATAGCTAAAGGAGGCCACCACACCTCACCAGGAAGGCACGGGCAGAGGTGGCAGCCCAGGTCAGCGGCTATGATGTTGTGCGACACACATGGGTGCAGTGCCGTAAAGGCTTCAATGATCTGCTGCACTCGGCAAGGGTGAGTATCAAGTTGGCATGGATCTGTGCAGAGAAGTGTTAATCACTGGCCATCCTCTGTGGTGCTCAATGTTGTTAGAGTCTGAGTGCCAACTGTCACTGACATTGGTGCTGGTCAAGGCAGTGAGCTCTGGCTGCTTGGACTGAGTGCCTTGCGGGTTGAGGGCCATGACTCGGATGTGCCCTGGGAGGTGTTCCTCAGGTGGGGTTGGCCGGGCTGTAATGGAGCTGCAGGTAGAGAGCGGACTCATCAATGCTCCTCTGTCCTTTCAGGAGAAGAGGAGCCATAACAACATCGAGAGGTCAAGAACAGACCGGAGCCTGTCTAACCTGATCATTCTGAGGAGGTACGAGATTGATGCCCTGAAGATAGAGTGCCGATGCCCAGCTCGGTCCACCAGTCCTGGAGAGGCAGGGTCTCTGACAAAGGTAAGAGTGTAGTGCACAGATGTGAGAGTGTCAGAGTGTGTAAACATTGTTGTGTTGTCTCAACTGAAATGGGAACCTCAAACCTGGAGCCCCCATTGTTCATTGAAAGACGATGGCACCATGGTGCAGATCTCCATTGTCTCACCAGCCCACCTGGCATACACAGTGACAGTGTGATGACAGGTACCAATGACACGTCGTTTTTCTCCCCTAGAATCACCATCCAACGAGAACAGGACCCTGAGGGGCCGCCCTTGACACTGGAGATCAACGTCTGTCAGATGCACCTGCGACACACCCCCTCTCTGCACCGGGTACCAGTGCAGGTACAAGCACCTTGGTGGGCGTTGGATAGTCAGCTACAATATCAGTGCATAGTGGAGAGGGCACTTCACACTTGCATGAGGAGCTGGTGGAGGCAGAGAGTGCCCAGGGCACCAGCAGTCAGAGGCAGATGACGAGACTCTGGAGTCGTCCATTAGGTGACAGATGCTGGATGTCCAGCGGGGTCAGTGGGAGGATCTGGCGGAGATTCCTGAGGGTCTACATGCCATGGTCTCTGTCATGGAGGAGTCCATGTGGAGCATGAGCACCGTGTTGACCCTGAGCACCAAGCGCACTGCCTCCTCCATTGAGAGAGTGGCCACTCTCATGGAGAGGCAGTTGGGGTCGGATCTGGGAGCCTTCACAGAGGCAATGGCCTCAGGAGGTCACTGCCAGTGTGAGAGGTGGATGAGCCACCTAGTATCTCTGCCTGTCCATGCATGACGAGCAGGGAGACCTCACGCTGGTGGACAAGTTTCGTGACGTCTCTGCGGGCTGCTCTCGGGGCGCTCTGGATTGCAGCAGCAGCTCCTCCATCCCTCTGCCAGTGACTGTGCCATCTGATGAGGCCTGAGGAATGCCCAGCTATGGCACTGCCCTCACAGGCAGTGGCTGCACAGGCGCTGCCGGCCAGAGGACAACCACCAAGGTCGTCCTGCGTCAGCACGGTGCCTCTGGGGGTGAAGAGGGGGTCACCAAGATACAGCACTCGCAAACGTTCATTTAAATCACTGTGAGCACACGAGGAGCTTTTCATGGGTGATCTTCCATTATTATTTGTTAAGTTATTTGTTAAGCCGTTATTTGTTAAGTTGTTTACTGGCGTGACTGTTAACAGCTGATCATGTTATGTTCATTGTGTGTAAGTGCCAAGAGCATCTGAATTTTGCTTTTGTGCTAATGGCCTGAGTAGGCGTCACTTGTTTTACAAAGCACAGCAGCGTCTCACGCTGGACATGAGGGGCTCTAAACTTTATTGCACAGGCACTGAGTGGGCTTTGGGTAATTGCAAACATCGGGTAAGGAGGCTGTGCCCCTGGCATGAGGCGGACACAGTGGCTTGGCAGCTTAGCTGAAGGTGCATTGGATCAAGGCCTCCCTGGAGTCCCTACCTCCCTGAAGGTCCCAGGGGTCAGCCTCCATGTCCTCACCGTGTTCCTCCCTGGGCTCCTCTTCTGATCCACCACTGGACTCATCGTCTGTGGCCTGTGGAACTGTCTCAACACCCTCTTCTTCCAGTGCCCCTGGCCAGTGCCAGATTGTGGAGAGTGCAGCATGCAGATACTATCAGGGACACCCACTCTGGGGGGTATTGTACTGCTTCCCCCGAACGGTCCAGGCATCTGAATCGCATCTTCGGCAGACCCCTGGTCCTGTCTATTACTGCTCTTGTGCAGGTATGGCTAATATTATAACATTGGTCTGCTTCTGTTCTTGGGTGGCAGAGACGAGTCAAAAACCATCTTTTCAACGGAGAGTCCTTGTCACCCAGCAGCCGTCCATCCAGCCAGGCTGGAGAGACAAACAGCCTCAGCACCTGGGAGCGTCTGAGGATGTAGGCGTTGTGGGAGCTGCCTCGGTACCTTGCACAGACTTGTAGAATCTGCATCCTGTGATCACACACTATCTGCACGTTCATGGAGTGGAAGCCCTTCCTGTTGACGAAGGCACCGGGCTCACCTGCTGGCACCTTGATGGTCACATGTGTACAGTCTATAGCACCCTGGACACGGGGGAAGCCAGCAATGGCCGCGAAACCTCTGGCTCTCTCAGCCTGGCTGGCCTCACCTGTACGGTAAAGAATAATTGTCATTACCCACCTAAACAGATCTTCTGTCACCAGCTTGATGCAACTGTGGACAGCTGATTGGGAGACTCCACACAGATCCCCCACTGACCCCTGGAAAGAGCCAGAGGCATAGAAGTTGAGGGCCACTGTGACCTTCAGAGCCACTGACATGGGGTGTCCACCCACACAGTTGGAGGTGATCTCAGGCCCAATCATATGACTAATGGAGGTCACAATCTCCCTGGAGAGGCGGATCCTCCTTCGACAATGCACCTCGGATATATTGAGGTAGCTGCATCGCTGCCTGTAAACCCTGGCAGCAGGATAGTGGCATCTTCTGCGGCCCCTTCTGCCTTGGACTCCTGCTGACCCTGTGCCCCTTGTGCCTGCACCTCTCCTCCCACAGGTCCCTCTCCTGGAAGCTGCATTGGGGCACCTGGCCTCCTCTCCCTCCTGCCCCTTTCTTCCTCCTCAGAGGAGGTGCCTCCAGCTGAGATCACAACCCCCATTCCCAGAGCAACAGAAGACTGTCAGGTGGCTGGAAGGGTCCACACGGTATAAGCCCTGCATGGGCCTTGCATACACCAATGAGTCCTGAAACGAAGGGTTCACAATGTGAACTCTGAAGCTCAAAACAGGGATGAAACTGTCAAGTTTCACTAAGCAACCAGCAGCAAACTATCTCCTAAACTCCTCACTATTCACACTGGCAATGCTGCCGAACCTTTGTACCCCGCCCTCGGATGACAACTTGTTATAAACATGCTGCCCACCGGCCGGCTTGGCCCGTGTGACAAGCGTGAAATCGCAGACAATGGGCTTTTTAATGGCCTTAATTGGCCCTTTAACTGTCGGCTGGTGCAGCTCTGAGACCCGCACACACCAGCTGACCTCAATGTTGCACACGGGACGCACGCCCGGTGTTATTTCACACAATTTTGTGCGTGTTCGGATCGGGTGTGCACCCGAGCTCAGAACATAAAATTCAGGCCTGGCTCCTATTCCTCTCCTGTTGCCAGAGGCAGGTTGCTGTCATTGGGTGAGTGGTGGAGGAGCTGGGGGGCATGGTGGGGGTGGGGGGTATGGTGGGGGCTATGGTGGTGGGGGTGGGGGTATGGTGGTGGGGTTGGGGGGTATTGTGTGGGGGTGGGGGGTATGGTGGCGGCTATGGTGGTGGGGGTGGGGGGCATGGTGATGGGGGTGGGGGGTATGGAGTGGAGGTGGGGGATGGTGGTGGGGGTGGGGGTATGGTGGTGGGGGTGGGGGTATGGTAGTGGGTGTGGGGTACGGTGTGTGGGTGGGGTATGGTGGTGGGGGTGGGGTGGTATGGGGTGGGGGTGGGGGTATGGTGGTAGTGGTGGGGGGTATGGGGTGGGGGTGGGGGTATGGTGGTCGGGGTGGGGGTATGGTGGTGGGGGTGGGGTGGTATGGGGTGGGGGTGGGGGTATGGTGGTGGGGGTGGGGGTATGGTGGAGGGAGTGGGGGTATGGTGGTGGGGGTGTGGTGTTGGGGGTGGAGGGTAAGGTGGTGGGGGTGGGGGGTATGGGGTGGTGGTGGGGGTATGGTGATGGGGGTGGGGGTATGGTAGTGGGGGTGGGGGTATGGTAGTCGGGGGTGGGGTATGGTGGTGTGGGTGGGGGTATGGTAGTGGGGATGGGGTATGGTGGTGAGGGTGGGGGTATGGTGGTGTGGGTGGGGGTATGGTGGTGGGGGTGGGGTGGTATGGGATGGGGGTGGGGGTATGTTGGTGGGGGTGGGGTGGTATGGGATGGGGGTGGGGGTATGTTGGTGGGGGTGGGGGTATGGTAGTGGGGGTGGGGTATGGTGGTGGGGGTGGGGGGTATGTTGGTGGGGGTGGGGGTATGGGGTAGAGGTGGGGGTATGGGGTAGAGGTGGGGGTATGGTGGTGGGGGTGGGGGTATGGTAGTGGGGGTGGGGTATGGTGGTGTGGGTGGGGGTATGGTGGTGGGGGTGGGGTGGTATGGGATGGGGGTGGGGGTATGTTGGTGGGGGTGGGGGTATGGTAGTGGGGGTGGGGTATGGTGGTGGGGGTGGGGGTATGGTAGTGGGGGTGGGGGTATGGTGGTGGGGGTGGGGGGTATGGTGGTGGGGGTGGGGGGTATGGTGATGGGGGTGGGGGGTATGGAGTGGAGGTGGGGGATGGTGGTGGGGGTGGGGGTATGGTGGTGGGGTTGGGGGGTATGGTGTGGGGGTGGGGGGTATGGTGGTGGGGGTGGGGGCTATGGTGATGGGGGTGGGGGGTATGGAGTGGAGGTGGGGGATGGTGGTGGGGGTGGTGGGTATGGTGGTGGGGGTGGGGGGTATGGTGATGGGGGTGGGGGGTATGGAGTGGAGGTGGGGGATGGTGGTGGGGGTGGGGTGGTATGGGGTGGGGGTGGGGGCTATGGTGGTGGGGGTGGGGGTATAGGGTGGGGGTGGGGGTATGGTGGTCGGGGTAGGGGTATGGTGGTGGGAGTTGGGGGTATGGTGGTGTGGGTGGGGGTATGGTGGTGGGGGTGGGGTGGTATGGGATGGGGGTGGGGGTATGTTGGTGGGGATGGGGGTATGGTAGTGAGGGTGGGGGTATGGTGGTGGGGGTGGGGTGGTATGGGATGGGGGTGGGGGTATGTTGGTGGGGATGGGGGTATGGTAGTGGGGGTGGGGTATGGTGGTGGGGGTGGGGGGTATGTTGGTGGGGGTGGGGGTATGGTGTAGAGGTGGGGGTATGGGGTAGAGGTGGGGGTATGGTGGTGGGGGTGGGGGTATGGGGTAGAGGTGGGGGTATGGTGGTGGGGGTGGGGGTATGGGGTAGAGGTGGGGGTATGGTGGTGGGGGTGGGGGTATGGGGTAGAGGTGGGGGTATGGGGTAGAGGTGGGGGTATGGTAGTGGGGGTGGGGTATGGTGGTGTGGATGGGGTATGGTCGTGGGGGTGGGGGTATGGGGTAGAGGTGGGGGTATGGTGGTCGGGGTAGGGGTATGGTGGTGGGAGTTGGGGGTATGGGGTGGGGATGGGGGATGGTGGTGGGGGTGGGGGTATGGTGGTGTGGGTGGGGGTATGGTGGTGGGGGTGGGGGTATGGTGGTGGGGGTGGGGGTATGGGGTAGAGGTGGGGGTATGGTGGTGGGGGTGGGGGTATGATGGTGTGGGTGGGGGGTATGGTGGTGGTGGTGGAGTTGGGGCTATGGGGCGGGGGTGGGGGTGGGGGTGGGGTATGGTGGTGGAGTTGGGGCTATGGGGCGGGGGTGGGGGTGGGGGTGGGGTATGGTGGTGGAGTTGGGGCTATGGGGTGGGGGTGGGGGTGGGGGTGGGGTATGGTGGTGGAGTTGGGGCTATGGGGTGGGGGTGGGGGTGGGGGTGGGGTATGGTGGTGGAGTTGGGGCTATGGGGTGGGGGTGGGGGTGGGGGTGGGGTATGGTGGTGGAGTTGGGGCTATGGGGTGGGGGTGGGGGTGGGGGTGGGGTATGGTGGTGGAGTTGGGGCTATGGGGCGGGGGTGGGGGTGGGGGTGGGGTATGGTGGTGGAGTTGGGGCTATGGGGTGGGGGTGGGGAAGGCCAAAGGCAATTGCCCAATAAAATCATGGACACTGGCTCCAGTCTTATTAACTCCGTTGTCAATTGCAGAGGCTGCATTCAGTGAATGGGGAGAAATGCAGACTCTTTCTCAGAACGAGGAGACTGGGCCCCATTTAGAGCATCACATTCAGTTATGGGCACCACACGTCGGGAAAGATATGTTGGCTTTGGAATAGGGAGCAGCACAGATTCAGCAGAATGATGCCAGAGTTAAATTATAAGGACAGCTACAAAGACCAGGATTGTATTCCCCTGAATACCGAAGATTCAGAGATGATCTAATCAAGGTATTTAAGATGATTGAAAGATTCGATAAGGTAGAAAGCATTCCAGAGCAAGGGGGCACAGCCTGAGAATTGGAGCTGGGCCCTTCAGCAAACAGCCCTCCACACACAGGAAATCGGAAATTTGGAACGTTCTCCAAAAACAGCTCTTGAGGCTCAATTGAAAATTCTAAAATTGAAACTGGTGGATTTGTGTTCTTTTTTCATTCATTCATGGGATGTGGGCTTCGCTGGCTGGGCCAGCGTTTATTGCCCATCCCTAGTCGCCCTTGAGAAGGTGGTGGTGAGCTGCCTTCTTGAACTGCTGCAGTCCATGTGGTGTAGGTACACCCACAGTGCTGTTAGGGAGGGAGTTCCAGGATTTTCCAGCGACAGTGAAGGAACAGCGATATATTTCCAAATCCGGATGGTGTGTGGCTTGGAGGGGAACTTCCAGCTGGTGGTGTTCCCATGTGTCTGCTGCCCTTGTCCTTCTAGGTGGTACTGGTCGTGGGTTTGGAAGATGCTATCTAAGGAGCCTTGGTGAGTTCCTGCAGTGCATCTTGTAGATGGTACACACTGCTGCTACTGTGCTTCGGTGGTAGAGGGAGTGAATGTTTGTGGATGAGGTGCCAATCAAGTGGGGCTGCTTTGTTCTGGATGGTGTCCAGCTTCTTGAGTGTTGTTGGAGCTGCACTCATTCGGTGAAGGTGTTAAGACTTACAGAACCAAGTGGGCTAGATGGAGTTGAGATACAGATCAGCCACGATAGAATTAGATGGTGGAACAGGCTCGAAGGGCTGAATGGCTTCTTTCTCTTCCTGTGTTATGAGTATGAACACAGGAAAGGCAAGATGACTGGAAAAGCATATGTCAATGATACGTAGAAACAGATAAAATACAAATAAACTGTCAGATGAAATGATGCACAAAGAATACAGATTCTGGTATGGACTAGAAACATTCGCTTAGGAAGATAATGTGATACAATAAACACTGGAATACCTTGGATAAATAGAAAAATTAAACTGAGACTCATTAAAATGAGGCTTATAACAAATCTTGGGCTAACAATACAAAATAAAGGATTATAAGAATTGGACGGATGGGACGAAAGAGTGCAAAACTAGGAAGCTTGAGATGGATGAAGAGTTGGTAGGGAACTTGAAGTTTATCTTCTTAAAACTTGTAAACTCAAATCCTCTGCGAATGCTATTGAGGGGCCTCCTATGTGTAATATCACCCCCTCAGGGGAACTCTGCTGTCCTGAGTAGGCCCCCCACATTAAGCAAGAGGGATACTCTTTATTAGCAACCAAATATGATCATTTATGCAGGCACAGTTGCTGAATCAAAACCTCAATAGGAATCAACTCTGAAGCAGCACAGCAGGACATCCCAATAGTGAACAACTCCCCGTGGGGTCATCCACAAGCCACTATGATATCACACTTTCCAAAATTTACCATGCTTGCTGTATATTATGAACACCATGAAGAAAGAATCACAATAATAGTTCACACGTTCAAAAATTCTAGCTCTGTTGGAATTGATACACTACTTGCTCCATTCTTCAGGTGGATGATATATCCTATTAACCAAGAACAGTAATGTCACCATAACTGCATCAAGTTATCGTGGAATCATTTTTAGTCCCATCGCCTTACAGACTGTAGGTGTGCACCTGGTCCAAGAACTTTACTGAAACTCCACAATATTTTGCCACGTCACTGAGTGGGATGTGGGAAGGTGCAGTCCATGGATAACAAGCAGACAAGAGGAGATTGGACAGGAATGTTCAAAGTTGTGAATGATTTTGATAAAGTCAATAAGGAGGAGCTGTTTCTAGAAGGTTCTACAATCAGACGTCAGAGATTTGAAATGAAGGCCAATATATCCTTTCTGAGAACCAGAGGTGACATGTTATACCGCTTTTCAAGAAAGGAGGGAGAGGGAAAACAGGGAACTACAGGCCAGTGAGCCTAACATCGGCTATTGGGAAAATGCTGGAATCTATTATTAAGGAAGTCTTAACAATGAACTTGGAATAGTATGATTAGAACAATTCAACATGGTTTTACTAAAGGGAAATCCTGTTTGACAAATTTATTACAGATTTTTGAGGATGTAATGAGTAGGGTAGATAAAGGGGAACCAGTAGATGTAGTATACCAAAAAGTTTCCAAAAGGCATTTGATAAGGTGCTGCACAAAAGGTTAACGGACGAGATAAAGGCTCATGGAGTTGGGGGTAGTATTTTAGCATGGATAGAGATTGGTTAACAGATAGAAAGCAGAGAGTGAGCATAAACATGGCTTTTCCAAGTTGTCAGGCAGTGAATAGTGGAGTGCTGCAAGGATCAGAGCTCAGGCCTCCGATATTTACAATCTATATGAAAGACTTGGATGAAGATACAAAGAGTAATGGATCTAAGTTTGCTGATGATACCAAGCTAGGTGGAAAGGAAAGCTGTGGGGAGAACACAGAGAGGCTGCACACAGGTTAGATGAGTGGGCAACAAGGTGGCAGATGGAGTATAATGTAGGGAAATGTGAAGTTATTCATTTTGGCCATAAGAATTAAAAAAAAAATATTTTTTAAAAGGTGAGAAGTTTGTAAGTGTTGATGTTCAAAGAGATATGGGTGTGCTGGTACAAGGAACGCAGAAAGTTAGCATGCAGATGCAGCAAATAGTTAGGAAGGCAAATGGAATGTTGGCCTTTATTACAAGAGGATTGGAGAACAGGAATAAAGAAACCTTGCTACAGTTGTACAGGATTTTGATGACACCGCATCAGCAGTACTGTGTGCAGGTTTGGTCTCCACATTTAAGAAAGGATATACTAGCATCGGAGGTGGTACAGTGGCAGTTCACTGAATTGGCCCTTCGGATGAGGGGCTGAGTAAATTGGGTTTATATTCTCTGGAGTCTAGAAGAATGAACGATGATCTCGTTGAAACCTACAAGATTCTGAAAGGGTTCGATAGGGTGGGTGCTGAGAGATTGAGAGGAAAGTGGAGTTGAAGCCCAAGATCAACTATGATCGTATTAAATGGTGGAGCAGGCTCAATAGGCTGTGTGATTTACTCCTGCTCCTATTTCTTGTGTTCTTGTGATATGAGGAAACTGTTTTTTACACAGAGAGTTGTTATGACCTGGAATGAGCTGCCTGAATGGGCGGTGGAAGCAGATTCAAAAATAACTTTCAAAAGAGAATTGGATAAATATTGAAGGGAAAAAATGTACATGGCTATGGAGGATTGGAAGCGCATCCAAAGAGCCAGCACAGACATAAGGGCCCGAATGGCCTCCTTTTGTTCTGTATCATTCTATGATTCTATTCTATAGCAAACCTCTTCAAACACTCACCAATGCAATGAACACCATTTCCTTCAAATCCAGCATTACATTTACAGCTGTGAGTGCTCCTGATCCTGCCAGTGCAGGTCTTCGTTATATCTGAAGGTCCATCAAAAGATTTTAAAAACATTTGTGTTTAACAAACCTCATAAATAATCATCAAACAAGCAAGATGGAAATGCATTAAATTCATTCTTGTGTGGAAAAGTTTTTTAAAAACTTCTTCGTGAAATTGAGCAGTGGTGATCTGCCCAAGGGCAGCTCTCTGCTCATTTCTCCACACCTCGCTTTCTTCGTCAGTTGTTTGTAAGAGCCTCCCAATGAGCAACACGACTAGGAAAAGAATACATGAGGAGGTTTCCCCTTGCCTTCCTCGCATGTACTTAATGGAAACGCAAGTCCTCTCCATGAAGGATTCTTCGCCTAGCACCTTCCAAACCCACAACTGCTACCATCTAGAAGGACAAGGGCAGCAGATACATGGGAACACCACCACCTGGAAGTTCCCCTCCAAGTCACTCACCGTCCTAACTTGGAAATATATCGGCCATTCCTTCACTGTCGCTGGGTCAAAATCCTGGAACTCCCTCCCTAACAGCACTGTGGGTGTACCTACACCACATGGACTGCAGTAGTTCAGGGAGGCAGCTCACCACCTCCTTCTTAAGGGCAATTAGGGATGGGCAATAAATGCTGGGCCCAGCCAGCGAAGCCCACATCCCGTGAATGAATAAGAAAAATAAAAAATATAAAAAAGTAACCAGCCGTTGTCCCTCAAGGTTCCAGCTCTTCCACCATCATCACCAAAAATTCACTGGTTCCGCTGTTGGCCATAGCTTGTAACCCTGAGCATGGGACACTCACCTGGACCTGGGGTGACTCACAAAAGGGCAGGGACAACAACCCCCTGAGGCCTCAAATGACCCATAATTTCTTTATGTGCCACACCCAGTGCCCTACACACTATCCTCCTCTAGCTGTGAAGGCAGGATCACCTGAGGCACAGACTGTTCTACATTCAATGACAATGATATTCCATAAGGCCAGGAGTTTCCATGTCCAAACTACTGCATTTAAATAGCATCTCTTGGAATATAAGTCAAACCCAACTGAAGAACTTGACCCAATCCTTGAAGATTAGGATGTCCTTCACAGAAACACTGATGAGCAGCACACCCAAAGTATGGGACAGTACAAGTCATTGTGACAAGTGTGGTGAATAAACTGGCGATCCACTGGTTGTGAATAAATCACAAAATTGAATTCAATAACTCTGGTTCAGGTGTCAGCCTTGAGATTAGAAAGAACGGAACACACAAGGAAGGATAGTGTAAGAGTGACCAAAACACAGTACAACTCATCTGTGGATCTTTCCTAATTTAAATCATTTCAGGAAACAGAAACTATGCATGTTAATAAGAAATGAATGAGTGATTGGTAATAATCAGTTTTCTGTACCTTTCCTGATGTCAAATAGTCTTTGTGCTACAGCCACACTCCCAGGGATTTCATTAGTAAAGTCATAAACAACAGCACGAATATGGCCAAATTCCTCATCCCTGAAAAAATGGATAAGTAAGATTAAGAACAATAAAGTTGGCAAATGTAAAACACAACTTGGGGGATGACGGGGGTGGTGGGGTGGTGGGGGGTGGGGGGTGGAATTATCTCAATGGCTAGATCTCAGTGCAGTATAACGCCAACAATGTGGTTCAATCCCTGTACCAGCTGAGGTAGTTCCCAGAGCCTGACTCCTCCCCTTGCCCCACGGTGATGTTATGGTATAAGCAAAGATTAATAACCCTCAGACACTGAGGATACTGCAGAGAAAGAGGAACCACCTGAAGACCATAAAGCTGCTCATAGCTGTAGCTGATTTGATATTGGTAAATATATATAATTGGCCATTCCATGTTGTCCCAGTTTGAATTTGTTTTTACTTATATAAAAATGTTCCCAGGAAATAAGAAGTAAATAATATAATTGTTCCTCATTCAGGATCACAGGGGACAATTCAGGCCTTAAAATTCAAGGTTCCAGAAATCAGTATTGCTTGATTTTGCAGTGGATTTTTATTGACATTAGTCAATCTCTCCACGTGCTGTATGTAGTAAGTTATAAAATGTGGTCACTCTTGTCTCTGATGTCTGCTTGTTACTGTTAATCTCTCTGTGTTTCCTCTTCAGCTCCTGGCTGGAAATGAGTGCCCAATTTCTGCCCACGATAAAGGTTGGTTTAATCCCAAAGAACAGGCACCAAGTGACCAAATCTATAGACTGTTAATTCTGAAAAGTCTAACAATCACAACTTTGCTTAAATAACCCTCAGACATCCACTTTGTTTCTGCTGTTCAATATATTAAAGCCCCAGGTCAGATCATTTCAAAATGTACTTCAATGAGAAGAAACCCAATTAAATCAACTTATCCTCAACACTTCCTCCTCTTTCCAACTCACCAAAGCCTAGTTAGTATACAATGAGAAAGATTTCCTCTGTATGGTGGGCCTGGTAAAATCATGAAGCCTGTGCTTTATAAATGCATTTACAATCCCACTGGGTGGAAATTTCCTTCCAACATTTCAAATAAGGCTTTCCTGACAAAGTATGGAGAGTTAAAATAATGTGGTTTAATTATAATCAAATCTCATCCCTACTCACCTTAGCTTGCATTGCTTTACATTAATTAATTAATTAATGATTGATCAATAATCACATATGCCTCTCATTCATTAACCTTTTGTTAACGGACTCCCATTTATTGTCCTAATCTTTCCTATGCTGGAGTCTATCACTGCACATTTCCCCACATTGGATTCCATAAAACATTTCTGGGCCCAGCAATTTAATCTGTCTCGATCCATCAATGGCCAGTAAAGAGACACCTTGCTTTCTTCTGCCCATATCTAGGGGTGTAGTGCTGTCAGAGCACTCCTGAGCACCACTCTGGCACCTATATGCACCACTTCATTTTACTTTCCACTGATCTCAGTGGAATCCCTCCATTAATTAAAAGCAAAATACTGCAGATGCTGGAAATCGGAAACAAAAACAAAAATAGCTGGAAAAACTCAGCAAGTCTGACAGCATCTGCAGAGAGAAAGACAGAGTTAACATTTCGAGTCCATATGACTCTTCTTCAGAATTAAAGAGAAGTAGAAATATATGCTGTTAAAGGGGGGGGTGGTGGGATGGGTGAAGCTGGATAGAAGGCCAGAGATAGGTGGAGGTAAAGAAGAGATTGCAAAGGATGTCATAAACAAAAGGTCGAAGGGGCGTTGATGGTGGTGATACTGGCTAAAGGAGGTGCTAATGGTGACATTAAGAGTAGAAAGCAGGATGAGCAAGTGACAGATGGACCTAGTGAGGATGGGGTTGGGAGGAGGGGACAGTGTGGGAGAAAAGATCAAAATAGGCTAAAAGGTGGGGATAAAACAATGAATGGAAATAAATTTTAAAAATAATAATAGAAATAAGTGGGGAAAATATATATAAAAATTAAAAAATAAGTATTTGAAAAAAGGGAATCAAAAAGGGCTGAGGATGGAGGAAAGAATTCATGGTCTGAAGTTGTTACACTCAGCGTTAAGTCTGGAAGGCTGTAAAGTGCCTAGTCAGAAGATGAGGTGCTGTTCCTCCAGTTTGCGTTGAGCTTCACTGGAACATTGCAGCAGGCCAAGGACAGACATGTGGGCAAGAGAGCAGGGTGGAGTGTCGAAATGGCAAGCGACAGGGAGGTCTGGGTCATGCTTGCGGACAGACCGCAGGTGTTCTGCAAAGCGGTCACCCAGTCTGCATTGGTCTCTCCAATGTAGAGGAAACCGCATTGGGAGCAGCGAATACAGTAGACTAAGTTGAGGGAAGTGAAGTGAAATGCTGCTTCACTTGAAAGGAGTGTTTGGGCTCTTGGACGGTGAGGAGAGAAGGAAGTAAAGGGGCAGGTGTTGCACCTTCTGCAATTGCATGGGAAGGTGCCGTGGGAGGGGGTTGAGGAGTAGGGGGTGATGGCGGAGTGGACCAGAGTGTCCCGGAGGGAACGATCCCTGCGGAATGCTGACAGAGGGAGGTGAGGGGAAAATGTGGTGGTGGCATCATGCTGGAGTTGGCGGAAATGGCGGAGGATGATCCTTTGAATGCGGAGGCTGGTGGGGTGATAAGTGAGGACAAGGGGGACCCTATCATGTTTCTGGGAGGGAGGAGAAGGCGTGAGGGCGGATGCGCGGGAGATGGGCCGGACACAGTTGAGGGCCCTGTCAACCACTGTGGGTAAGAAAGCTTGGTTAAGGAAGAAGGAAGACATGTCAAAAGAACTGTTTTAGAAAGTGGCATCATCAGAACAGATGCAACGGAGACAAAGAAACTGAGAGAACAGGTTGGAGTCCTTACAGGGAGCGGGGTGTGAGGAGCTGTAGTCAAGGTAGCTGTGGGAGTCGGTGGGCTTGTAATGAATATTGGTCACTGTTACTGACCTCATCTCCTTTGGAGATCTTCCCTCCACAACTTCCAACCTGATAGTCCCCCAACCTCAGACAGCCCGCTTCTACCTCCTACCCAAAATCCACAACATGACTGTCCCGTCAGACCAATTGTGTCAGCCTGTTCCTGCCCCATGGAACTCATTTCTTCCTATCTTGAATCCGTTCTGTCTCCCCTTGTCCAGTCCCTTCCCACCTACATCCGTGATTCCTCTGACACCTTATGTCACATCAACAATTTCCAGTTCCCTGGCCCCAACCGCTTCCTCTTCACCATGGACGTCCAATCCCTCTACACCTCCATCCCCCACCAGGATGGTATGAGGGCCCTTAGCTTCTTCCTCGAACAGAGGCCCAAACAATCCCCATCCACCACAACTCTCCTCCGTCTGGCTGAACTTGTTCTCACGCTGAACAATTTCTCCTGAAACTCCTCTCACTTCCTCCAAATAAAAGGTGTGGCTATGGGTACCCGCATGGGCCCCAGCTATGCCTTTCTCTTTATGGGGTATGTGGAACATTCCTTGTTGCAGTCCTACTCCGGCCCCCTTCCACAACTCTTTCTCCAGTACATCGATGATTACTTCGGTGCCGCTTCATGCTCTCGTCTGGACCTGGAAAAATTTATTAATTTTGCTTCCAATTTCCACCCCCCATCACTTTCACATAGTCCACCTCTGACACTTCCCTTCCCTTCCTTGACCTCTCTGTCTCAATTTCTGGTGATAGACTGTCCACCAATATCCATTACAAACCCACCGACTCCCACAGCTACCTCGACTACAGCTCCTCACACCCCCCTTCCTGTAAGGACTCCATCCCATTCTCTCAGTTCCTTTGCCTTCGTCACATCTGTTCCGATGATGACACTTACAAAAACAGTTCCTCTGACATGTCTTCCTCCTTCCTTAACCGAGGTTTTCCACTCACAGTGGTTGACAGGGCCCTCAACCGTGTCCGGCCCATCTCCTGCGCATCCGCCCTCATGCCTTCTCCTCCCTCCCAGAAACATGATAGGGTCCCCCTTGTCCTCACTTATCACCCCACCAGCCTCCGCATTCAAAGGATCATCCTCCGCCATTTCCGCCAGCTCTATCATGCCAGGAGGTGCAGGCTCAGATATCCTACTTGTTTCTCGCCTTTGAGTCAAAATGTTCTGGGTTCAAGTTCTACTCCAGGCTTTGAGCACAAAAATCAAGGCTGATACCTTAGTGCAGTGCTCAGGGAGTGCTGCACTGTCAGTGGTGCCATCTTTCAGATGAAACATTAGTTTAAGGCCCCATCTGCTTTCTCAGGTGGGTGTAAAAGATCCGATGGCACTATGTTGACGAAGAGCAGGGGAACTATACCTGGTGTCCTGGCCAATAATTTATCCCCCAATCAATATCATAAAACTGGATGAACTGATTATTGCTGTTTATGGGAGCTTGCTGTGTGAAATTGGCAGTTGTATTTCCTGGATTACAACAGTGTCTACACTTCAAAAATACTTTGTTAGCTGTAAAGTGCCTTGAGATGTCTGGTGGTCTTTAAAAATGCAATAGAAGTTCATGTCTTTTCTTCTCTCATTGTAACAAAATTTGCATTTTGATAGACTAAAGGTCTGATATGAGTCCAATGAAAGAGTACACATGTCAATCCTTTAATATTGTCGGCTGCTGCATGTCCAGTGAGTGACAATTGTTATCGGTATAAATTATAGACATAATTGACATTTTTCCCAAATTTCCTAAAAATCTATTGTACATACAGTCCCATCAAATCCCCAACTCTGTTAAATAAGGGAAGAATTTACAGTGAGTTGAAGTTCATATTGAATTGTACACTGAAGTATTAAATAAAAGAAATGTAACAGATTCACACCCATTCACAAACGTTTTAAGATCTTGTACTCAGTGTTACCTTAATCCATTGATTAAGATGCCCTCTGTTCCTTCAGCTAAAACAGTTATATTTTCCCAAAACTGTGACAGTTTCAAAGGCTCTTTGAACCATCTAACAAATGTTCTCTTTGAAGTAGCAACATAGGGTGCTATATGGATTTGTATAATATCTCCTATTAAATATTCTCCAATATCTATAAAAGATAAGAAGCAAGACCACATTAATGCCAAACAATACATGCATTCTGCCATAATTTTACATCATCCATTTATCTAATTAGACGCATTGATATGAAAACAGCATTCTCCAGGATTTTGCATTTTCCCACCAGTCTTACGATGCTACAACACCTCTATATTTAATCTCAGTTTTATCCTTATCATCATTTTAGCCACAATATATTAAGCGACATCCTTCTTTCCTATTCTAACAAAGTACCATTAAAGGAATAATATATTTACTGAATTTACCAATAATCCTAAATGTTAGCTACATCTGCACAGTTATTCTCTTTCAATTTTCCCTTGTTTTATGCTTCACGGCTGATTGTTAGAGCAAGCCTGAAACAAGAAACTTCTTATATTCATTCAAGGGGGTGTGGGTTTCACTGGCTAGACCAGCATTTACTGCCCATCCCTAATTGCCCTTGAGAAGGTGGTGGTGAGCCGCCTTCTTGAATCGCTGCAGTCCATGTGGTGTAGGTACACCCACAGTGCTGTTAGGGAGGGAGTTCCAGGATTTTGACCCAGCGACAGTGAAGGAACGGCCGATATATTTCCAAGTCAGGATGGTGAGTGGTTTGGAGGGGAACTTCCAGGTGGTGGTGTTCCCCATGTCAGCCTTTAAATGGCACCATGAAGTTCCACACCAGTTGACAGGGAATATTGCAACTCACTGTACCCATTCATATCAATTTGATTTCCTCACTCTCCTACTTTAACACATAAGTAAATGTTTCCACACAAGTTCTGGTTCACGCTGTGTTAACATGACCATATATTCATATGGATAATGGTGATCATGTGACCTCTTAAATTTTAGTAGGACTTTTTGATTAAGCTTATTAACCAATTGTGATTATCTGGCCATTCTATTTTTGACATTGAATAATATTTTATTCCCAATTATTACAAAATTAATACCAATGTCTAATACAAGCTAGAGAGCAGAAAGATAGCAAGAAATATTAAAATGCTACAATGCATTTCTAGAATACATTAGAAGCCTTGCATTTAGCACACGCTCGCTGTGCTACTTTGTGTTATCACAGTTTTTGGAGTGACACTTTGTGTTGATTGGCTAAGATAAATCAACCAGAAATCAAAGCAAAATGTTAGGGACTGTGCACATCAAAAACATGGTAAGCAGCTGAGGAGATGCCACTTAAAAACTAACAAGGGCTTAAAAATTAACAAGGGCTTATAAAAACAATCTTAATTGACCAGTCAAGAAAACAAAACCAATAATTTAAAAAATAAAAAGATAAGACAATTGAATAATCCAAAATGTTTTTGAATCATGGGCTCAAGCAGTAAATGACCAGATTGTTTCTTTCCCAAATGATTTCAAAACAAGCTGCAGTATGTATTGGAGTAAATTTCTCTGATAAAGTTTCACTGGAATACAATTTTTAAGTCTTTATTTTTTAAATTCACAGGAATATAAAAACAAAGGAAAGGTGTAGTTGGCAACAGTGCTTGCTTTTCATTTTGTTCAGACCGACAATTCTTTGCAATCCAAAATAAACTGTCACATTCCATTGTATTCATTTTCAAAATGTCACAAAGCTAATTTTAAATGTATTTTAAAGTTTATTGAAAGTTAATCAAACACTTGTGTTATTCTGCCACAGCCAAAAATGTGTATTCATGATTTCCTATTATGTTTTCTCTGGTTGCTAAGATGTTTTGTAAGATTCTTATTGGGTTTTCTAAGTTTGCTCATCCTGGAAACAGAAAGAACTCTTCTTACCAATCGGAGGAGAGTCCAGAATGAAGTAATAGCGCACTCGTGAGGGATTTAACAATTCAAAAGAAACATCATCGTATGGTTCTATCTCCTGTTCCACACCTTTAATAATATCCGTTTCCAACTGAGCCCAAAACCTGTTTGGGTAGAAATCATCTTCGCTGATGTTGATCAGCTCGATTTCCAGATTCTGGTTCTTCAACAGAATTCTGGGAAGCAAATGCGCAGGAGGTGTCAGTCTTCTCCTGTAGCTGCATGGGAAAAATGAATTACATGGGTTAACCTCAAAATCGTAACTCAGAGACAGGCTGCCTGGGCCAGCCAGTCCATGTTGCTATTTATCCTTCGCAAAAGCAAGTGGCCCTGGTTTCATGAGCTTGCCCTGTTCCACATCTCTTCAGCCCCTTTCCTTCAACCTCCTATCTAACCTGTTCTTAAATGCTGATACGATCCATCCTTCAATCACTAACTCCAGCAGTGCATTGTCCTCGGATCAGTACAATTTTTTTTAGCGGTTTCTGCTCCTCTGTGCTCTAACTCACATTTAATTTTATATCCATGTTTCCTGGCACTTTCAGGTGAGACATTAAACAGAGATTCCGTCTGCCCTCTCAGCGCAATATAAAAGTTCAAAGCCACTTTTTCAAAAAAGGGCTGGGGGAATTCTCTGTTTATTCCTCAATCAGCACCCCCCCAAAAAAACAGATTATCTAATTCTGTATTTCACAGTTGGGATTATTACTTGCATCATTATGGCCAAGTCCTTGTAGGCCTAAACAAAATCAAATATACATTACTTCTGATGTGTGTAATCCTTGTAAGCACCCATAATCTTCACTAGGCATAACTCTTCACATTAAGCGTAGTCTATAGTCTCATTGTTTGCTGCTTTTTGATTCCTGAGGACTTTCAGGGTGCCAGTCCATGTCTGCATATGCATCCACTTTTCTAGATCCCAGGTAACGTGAGATGAAATAAAAGCAAAGTACTGCGGCTGCTGAAGATCTGACATAAAAACAGAAAGTGCTGGAGAAACTCAGCTTGTCTGGCAGCTCTTCAGAAGAGTCATTTTGGACACAAAATGGTAACTCTGTTTCTCTCTCCACAAAAGCTGCCTGGATTACTGGCTTTTTCCAGCACTTTTTGTTTTTATTACTGTAAGATGACCTGCTTGGACTCAAGAGGAGCAGAGAGTTCTCAGTGTGATGCGCAGGCTGCGGTGTCATTGGTCTTGCTGACTATACTCTGCAATCTTTCTTACTACAGACTGGCGCCTGATTTCTCAGCTTTACTGCCACATTTTGCATTGATGTAGATGCGAGGTCACTCTGCATCAACATAGAAATGGTGTATAACTGCAGCCTAAGACATGGAACCACATATGAAGAGAACAATCCTTTATTATTCCCAAGCTCCCTCGTCTCAACCTTATTAAACACTTTGTTGGGTGGAAATATATGTTGCTTATCAGGGTCAGTTTTAAATAATATTAAAACAATAGAAAAAAAACACGTGGAATAAAGTCCAGGAGAGTATTTGATTGGAAAGGTCAGTTTTCTGTTTAGTAACAAAATAGTTACAAGTTAATGAGCAAAGGGAAATCCTGGGAGCTCAGGTTAAAGTGAACAATGTTAGTTTTCCAAACTCAGTTTAAGGCTATTCTGAAGTCACCAGCCAAGATCAGTAGGTCAGATCGCGACATAGTGAGGATAAAAAAAATAAATAAAATTGCTCATACTGTTTTTAAAGAAAATAAATTAAACAGGGATAACTCTTAGAAAGATTATTCCATTATACACCTCATGACGGCTCAGTCAGGAGATACACCAGTTGGTGTGAAGTTAGAGAACACAAGCCTTGGATTCATTTCCTGGTCTGTGCTGTGTCAGCTGCCCTCAGACACAACATTTCCAAATCTGCTTCCTTTGGACTTTGTGATGGGCTAAAGTCAGCGACAAATTTCCATCATGTTCACTATCCAACTGATCCTGAAACAAGGTGCCCTGTGGGGACATCAGGTGACAGGATCAATGAGGCTGCTCTCACAGCAGTGAGTGAACATTAGCTCAATACAGCAAAGGTTCATTGTGACTCATACTGAGATTGTGCAGAGTGTCTAAGAGCAGGGAAAGAATTAGGGGACCCCCAACTAAACCGAGGGGCACATGTTCTGGGAGATGTTTTGTCAAGGTGAGGTGGGAGAACGAAAAAGAGGGGGCAGAAAGGCGTAGAGACATGTGCTGGGAGAGAAATGGAAAGTGCTAATCTGAAGGGATGCAAAGCAACAGGAAATCAATTTCATTTATGAAGGGATGCAAAACAGCATCAAATACCTTTTAATGTAGGAATACATGAACACAATATGTATAAATACAAGCAAAAGTGGGTAGATGGAGTACACACAAATACTCTAAGATAAATTTTTAGAATTAGAATTTTAAATTATCCTGAAGTACATTAAAATCACACACAGAATGTTTGTGAGCTATAGACCCATCATCACAAATGGCGTATTCACATTCCCAGTATGTACTGACTATACCTGACATGGAGGTAAGTGCGAGTTATTCATCTGTCAGTATAAATGTGTTTTATTCACCTGCTCCTTTGCAGCCTGTATACCTGTGAAAAATTGGTCCTTGAGAAGCATAAAATTTAAACCATGCAATCTGTTTAAGATTAGAACCCGAGACAGAAACACTGAGCGTAACATTTCCTCCGACCGTTTTTGTTATCAGGCAAGTTTGAACTTCTGTTCCAGTGCAAATCCCCCGGTCAGAAACTGTAACTCTCCCGTCAGGTTCTGGATGGAGAAAGAAAATAAAGCAAGCTGTCAGATGTGAACTCCCTGTCATTCCTATACTAATGTTAACAAGAATGATATTTACTGGACGTATACCTCAGCTTAGGCTGATGGGACCTGCCTGCCAGCCAACATTCCAGATGGGAAACATCTGTACGGTGTTAATTCAGCTTTCAGGCTATTGGATAAAGCTTAAAACTCCTTTTACTTCTACAATACCAGACACTAATTTAGCACTCTTGTTAAAAGAGGCCACAGAATAACCAATGCGTAAAGTGGAAAAACATTCAAGTGCACTAGCTTTGCTGAGGATGGGAGCAAAGTGCATTGTTAGAGCAGTGTGAAAGGAGCTTCATTCTGCATCTACATTAACAACAGTGACTGCAGGTCAAAAATATACCATTGGCTGTGAAGCACATTAGGAAATTCTGAGAGCATGAAAGGCGCTATGTAAATGCAGGGCTTTCTTTCAGCTAACAATATAATTGCAGATCGGAGAGTGCCAGATACTGAGGCAAGGTATTTGAAGTATAAAGCATTGTCCCACCATGCCTCACCTTCATAAACACCAAATCGAGAAAAAAGGTTAAAGTGAAGTAAATATTAGCAAGTTAATCCATGAGAAACGAAAGCTACCCCATCTGCTTCAGACCATCAGGTAATGTTTAGGACATAACTTTCTCTCAAACTTGAAAATTTGACTAACTTATTGCTGCTGGAACTGTTTAAGCTTAAGGGGTTAGGTTGTCAAGGACAAGCAAGAAACTGGAAGATATATTTTCATCTCTAGAACGCACTGCACAACAGTCAGGAGGAATAGGGTTGTTGATACCTTTGTTGATTGACATCCTACTGTTCATACCAGTAATATAAAATTTAGACCCTCAGGCCTGAGATAAATGCCATGAAATGTAACTGATGAACACAATGAGATTGGATCAAAGGATAAAGCCCTCAGTCCCCCTGGACCAGTGCTAGATAAGACCAATGCTTTTCCTGTTCAGTCCCAGAACTGTTGGGGTTTCCTGCCCAGAGTCATTTAAATAACTCCTTCGCTAGCAGAGAGTCAGAAAAATAAGTTTCTTCATTTCAGGCCTCAATATGGTTTGGTCACCAAGTCAGATAATGTCCTTCCCCCCACACCCCACCCCCACCCCCCACCAACCTGCAGTACCTCAGGTTCTCTAGAAGACAGCAAAAACTTTTTATGCTGCATTTTTTTCATTTTATATCAAAAATATTTAAACTCAATCATTACTCAATATTTCTCACTTCTTCTCACTAATCTGTTTTGTAACTTGTTAGTGTGTCCAAGGTGGCATATTGTAATATTCTGCAGTGTTATCATATTATTACAGGGACATTGGACTCTTAGGGCTACCTACACAATATACAGTGGGCTGTGTTCACAGGGACACAATGTACAAACCTCTAGATAAGGGGGGAAAAAACGTACCCAACACTGCCCTCATCCTGATTGCCCGGCTGCATCAAGCTGTCGGTACACAAACACCAAGTGTCACTACATGCTGAGGTTCTACCTGTCCCCAGTGTTACGAAGGATGGGTCTGGCCACGATGCCGCGGAACGCTCCAAGTAGTTGGACCGTGCCGTACCACCTGTCCCTCGTGGGAAAATTTATGCAGAGAAACAACTTTGACCACAAGTTCATCAGGCAGTGGTCGGCACGTAACATCTTAAAGGCCCTGAGGGAAAAGGAGAGGGTGGATCCTGTGGGATGGTTCCCTGAGCAGACTAACAAAGTCATTTGGCAGAATGCCTCATCGCCAGAACTTTCCAACAAGCACCAAGGTGTAGCTTGGCTGGTGGTGAGAAAGGCCCTCCCTGTAAGATCCTTCCTACACGCCAGGAGTCTCACCCCCTCTGCACGTTGCCTTCGAGGTGGCTGTGGTGGGGAAGAGACCGTTGTTCACCTCCTTGTGGATTGTGCCTTTGCAAAGAAGGTCTGGAGAGAGATGCAGTGGTTTCTGGCGAGGTTCATCCCAATCAGTTCTGTGACACAGGACTCTGTGCTCTGCGGGCTGTTCCCAGGGACACACACCAAGACAAACATCAACTGCAGCTGGAGGATCATCAACTCGGTGAAAGACACTCTTTGGTCTGCCTGAAACTTGTTGGTTTTCCAGCGCAAAGAGTTGTCCCTGACCAAGTGTTGCAGACTGGCACATTCCAAGGTCCAGGACTATGTGCTGAGGGACACAGTTAAGCTTGGGGCAGCCGCCGCAAAGGTGCAATGGGGAAGGGTCGCTGTCTAAGACCTTTCTGCCACAGTGCACCGAGGGGCTGGGAACTGTAAAGAGCCCCTCCGGCTGTACAGCTTAAAATGAATGTCTGCAGTGAAAACTAGTTGTATCACAATTGTATTGAAGCACCTCAGGCTGCAATATGACCTATGTAGATAACTCCAATTTCATTGCACTGTCTGCAATGACCATTTTGAAATGGTTTGTAATGTCCTTTTAGATATTTTATGAATAAAGTATATTTTTGCAAAAAGGTGGTTCTCCTTTAAAGTTCAAAAAAAGTTAAGCCAACCTATATAATATACAGTCAGACCCACCTGTACAATTTGCAGTCAGGGCTAGCTATACAATATACAGCTTTCAGAAATCTAGGAATTGACTGAGAAGAGGGGAATGTGAGCAATAAGGAAATTTGCTGATTGCAATGATATTCTTGTTGGTGAATTTGTCATATATTGTGAAATATCTGTTGAGAAACTACCTCCATGTAGCACATAAAACCTTGATTTGTGGTTTAATTATTGTTTATCTCTTTTTGTACAGGCCAGTTAACCCACTGAAAAGCTACACTGGCAACACTCAATTCTTTTTAAATACTAGATTGATTGACAGTAGTGTGATCTTACCTTGGCAGTTGTTAACTCCGTCCCCAATATATTCTGGCAGGCACTGACAGTAAAATAACTGTGTCACCAAATCCAGCCGGCAAACTGCTTTCTCGTGACAATGGATTTTCCTGTAATTGCATTCATTTAGAAATGGATCTGCCAAAGCAAACAAGTTATGGTTTGATTTTGTCTTTGCATGCGAACAGAGGTTTAAGGTTTGCAGGAATTTCCCACCATTCCCCTTTTCCTGAGGGGCCATGGTGATGGGGATAATGATTCTGGTTCTGCATTTTGTTTCTATATTACCCTAACTACACAAGGCAACGTTCAAAAACTTTAAAAAAAAACAGCTTTGTCAAATGTTATTATGAAAACAAAGATCTCTCCTAATCCCTAAATGAATAAATGCAGTCGGAGTCTGTCCTTGATGCTTGAGTATTTCCTGCCCAATCAGCAATTTCAGGAAATGGGTGTCATTCTGTTTATTTCTTAAGAATGTGATATTTCAGCCAGTCACTAACTGGTGTGGTTTGGACTTGAGAAATGTGCTCCTTTCTGGTTTGATCTACATTTTGCAATGCACCATCCTCATTTATTAGACTTAAGGCTTCCTTTTATAGATGATGAAAAATATATTACTCATATTACCCCAACAGAGAGAACTTTCAGGTGGGCTTATTCATGTTGAAGGCAACTGGCTCCAGATGAAAAGCTGTGGTCGGATGACAGGCAGAAAGATTTCTTTCTATGTGCTGCTATCTTTGCTTTGCAATGTTCACTTTTCAGCAGTAGTCTTATAAACAAAAAAACTTTCTGGCAGAACTGATGGGGCTACTGTCCATATTAGAGAATCATCGGATTTTACAGCAAAGGAGCTATTTGGCCCATCCTGTCTGTGCCAGATCATTGAAAGAGCTAATCAAATGTATCCACTCCCCATTCTTTCCTGATACCACTGTAAGTATTTCGTAAGGGCATCAGAAAATAAATACAGGAGTAGAGCATTCAGCCCTTCGAACCTGCTCCCTCATTTAATAAGATCACGGCAGATCTTCTCCCTAAACTCCGCCTCCCTACATTATCCCATGTCCCTTGATCCACTTTCCTGTCCAAAAATCTATTGTCCCGGCCAGAAGGCAGAAAGGATATATATATATATGTTATTTATATATATTTATACATATATGTTATTTATATATATTTATATATATGTGTATGTGTTATTTATATATTTATATATATATATATGTTATTTATATATATTTATATATGTGTGTGTGTTATTTATATATATTTATATATATGTGTTATTTATATATATATGTATATATATGTGTTATTTATATATATTTATATATATATGTGTGTGTTATTTATATATGTTTATATATGTGTGTGTGTGTGTTATTTATATATATTTATATATATATGTGTATGTGTGTTATTTATATATATTTATACATGTGTGTGTGTTATTTATATATATTTATATATGTGTGTGTGTTATTTATATATATGTTATTTATATATATTTATATATATGTGTGTGTTATTTATATATATTTATATATATGTTATTTATATATATTTATATATATGTGTGTGTGTGTTATTTATATATATTTATATATATATATGTCAACCTGGCTACTTTAAAAAATTATTTTTATTTCAAAAATGGACAAGGCTTTACCCTGGCTAGCCGTGATTCATACCAGAGGACTTTCTAACTTTCGCAAACCAGCAGAGACCTTGTTATCTTTAAAGATGTGCTCATGCCCTCTGTGACTGCCAGCAATCTAATTCCAAAGAAATTCACCGAACCCCCTTACATTTCTAAGGTATAGCTTTGGCCAATGGTGATGGTATGACTGTAAAGGACAGAGGGGTCTCTGACTCCTCTATTAAACACCTCAACATTCCAGACCTGGGAAAATACATCCTTTGACCAAGACCCAGGAGAAGAAGGGGGAGTTATGTCACATGACCTTCCCCAAGCTGCTAGAACCTGTAGTATTGCTGTGCGGAACTGAACCCAGGCAGTCTATCATTTTATTATCTAACAAGCAGCAGAAAGAGCTCTGTCCAGGTGAAGTGCCGGACCCTCAACTATACTGTGAACTACTGGAACATTGGAACTTCTGTATCTGTGCCTTCAAGACTAATTCATCTCCACGGACCTTTGCCCATTGTGGAAGTCCTTGCTTCTGGAAAGTTGGATCACCCTGCACCAGTTTCAGCCTGCTACCCTCTGAAGGAATACCCTCCTGGACTTTTGATTCTGGACTCCGGGCTCACGTGAAACCATAACTCCTGTTTTTATCATGCTCTTGCCCTATACCCCTTCCTTTCCCTTGTCCCTCTTTTATGGTATGAGTGCAAAAAGGGTTGCGTGTGTGCAAAATAAACCAACCCTCTCATTTTACCTCAACTCCAGTTTGCTGTGGGGTTATTAATAGAGGATTGGATCACTCCAAGCTGAAGGGTTGGAGAAAACACGCCACCAATTATAACAGGGGGAATCAAAAATCAAAAACACCTTTCTGTTTCCGGGTGGGTAGTGAGACGAGAAAGGAAGGCTGTTTAAATTAACCCCCCTCTGGTTCCTAACACTATCAATTTCTCTCTTGAATAATGACTGAGCATCTACCACCCACTGGGGTTAAAAAAAATTGCAAAGATTCAAAATCGAGGGGAAAACATCCTTCTCTTCTCAGTCCTAAATGTCCGACCCCGTGTTCTAGACTCTCCAGCCGGGCAAACATCCTCCTTAACACCTACCCAAACAAGTACATATTCCTTCCTAACTATATCTCCAACTTTCTTTCAAAAGTTATTATTGAATCTGCTTCCACCATCCTTTCAGCCAAAGCCTTTCCAGGGTCATAACAGTTTGCTCCATAAACAAAATAATCTGAAATTGTTCTTATAACTGTTCCCTTTTCAGACCCTGGGACAAATTGTCTTTAATATAACATTCCGGCTGGCAGTTCCGCCCCCCCCCCCCCCCCATTCTGACTATAAACGCCGGGTGAAATTGCACTTGCTTGGTAGCCATGGTAGAAATGAACAAAACTCTGCCTCATACATTACAAAAAAAAAAGGCAACTGAACAAAAGCCCCACCAGGGGAACATAGGAATATCTGACAGCATTACTGGTCTGATCAGGAATGCATGAATGGATGCTGATGGAATGAATGCTGAATGGGTTTCCACACGAATGGTTATTTGATCACACACCACCTCACCTTGCATTGAGAATTCACTGGAAACACTCTCCATCTTTCCTATCAACAATGCCAGGAGGATGATTCTCAGGCAAAAACACATCCTGAACATCAGGATTTCTGTCGCATTATCTAGAACCTATAACGCTGCCGAAGTTATCGAGCTACAACACAGAGATAGGACAAAAGACTGGGGACTTACACTGGTCCATTCTCTCCCCACACTGGTAGCAATTTCCACCACCCCCAACACCACCACCACCACCCCCCCACTGTTAACTCCTGGGCTGTTGACTTCCGAAGCTGCGACCATTCGGTTGCCGTTTTAGAGCGTCACAAAGCGAGAGTGGAATGTGGCTGCTTGGTTAGACAGGAGAGTGAGTGGCAGTGTCAGCAATCTGCAGCTGGATCGGAGGACAGCGCCCTGCAGGGAACTCAATCTATGGCTGAAATAACTCCCTCAAGTTCTAAGGTGTATATTTGAACAGGACAGCCTTGTGGTGGTGGGGGGGGCGGGGATTACAAGGTCATTTATGAAATTACACTGTGGTCCTAGAAGCGTTAAGTGCGGTTGGGACAAAGTTTCCAACCAAACACAAGCGGAATGAACAGGGACTCATTGTATCCGTGTTTGTTTCACTGGGAAAACCAGCTTCAATTTCAACTTTCAAAGGGCGATAGGAGGAGGTGACTGATTTGGGTGGGGGGTGGGGGGCAGACTCCAGACTTGAAAATAGAACAATTCCTCAATTTCTGTTTCAATTCATTTCTAAAGTGGACATTTCCCACTCACTCCAGCATCTAAAATCACAGGAGACAGATAAACGATGGTCTCTAATACAGGGGACCCAGAGTGGTGAGAGTGTGGAGCTCACTACTGCAGGGAGTGGGTGAAATGAGAAGCAGAGATTCATTTAAGGGCAAGCTCCATAAGCAGAGGGCAAAAAGGAGTAGAAGGTGACGCCAATGGGGTGAGGCGAAGAGGGATAGAAGGAGACGTCTGTCTCAGTTGGGCTGAATGGCCTCTTTCTGTGCTGTAAATTCTATGTAATCTGATTTTCAATGCAAAAACCTGCACGCAATAGAATACTCCGAGTTGTTCAGTGTGCAACTGATTAACATTACACAGAAATCTGGAAGTTTCGAGTGTTTTGTTCTTAGTTTTTGCTGTCCAGAGTGGAAGGTGAACATTTCGGTTGCATTTTATAATAAGGGATTGGCAGCTGGTGCAAAGCAGTTTCAGTATAACACCTGCACTAAAGTTGTGCATTTTAATTGGATGTGAAGGCCTAGACTAACTCTGGATTTACCTGCTGCATTCTGTAAGTTTAGTGTCGGTATAAAACAAAACTCTTTTCTCTGATATTACAGCTGGAGAGTAAATGCAACCCAAAGAACAGAAGACGTAGGCTTAATAAAGAAAGAAACTGTTTTATGCATTAGAAGATCTTTGGTGGGATTATTTCTGGGGTCCTATGTACAAATGCACCTCTCTTCCCCTTGCACCTGTGTTCAGATCATCATACAATAGCATCCTGTCTTACAGTAATGTATAACTTGGGATGGGACAGTTTGTAAATTTGGAAATATGCTTGTCAACAAGTGTATATTTAAACAAACTATTACATTAATGTTACAATAATAGAGCTACAAGGCTTGAACAGCTTGTTTCCTGTGATTGCTAAGTTGTTTGAAATCAAATATTTGTGTAAACCATTAGAGTAATCCCTCTCCACTGTGTAAAGTGAGGTAAAACACTATCTTAAACAGGCTTCAAATAATTCCACCTTAAATAGGATCTTACAGGGCTTGACAGTGTAGATGCTGAGAGGTTCTTTCCCCTTGTGGGAGTGTCTAGGACCAGAGGGCATAATCTCAGAGTAAAGGCTCACCTATCTAAAACAGAGATGAGAAGGAATTTCTTCTCTCAGAGGGTAGTGAATCTGTGGAATTCTTTACCACAGAGGGCTGTAGAGGCTGGGTCATTAAATATATTCAAGGCGGAGGTAGACAGATTTTTAATCAGTAAGAGAATCAAGGGTTATGGGGAAAAGGCAGGAAAGTGGAGTTGAGGATTATCAGATCAGCCATGATTTCATTGAATGGGGGAGCAGACTCGATGGGCTGAATGGCCTACTTCTGCTCCTGTGTCTTATGGTCTTATTATTGCCAGAATAGCTTCCAGGAAACGGGTTCCGGATGTAAGGCAGCAGAGCAGTTTCATTCTCAGAGACTAATCGTGTGACACGATTAGGCCAGTGGCATTGTTTGAAAAATCTCTCTAAGGCTTTTAGCAGAAATCCGTTTGCTCAGCCAGTGTCTCCACTCCCAAAAGGAATCCTTATGAAGGTCTCAGAAACAAGCCCATTGTAAGAGAGGGGTTTCACCTCCTTCTCAGCTCCATAGATGAATATAACATTTGTGGCCTCTGCTCCATGAGCCAATATTAATTCAGGATAATCATGGTTTAAGAATGCAGCATCATCGTCGGATGTAATGTTTGCACTCAATACAGTTGGTTGGAAATTCAGCGAATAAGTCATCTCAGGATCATATCCCTGCGATAGGACAGCTTGGTAAATTAAAGGTCTTCGACTCCTTTGATGAGGAGATTCCCAAAATCATAGATTGTGAAAAGGGCACATGCTTTCCACCACCATTGTAAGCTCTTTCTCATCCATGCGCTGTGATTGATCGGTCTGTGCTCATTGGAGTTTAGAAGAGTGACAGGTGACCTTTTTAAAACATAAGATTCGGGTGGGGGAGGTGGCAGGGATTTGACAGAATGGATGCTGAGAGGATGTTTCCGCTTGTGGGAAAATCTAGAATGGTGGGGGGGGGCGGCACAGTTTCAGAATAAGGGAGCTCCCACTTAAAACGGCGATGAGGAGGAATTTCTTCTCTCAGAGGGTGGTTAAGGCTTTGAAATATTCTTCCCCAGGCCGGGTCATTGAGTATATTCAAGGCTGAGTTAGACAGAGTTTTGACTGACAAGGGAGTCAAGGGTTATGGGAGAAAGGCAGGAAAGTTAAGGCCACTGTCCGATCAGCCATGATCTTATTGAAAGGCGGGGCAGGCACAAGGGGCTGAATGGCCTATTCCAGTTCCTAATTCGTATGTTCCTACTTCAAATAGACTAGCAAAAACCTTTGCGCTGGTGCTGGTAGCGGGAGTGGGTGGTGCCCGGTGGTCCCCCACATTTCAGTGGACCTGAAGGATTTGTAGGGTTAGCACTGAGTTGCTCCATTGTCACTAAACAGGAACCAGCAATCAGTGCTATCTTAAATACATCATAGACACACCACTTGCTAACAATGAAGAAATGTATGATGCAATCAAACTGAAAGATGCCAAAAGGAAGCCACAAAGTCCCAACAAAATCGAAAGGAGCCATGTTGACTAAATCAGGATGCCGTTAGTGCCTATAAATCAGTCCACTGAAATTGGCACCAAAGGCCTGAAAGGTGACAGTGGGCACCATGTATCCAAGGCTGGCCCAGCACTTCAGAGTAGGAGCTCTGGTTCTAGGAGGTGAAGGCTGGGTTCAGAGGAGGGATTTAGCTGGCTGGAGGTGTCCTTGCCTCCTTGCGTTTGTGCTTTGTTTGCTCACAAGCACTGGCAGACAGGGGCCTTTCATTAGAAACTTGCAGGAAGCCAGGCCACACCCTTTGGGGTGGGCGCAGGCGCACAGATCTCTCTTCACAGCACCCCCCCCACCTCCCCCCCAGGTTGCTGGACAACAAAGCTGCGCCTGAATTTCCTTTCTGATTGTGTTCTTGGCTCCAAAATCAAATTCCCAACTCCTGTCAATCATCCACTGCACTGGCTTCATTCCGTTACACCAAGGTTTAACTGGTGACCATTCACTGTGCGGAACCAAATTTCATGAATTGTTGATGAAATATTGTTGTTATTGTGCCTATCAGGCATTCGAGTCAAATGTTTGGTTAATAAACATAACTTTAACATTTGTTCTAAACATGTGTATGCAGCCTAGTCCAGCTTTCTTGGGTACTGGAAGAAGATTGATTGATCACAGTAAGAAAATTCTATTTTTGCTTTTTAATACTTAGAATCACAGCAAGACATCTATAATTAATGATGGAAGCAGAAATGGTAAGTCCGCAAAGATTTTTCTGTTAAATGGTAGTGTTGAATAGTGATACAATGTGTGTATTTAATGTGCCCCTTAGCAGCACCTTCCCAGCCCACTGTCTTCATCTGCAGCGACTGCCACACCAGACTGGGGGCTCCTGAGCCACATCAGGCAACATTTAACAGAGTTGATCACCAAGATGCAAACCATCATCTCAAGAGACAGAAGGTCACCAAACAGAGAGTAATTGTGAGAGATTTTGTAACCTTGTAAGAGAGGAGAAGGGATTGTGTGATGTACTGGCTCAGCAGATTGGGTACTGGATTTATAATACATCAGTCCAGGCTACTGGATAAAAAGTCCACTCTTTCCCTGTTACGAGTCATTCACATGATTCAGGAATTCCCTGAATTAAAACATTTCTCCTTATTATCCCTTTGGCAACTTTGAATCCATGATCTCTGGCTTTTGACCTACTCACCAGAAGGATTAGCTTTCCTCTAAATATTCTATTGAACCCTCCCAGTGCCTTGAAACCTCTATTAGATCCACCTCTTAACCTTCTCTAATCCTAGGAGAACAGTCTGAACTTTTCCAACCTCTCCTCATCCCTGGTAACACCCTGGTAAACTTCCTCTGGACCCTCCCTAAAGTCTTGACATTTTTCCTGAGATCATCCCTGTAACAAGGCATTGGAATGATTTTGAATCAGGAAGAGGCTATAATGTAAGAATCTCACAATTAATGATGCAAAATGATGTTAACTACAGCGGCAGGAGACTCAAAAAATTGTAAGTTAAAGAGGTTTTATTCAGTCTTGGCATAGGTAAAAAAAGTAAGATTTAGACAATTTGACATCTCATTTCGTCAAAATGAAAGAGTGAGCACCATCTGGAGCCTTGTGTAGGTCTTGTATTGGAAAAAGTGTGGAAATCTGAAACACCTGAACTCAACACTGACCAATTCCCATTGATTCTTCAAATTTTGTTTCTTCTTCTGCAGTGTATTCACTCTCCTTCATGAGTACAACTGAAATCCCATCTTCAACTAACTCAGGAGCTTCAGTTGAATGCCCAGTTGGTCAACCAGAATGCAATGCTGTCAGTAACAATGCCCCTTGGCATGTGGCCATGCTACATGAAAAGGTAGAAAGCAACCATTATGCAATTGTCAAAATTTGTAGGGTGTTTATTATATTAGATCCAGGGTCATCTGGAGTTGGGAAAGAGAGAAGAATTGGTGTTGGTGTTTGCAATCTTTGTGGTTTACATTTTCATCCTGGGATAGTTGACATTGGTACAGAACAAGTGAGCGACATGCCAAGGAGTTGCTGAGAACTTCATATCATCTTATCTCCATTCAAATTATACCATGCTGATCCTTCAAGCAAAACTTTATTTTAATATTATAATGCGTGATCAATATACTGAATGTTAAATTCTATTTCCAAACTATTCCCATGAGGTGTTTTAATTTCACTGATATAAAAATGGGGTTGAAGAGGAGGGCCTGGCTGGGTGATATTTTGAAGCTAACAGCGAGCATCTAATTGTCTTTCAGTGATGGTGGTAAATATTAAACCCTGTGAGAGAGTAAGAAACTGTCTAATTAGAGGGAGAAAGAGACCCAATGGGTCAAATTTTAATGTGGGCAAGTACATGGGATTGAATTCAGTTAGAAGGCTATTGAGAAGAACCCCCAGCGTGTTGGAAAACCAGCTGTGACTTGAATTTTACTGAGAAGGAATGGGTGTCCCAGGAGGTGAGTTTACAATTTAAGTATCTTAATGAGGCTGGCAATCCTTGATTTAACTGCTTTGCAGGTTTTATACTTGGGCAGCTGCAATCCCAGGATCCAAGCCTGTTAGTCAGGCTGTCTTCTGGGTGAGGAGCCTACTCAGGTTAAACACAGCATGCTGTGGAATTAAATTAAACTCCAACTTGCTGTCTGAAACTCTGCTGGACTGCCTCATCATTCAAAATAACCTGCTTTTTTTTAATGGAAACAGGATAAGTGTGTCTTGATGCTGGAAGATAAAGTGAAGATTCTCTCTGAGTTTGAGGCTGATTCCAAAAGGAAGGGTGAGATAATTGCAGCTCTCCAAGGTGAAGTAGCTGAATTAACACAACAGCTGTTAAAAGCCAGCGACAGCAGCACTATAAAAACGCAGGTGAGAAACTGAAATTCGCAACAAGACCTGAAGCTAATGCTTCTGCTCACCTATATTAATAGAAAATGCCTCGTCCACCAACGCAACATTTATAGAGAACTGACACAAAATAAATTGTTCTTGTAAATCTGGAACAGGTTTACTCCTTTTGCCTTTTCACCAGTATGTAACTTAAGATATTACTTATTTAACTAATTGAAATCAGCTGCTGAACTATGGTTTCTGGAAGCATGCTAGCTCATGGGAATCTTGTGGTGCAATGGATAGCATCCCTGCCTCTAAGCCAGAAGCTCTAGGTTCATAGTCCCACTCTAGGACTTGATGGCTGTGGTCAGTGTGTTTGTAATATAGCTAGTTAGGTTGACGATCAACCTGTAAATCCTGCCATTATGCCTATGGCAGGCAGTAAGGGTGGGAGAGTCTCCTGGTCAGTCCATGCTTAACATAGAGTGGTGCCCCTCAAGCTGTAGTCTCTGGTAATAACAGGCTGGTGACCTGTTCCAGGAAAAACTAGCTACAGAAACAAATGCGAGCATGTGCTTTGTCTTCTCTGTTTGCCATTAGACTTGGGAAAGCCTGTAAATTGATTAAATCGTGATAGAGCTGTATACTGATGAGGCCTGCCTCTTCCTCTCCACCATGTCCCTCAATTCCTCCATGGATCCTATATTATTAGCATGTTTGTCTGGCATCCAATTCTAAATGAGCCATGATTTTGTCCAGATAAACACTGGGAAGACTGGAGTCATCTTCTTCAGCCATTGCCAGAAACTCTGCCTCCTCACCTCTGATTCCATCTGTCCCTAGCCATTGTCTACAGTCAAATCTGCCAGTTAGCAACCTCAGCATACTATCTGACCAACTTGAGTTTCTGAACCCATATCCTCTCTGTCATGTACTTCCACCTCCATAATGTTCCCTGTTTGTACCATGGGAATCAGCTTATCTGCTACCAAAACCCTCATCCATGCCTTTTCACCTCAACTATTTCATTGCTGTCCTGCCTGACCTTCCAAATACCCTGCTCCCTCATTTTAACTCATCCAGACCTCTGCTGCCTGTCATGAAGAGATTAATGTCTATCATGTTATTGGAAATTATTTTTTAAAATAGAGTTTAGTGGTAACTGTGTCTATGTGTGTGTGTGTCTTAATTGGATTAAAGACAGCCAGTTTAAAGGCTTTGATGTATCGAAGGAAGTCGGTTTGAAATGGTAACTAGATAAACATGGAGAAGTTTAGAAACATAGGGCAGAATTTTATGGTCCTGTTTTGGCGGGGACGAATTCTATTCCAAACCCCATTGGCTTTGGCAGGAATGTAAAATCCCAATGCCGTAAAATTTCATAGGTGTCAAGGGGGCAATTTGCATTTTTAAATAAACCATTCAAAAGAATGGGTGAAATATTGCATCTAGCTAGAAGACGCCAAGCGATGTATTTTTTTCTCAGCTTACTAATAAAATTGGTGGGATGAAAGGATGTTATTGTTAGAAGGGGTAAAGATAAAAGCCTAGTGACACTATGGAAAATTTACATTCAAAGAGAAAGATATGTATAAAGGAGAAAAGACATTGTGTTTAAGTCAGAGGCTTTTTTAAGATCCAACAAGTGTGAGAAGCCTCAAGCTGCTGACCCAGAGCTGAAAGAAACTCCTTTTGAATGTGACTGTCCAGGGTGTGCTCTGCCAGGTGTCTGTTTAAATCTGTGAGTTTTACTGTTGTCTTACCAGGCATCTGACTGAGAGTCAGATTAATTAGGGGATTTTTGTCGTTATTATAGCAGTAATTTTGTAGACTTATGTATGTGTTTACAATCCTTTTTTAGTATTAATAAATGTTTAATTTAGTTTTATAAAAAAACCTCTTGAGACTTGGTGGTCTTATTACTATTGAATTGAAAGCCTGCATCTCAAAACATATTGCAAAAATGGGCTTTGACAGTTGTTTCAAGCTCCCCTCTGGGATTTGAACAGCTCAGTATTTACCATCGGCTGCTTCATAATACTGCCCATACTCTAAACTACTCACTCATCACTCCTGGTGCTCGCTGGCCCACATTGACTCTTACTTCTCCCAATAACTACAATTTAAAATTCTTACTCTATGGTTCAAATCACTTCATGGCAGCACTGTAAGCCTTCTCCAGCCCGAAAATACTCTATGAATTTTGCATTCTTCCACCTTTGGATCCATGTGCATCTCCGCAAATTGCGAGCAAAGTTGTCAGGCCCCAGACCTCCCTCTCTTTCTTTATTATCTTAGAATAAATCTACTTCTTTTGACCAAACTTTTGGTCAACACCCTCCTAGTAGCTCCTTCATTGGTTCAGTGTCAATATTTGATCATGCTAATGTAAAGCATTTTGCAAAGTTTTCCAATGTTAAAGGTGCTATACAAAGTCAAGCTGTTGTGACTCTGGGATATTCTGTAAATAAGTTATTTTTCAGGTCTTGCGATTCTCTCAGTAGCTGCTGAAGGTGTTAGCTCTTTATTGGGGTAATTGTACTCAAGTTTCAGCATTGAGCTGTATCTTACTCCAATGTTTGTTATTTTGACAAGCCTTAGCAATGGGTGTAAAATTGTCACTTGACCCTATGTTTTAGAAAGTGATTTGGTGACAGAAGCGCTGTGGCACAAATCCCTGCAATATAATTCTTCTCCTTATACTGCAACAGGAAATCCAATTACAATTTTGGTGAAAGGTTCTCCTTGGTCTGCCCAAAACCTATTGGTCTTCGAGTGCAAAGAGCTGTTGGTTACTGTGTGTTGCAGACTGGCCCATTCCAAGGTGCAGGACTACGTGCTGAGGGACGCACTAAAGCTTGGGGCAGCCGCCGCAGAGGCACAATGGGGAAATGCCATACTCCAAGGCATTTCATCCCTTAGTATACAGAGGGGCTGGAACCAGTGTAACACCCTTTGGGGCTACATGCACACTTATCATTGTAAGTGTAGTGAGGCATCTCAGAGTGCCTTCTACTGTAATTAACAAAAATTGAACTGTTTTGCACTTTATGAAATGACAAATCTGAACTGTTGTGTAATGTACTTTTACACATTTTAAGAATAAGATATATCTTTTTGAAGAAAAGGAAATTCAGTTCCAATCAGTATTTCAGCTCTGCATGTTTTTAAATGTCCTGCTTGTGTTTAATTCACTCTTGTTTCAGGCACAGACAATCCTTACAATGCAAGAAGAGATAAACAGATTTAAAGAGATTGAACGTGACAGTAAAAGGAAGGATAGTATCATTGCTAATTTGAGGGAGGAGATATGGCAACAGGGTCTGGAAATCAGCCACTTGAGATTTTACAGCTCCATTAGCTTCTCCGACATAACACTGCAAGAAACCTTTGGGCTCATGACAAAGGACTATCAATGGGAATCTAAAGATGAGGTAAATAATAATATACATGAATGCAACAAAGATTGCTCTTGGCTAAGACGTGACAGGCTCATATGGAAGTGGAAAGAAATTTCAAGTGAAATCAGTTTGGGCAGAAGCTAACCTATTAAACAACCCGCTGTCCCTGTGTACATCTCACTAGAATCATGATTAAAATACAGTTGAACAAACATGCCCTGCTAATTATGTAACACAACAGGAGGAACTCATATTAATATAACACAAGGAAAATGGAAAATGAGTGATATTAATAATCCTAGGTGATAATAGTTCAGAGTTGTATTTGTGGCCAGAACAGAAGCACCCAGACACTAAATCTGCCTTTGGTTCTGCAGAGAGTACACCGGAGGAAGCAAATTGATGTCTGCCCTCTAAGCAGGGTTTAGGATCGGGATAGTGGGATAGGAGGAGGTGAACGAACACCTGGAGGTTGCATTTCCTGCACTGCAGGAGGGTGGAGGCCAGTAGTTTGCATGGGAAACAATTCTGTCAGAAAGCAAAGAGAGAAAGAAATGGTCAGAGCAGGATCATGTTGGAAGTGATTGAATTATGGAAGTTGATGAATTGAGTGTGAAGACTGGCGGGGCTGGATTTTCAATTGTCAGTGGGATGGGTGTGCCATTTGAAGATCACATTCCCAAGGGGCAGCACTGGATCCCGGTGCCTCTGGGATGTGATGCAATTTCTTCTGCAAGGCAGTGGCAGGCTGCTCTGTAGGCAGGTCTAGCCACCCCTTTCCCCTCCAGGTTACACTCGGTGCCACTAATTGGGCGCTGAGCTCACCTCCTGGCCCATCAGGGCATTTACTTCCTAAACTGGTATCACATGAACAATCCAGTTGCCGTATAGAGTGGAGAGCTGGAAATGAACTGGGTGTCGAGTTCCCAACCCAAATTGAAAATCAAGTCGGTGAGATAGAAGGCGAGGTGAAGGGGACTCAATCACAGTTGTGGAAGGTGTTGCAGAGGCTCAGTTAGGGATCAGGTCTACCACACTGTAGAGGAATCCTTGGCTGAGAAAAAAACAGTTAATTTTGAAAACCCTTGTATGCAAGTTGGTATCATCAGAGCAGAAGTGACAAAGATCATGAAACTTGTGAAAAGCAATATCATTTCAGATGCGTATTCTGTATCCTGTTCAACACTCACTGAAGTAGGTTATAAATGTATTAGTCATGACCCGAAATTTTAAAAATGTAATTCAGATTGATATGGTTTAGGATTTTTATTGGTGATGATGACATATCTGTTCATTATTTCTTTAGCTTCAAGTCATAACATCGGAGAAAGCTAGTGAGGAACTACTCACAGGAAAGCCTCATGATGAAGAGGAACCAAAGGTAAAAATAGTGATAAATGCAGCAGAAGGAGAGAGTGAACATGAAATAGAAGAAGATGAAACAATGGAGCCAGGTGCAGTAGCCAGTATGTCAGAATTTCATGATGCTGAGGAACCTGGTGACCTTGATTTGGACGAGGGGAAAGCAGCGGACATGGCAAGGTTGATTAACCAAAATGAAAATCTGAAGAAGAAACTGAAGGAAATAAAAATGCACTGTAACATGTCACAAGGTACGGTTAAATAAAGTCTCTTTTATGAGGAATTTATAGCAAAAATTCAAAGAATTGCATTTATACTTGGCTTTACAGTATGATAAAGAACTTATTATTATTGTGGAAATGAATCAATCCTGCACTTGCCAGATATTTGGATAATGATAACAGAGGAGGGGAAGATTATCCATTATTATGTATTTATACCTTAAATACATTTGTTACAAGTTTCAAATGGACTCATAATTTAATTAGGTTTTTATCTCATTTTCAGACAATACACAAAATAGGTTATATTTAGATTCTGCAAAAAATATCACCTGCATTTTTAAGATCTTGTACTGAAACTGAAACAATAGTAACAAAAGTTTAAAATATCCATCGCAACATTAATAATTGTCATGGACAAAACTTATGTTGTTAGGACAATGTATAACTTTAAGTTTAATTTATACTTTTATTTGTGTGTTAAGAAAGGTGGAACACCGTTCTAGTTTCATTTAGAGTGTTTTTTGTGAGATGGGTGCAGGGAATTGTGAAGGCCCTGTTTGTATACATGCATTTTTAGTTAGATTTTCCTACACTTGAAATGAAGAGATGGGTTACAAAGGGGTTAATAGTTTGGTGAATTTAGCAGGGGGAAAGTAGAAAATACTGTGCTGTTGCGTAGCGATAGGGGTCCAGGGTGACACAGAGACACAGAGAAAGACAGAAGGGCAGTTCAGTCAGTATATGCATGCCAGACAGTGCAGGCAGAAGTTCCAAACTCTCTAGCAAGAAATCCAACAAGAGTGCTGGGGAACTGAGTTTAGGGAACTCATGTTTTTGCTCTAAAATGGAAGTAATGAGGTTAGGTTGTGGTTTCTGGGTGTCTCAGGGAGAGGTGCCAGCTGGGGGAAAAGCATTTAGTGAATGCTCAAGTCAGCCAGGGGAAATCTTTACTGGGGTTTTGTGTCTGTAAGGCTATTGCTGAATCAGTCGGAGTTTGAATATTTCTCGGGTGTTCGTATTGAAATCTTTCCAACCTTTTTGCCTACTTTGATATAGTTCATTTTTCTTGTTTAATAAACATTTTATTCTTTGCATTAAACATACACTGGAAGACTCTTGTGAATGTGTTCAGTAACTGAACTCCACAGTTTCTAAGAAAAAAATAGGATCCATCAAGCCAGATTTCATTCTGGGATCTGACTTGTCCAGTATTAACATCAGCTGGGATCATAACAATGTATTCCTTTTTATTACCCATGATCAATATGGTTGTGTGCAAAATGTGTGTGTTTCCCTCCCCTCAGAGTGATTGTCTCAATTTAAATAACCCCAGCAGCATTTATTATCACACACTTGCCCTGAAGGTTTAAAATGAGATGTCTCACTTACTCAATTCAGACACACTATCACACATACAAAGATTAGATACAGATGAAGGTAAGACAATACAATTACAATTAATGATTGTTTCAGTCTCTTTTGTGACAGGTCTGTAGTTTCTTAGATGAGTTGATACTTTAGTTGAAGTGAACGTCTTGTAAAGCAGAGCATTCTCAGTAAGCTGTGAGACTTCTTGTAGTCGAACTTCTAGGAGGTTGGTTCTCTGATGAACTTGAAGTTAGAACAGGTTGGGGGAATGCTCCTCACACTTTCAAACTCTATCTGAAACAGCTTCTTGCTGCTCATTTAAAAGCAGGCAACAAAATTGCTACCTCAGCATGTGACTTGTACAAGTTCAAAACCATTCTTCCAAAAAGGGGCGGTGTATTGATTACACATCCTATATTGTCATTTGAGACCTTAAAATGCTTATTTCTCAAACACACATTGTGTTTTGATGTTTTTTTTTTGTCCATGGTGATACAGAAAGATGAGGCCAGCTAGAATGTTATAGTTCTTTTGTTGAGGTCCATCCTTAAGCAAAGGGATGTATGAATTCCAAGGATGCTTGAGAATGTTCGTATTTAATTAGTTATTTGCTTGAAATTCAGGACTGTCTGGAGCTCAAAATGCCAGAGGTCACGTGATTGGTAGCAGCCATTTTAATAGACTATTTGTGTTCAAAATTTTAAAGTATTGACCGAAAGTTCATAATATATTGGAACATAACATAATATTGGGTAGGTGTAGCATTGCATTCATCCTGCGTTGCATCGAAACTCAACAAATTGACAAGTAAGGATTGGTATTAATATCAACATTGCTTAGGTGACTTATTACCTGTTAATGGATGTGTTAAACTCTTTATCATTTTAAACTTTTTTTTGGTAATCATTGTTTTCTGCTACCAGTGACCACAGGTCCTGATTTGTTTTTCATTTTATGATATGAAGCTGGAGTGTTCCACTCCATCATTGAGTAGCCTCCTGAAAGAAGCCTTTTCTCTACATGATTAGGAGATCAGAGCTTCAAAGGAAAACTGTTTCAAACAGATATTATACAGCACAAACTTTGCCTAACTTGGTGCTTTATGGGAATCTGAAAGAACTGGTTCCAATCTCAAATTAATATTCATCAGAGCCCCTATTGACTGAGCTGAAGAAGCAAGTTGGACAAATACACTTTGTGTCAACACATTTACAATCGATGCATCTTAGATCCCTGCTTGAGTCATATAACCTAAAGCACTTGGGAGAACCCACCACCATTGGTTAATGCAATGATAATGGGTAGTTCATATTTGGCAGGAAGAACAGACCAAAATAGGTAACTTGTCACTCTCTGGTGGGCAAATTCTCTAGTGGAAAATCACTTGTTGGCCTTGATTTGTTCATTCAATCCTCACATTCAGGCACCATTCGAATTTTGACTGATTAATTGGGATGTGCAAATCTGTTGTCTATTAATTGATGCTTTAAATCCTGGAGTATATTGCACAGTGCAGATACAACCCACACAGAAGATACAGAACTGTAACCAACAAGGCTTGGAATCCCAAGCATTAAAGGCTCAATCACTTTTTGTAGCTTATTCATGATAAATTCAGCAAATGTTCAGCAAATCAGTTAATAGGATTCACCGTTGAACGGAACTGTTAACATTTTTGAACAAGGATAAGCTCTTTTTTCTTCCCATAGGAGCAGTCATGTCAATAAGCCGGAAGAGGTCACTGGCTGAGGCCCAGCTAAGGAATGCTGAAGCTCAAATGGAAAGACTGCAGGAGGAGTTGAGGGACAGATGTAATCAGCTACATGACATGTCCAAGAAGGTATGAAGCAGGCAACTGAATGGCAGCATTGTTCAGACTCCTGCAAATCATCCCAGCAACAATGCCAGCAGCTGGGATTGCGCAGAGCTGACCCCACCACAGTGCAGAGAGTCACTGAGAACACTCCATAACTTAACAACTCAGCAGCAGGTGTTTGACCTGCCAGATATGCAGTCCAGGCACCCATCAACCTGCAAAGCCTGGGAAATCTGGTGTCACCTATCGTGTGGGGGTCCACCTACTCATTTCTGGAAAGAAGGGTTTGCATGTCCCTTAAGGCCCTCTGTGAGTTCTTGGATTTGCTTCAATTACCTAGAAGGACAAGAGCAGAATTTCCCAAACTGCTTCCCCCAAATTGGCATTTTTTAAAAATCTGGTTGTTTTGCCTCTCCCAGAGATCACACAGCCGCTGGGTGGATTGGGAGTTGTCTTTATTGAGATACACTACCTGTCACAGTTTTGTGGGAACAAGGATGATTCAAAGAGTCTTTTGCTATCCATTTGTAGAATTGCTACATGGAAAAGAACTCTGCTCGTGTTCTGCAGTCCAGACCCAACCCAGTCTCTGGGATCAAATAAAGTCATTGTTCATCTCTACACAAAGGAGTATATTAAGAAATAGGAGCTGGAGTAGGCCATTCAGCCCCTCGAGCCTGCTCTGCCATTCAATCAGACCATAGATGAACTACTTTCCTGCTTTATACCCTACCCCTTAATTCCCTTGGTGCCCAAAAATCTATTGCTCTCAGTCTTGAGTAGACTCAATGACTGAGCATCCACAGCTCCCTGGGGTAGAGAATTCCAAAGATTCACAAGTCACTGGGTGAAGAAATTTCTCCTCATCTCAGCCCTAAATGGCTGGACCTTTATCCTGAAACTGTGCCCATGTGTTCTTGACCCTTCAGCCAGGGAAAACCCTCTGAAACTTTCTAAATCTTTTCGATGTTTCAATGAGCTCGCCTCTCATTGAAACACCAGAGAGTATAGGCCCATTCTACTCAATCTCTCCTCACATCCCAGGAATCAGTCTAATGAACTTTCATTGCACCCCTGTAAGGAAAAGACCTCCCCCCTTGGGTAAGAAGACCAAAACTCTAGACCATATTCCAGATGTGGTCCTACCAAAGCCCAATACAGTAAGACTAATTTACTCTTAGGATTGAATTTTCAAGGTGACAGTGGGACTCAACACCTTAGTCAAACTGGCACCGGAGCCCTGATGCCAGAAATCCCACCCCCAAAACTGGCACCCACCATTCACCCCCAAAACTGACACCCACCATTTTCACGGGGGTTGGGGGAGATGGGGGAGGGTCATACTTTGCACACATGTAGTTCATGGAGGCAGCAGCACATTTAAAAGTGCAGCTGCCCTCAGTTATATGCAATTTTCATCACCCAGGTTTCTGAAGCATGACTCGTGGGCCTAGCACATTTGAGGAGAAGGTCACAACTTCCCAGAGTTCTTTAGAAAGGTCAGGGGCCATTCTGGAGAGCTTGAAAAAAGTTTTACCAAGTGCAACAGAACTTCCACAAATTTATCCACAAGTGTGTGGCTGGCACTCAAGGGATTTGGAGGATGGGACTTGTGAGCTTGGTAGGGAAAATATTTTTGCCCCTCATGACGCGGGCACCCAAGTGGCAGGAAAGAGAGTGCACCAGGGAAGGGAAGAGTGTGCATTGCGTTCAAAAAGATGCAAAATGGGGATGGCAGTTTCACATATTCACGCCATAGAGGCCTGTGAGTGCAAAGGAGTTAGAGGCAGCACAGCCCAGACCAGGGAGGAAGAGGAGAATAACCAGGTTTTACCCTGAGGTGAAGACCTACTGACTGCGGAGGTCATATCTTGACATGACTGAGAGCCAATGCAGAAGGCGGCTCAGGTTAAGCTGGGAATTGGTCGCCTACATATGTGCCATGGTCCAACAAGATCTGGAACCACAGTCTACTGATCTTCAGATCTGGAACCACAGTCTGCTGATCTTCAGATCTGGAACCACAGTCTGCCGATCCTCATACCCTGCCAGTGCTTCTCAAGGTCAATGTGGCTCTGAATTTTTTATGTAGTTGGCTCTTTCCAGGGGTCAGCAGGAAACCTCTGTGGACTCTCTCAGTCAGCCGCACACTGCTACATCAAGGCAGTCACTGATTCCCTTGTTTCTCAGGTGATGGAGCACATTAACATCTGGATAGATGTGGCCTCCCAAACGCAGAGGGTAAGGGGTTTTGACGAACGAGCAGGCTTCCTGCAGGTATAAGGGATTACCGACTGTGCCTACCTCATCATAGGGCAACAAATCATCAATTTAACAAATTTTTAGACAGGAAATTCTTCCGCTCCCCTGATGTGCTGATGGTGTGTGACCACGGCATAGTGTTCCTGCACCTCTGTGCATAGTACCCTGGAGGCTGGTATGACTCATTAACCCTGAGGAATTCACAACTGCCTCAGCTTTTTCAAGCACCAACACAGATCCATGGTTGGGTTCTGGGGGACAAGGGGTATCTCATAAGGAGGTGGTTGATGACCCCCTTTAGGTAACTGCAAATGGAGCCCCAATGGCCTTATAACAACAGCCATGTGGTGGCCTGCAATACAATAGATCAGGCTATTGGCATTCTCCAAATGATTTTATGTGCCTTTAACGCTCAGGAAGAGCTCTAGAGTATCCCCCTGCAAGGGTCTCCTGAATAGCAGTGATGTGCCGCATGTGACACAGTATGGAGTAGCGGATGGGATTACAACCAGAAGAGGCAGAAGCCGGGCCCTTTGCTACATCATCTGAGGAGGAGGAGGAGGACGATGAGGAAGACGAGGAGCAGGAGGAGAAGGCCCCTATCCAGGCTTATGGATCCGACAAGGAGGAGGAGAATGAAGGTGGAAGTGGCAGACCAGCTGAGGAACAGGTACATGAAGCCTTAGCTAATTCTTTGCTGGAGGGGGTCATTGCCAGAAGCCTGTGACTCCAGAATTGATTCGCCTAGGCTCTTGAAAGCTCACAATTCACATCAGCCAGTCCCCAGCGAGCAGCTTCCACATATTAAACCTTCCACATGGATGCCATATTCCCTCAGGGAAATGCCCATCCCCAACAAGACAGAAAACCAACAGCTCACACGGAAAGTCAGTGTCATCAACATGAAACCACGACCATCATAACCCTTGACCTCAGCATAGTGCACAAATACACCTTAAGAAGTCCCTCGCAACCTGGACTCTGTGAGTATCTGTCAATGAGTGGACAAAGTGCCACCTTGTGCCAGTTCAAACCATGGTCACAATGCTGGCAGTGCCAGAAGGAAGCAGGTCTTTACACCCGTGACTGTCAGATATGATTGTATGTGCTAACAATACTACAGCTAATTCACACTGTGCAGGGTGAGGTCACGTCTGTGTTAGAACAACTCTTTAATTACCTCCCACATTATCCATCCACCACCAATGCCTAGTTTCTGAAATGTGTGACATCTGCAACCTGTGATTCTGCAAGAAACCTCAGCTCCCTGAGAAACCACAGCCTCTACCATCTGGAAGACAAAGACTTCCAATGTAGTGGGGAGACCAGACAAGCTTGCTTCCCTAGAGCATATATAACATCTTGACACATGAAAAATCCACTTAAGTGACTGTGTAACACTCATATGTGTGGATGATGGCGCTTGATACAGCAGTCATGCTTGAAGTGTACCTGATAAACTGGATCTGATCTCCCTTGAAGTCAATCATTGATGGACAAGCAAAGCCAGGGCCACTCAGCTCCTGACCTCATTACAGCCTTGGTTCGAACATGGACAAAAGAGCTGAACTCCTGAGGTGAGGTGAGAGTGACTGCCCTTGACATCAAGGCAGCATTTGACCGAGTGTGGCATCAAGGAACCCTAGCAACACTGGGGTCACTGGGAATTGGGGAAAACTCTCTGCTGGTTAGTGTCACACCTAACACAAAAGAAGATGGTTGTGGTTGTTGGAGGTCAATCATCTCAGTTCCAGGACATCACTGCAGGAGTTCCTCAGGGTAGTGTTCAAGGCCCAACCATCTTCAGCTGCTTCATCAATGACCTTCCTTCCATCATAAGATCAGACGCGGTGATCATCAATGTACAATGTTCAGCACCATTTGCGACTCCTCAGATACTGACACAGTCCATGTCCAAATGCAGCAAGACCTGGACAATATCCAGGCTTGGGTTGACAAGTGGCAAGTAACATTTGTGCCACACAAGTGCCAGGCAATAACCATCTCCAACAAGAGAGAATCTAACCATTGCCTGTTGATATTCAATGGCATTATCATCGCTGAATATCCCACTATCAACATCCTGAGGGTTGCCATTGACCAGAAACTGAACTGGTCTAGCCATATAAAGAGCAGGTCAGAGGCTAGGAATCATGCAACGAGTAACTCACCTCCTGAGTCCCCAAATCCTGTCCACAATCTACAAAGCACAAGTCAGGAGTATGGCGGATACTCTCCACTTGCCTGAATGAGTGCAGCTACAACAATGCTCAAGAAGCTTGACACCATCCACAATAAAGCAGCCCGCTTGATTGGCACCACATCCACAAAAATTCACTCTCTACATCACCAACGCACAGTAGCAGCAGTGTGTACCATCTATTGCTACTGTCTAGAAGGACGAGGGCAGCAGATATATGGGAAAACCACCACGTGGATGTTCCCCTCCAAGCCACTCACCACCCTGAATATATTTGGAAATATATTGCAGTTCCTCCACTGTCGCTGGGTCAAAATCCTGGAACTCCCTTCCTAACAGCACTGTGGATGTACCTACACCACATGGACGGCAGCGGTTCAAGAAGGCAGCTCACCACCACCTTCTCAAGGTTAATTAGGAATGGGCAATAAATGCTGGCCCAGCCAGCGACACCCACATCGTGTGAATGAATAAAACACAACGCTGCAAGGAGCATCTTTATCCACAAGCCCTGCAGTACTACCTTACCTGAAGGTCTGGAGAAGGAAACAGCATTCCACTGCCAAACATGCATGGGCACACCCTGGCTCCTGAAGGCATCAATCAGCCTTTGCTCTATTACACTGCCACTGCCAACGGCCCTTTCTGCCATATGCCTTACAGAATTGATGGAAATCTGGGCATTTCCTTGGTGCATGCAGAAGGCCACACATTCCACATGTCTCACTAGGTTTGGGTGCTCTAGTGAATGAGTCAACTATTGGGGTTGTACTTGGGACCTGTAAGCTTTGTTGATGTGCAAGGATCGCTTCATACTTAACGTACACCCTTGAGCAGTTCTTCAATGCTATACATTTTGGGCTTGTCTAGCAGATCTCTCTGGAATTCTTCCATGGGGGTGGATGTGATCACCAACTCAACAATTCTAGGAAAAACTCAGCAGGTCTGGCAGCATCGGCGGAGAAGAAAAGAGTTGACGTTTCGAGTCCTCATGACCCTTCGACAGAACTTGAGATCGAGTCCAAGAAAGAGTTGAAATATAAGCTGGTTTAAGGTGTGTGTGTGGGGGGCAGAGAGATAGAGAGAGAGAGAGGTGGAGGGGGGTGTGTGGTTGTAGGGACAAACAAGCAGTGATAGAAGCAGATCATCAAAAGATGTCAACAACAATAGTACAAAAGAACACATAGGTGTTAAAGTTGGTGATATTATCTAAATGAATGTGCTAATTAAGAATGGATGGTAGGGCACTCAAGATATAGCTCTAGTGGGGGTGTTTTTTTTAAAAATAATGGAAATAGGTGGGAAAAGTAAAATCTTTATAATTTATTGGAAAAAAAAGGAAGGGGGAAGAAACAGAAAGGGGGTGGGGATGGGGGAGGGAGCTCATGACCTAAAGTTGTTGAATTCAATATTTAGTCCAGAAGGCTGTAAAGTGCCTAGTCAGAAGATGAGGCGTTGTTCCTCCAGTTTGCGTTGGGCTTCACTGGAACAATGCGGCAAGCCAAGGACAGACATGTGGGCAAGAGAGCAGGGTGGAGTGTTAAAATGGCAAGCGACAGGGAGGTTTGGGTCATTCTTGCGGACAGACCGCAGGTGTTCTGCAAAGCGGTCGCCCAGTTTACGTTTGGTCTCTCCAATGTAGAGGAGACCACATTGGGAGCAACGGATGCAGTAGACTAAGTTGGGGGAAATGCAAGTGAAATGCTGCTTCACTTGAAAGGAGTGTTTGGGTCCTTGGACGGTGAGGAGAGAAGAAGTGAAGGGGCAGGTGTTGCATCTTTTGCGTGGGCATGGGGAGGTGCCATAGGAGGGGGTTGAGAAGTAGGGGGTGATGGAGGAGTGGACCAGGGTGTCCTGGAGGGAGCGATCCCTACGCAATGCCGATAGGGGGGGTGAAGGGAAGACGCATCTGCCCTCACACCTTCTCCTCCCTCCCAGAAACATGATAGGGTCCCCCTTGACCTCACTTATCACCCCACCAGCCTCCACACTCAAAGGATCAGCCTCCGCCATTTCCGCCAACTCCAGCATGATGCCACCACCAAACACATCTTCCCTTCACCCCCCCTATCGGCATTCCGTAGGGATCGCTCCCTCCGGGACACCCTGGTCCACTCCTCCATCACCCCCTACTCCTCAACCCCCTCCTATGGCACCACCCCATGCCCACGCAAAAGATGCAACACCTGCCCCTTCACTTCCTCTCTCCTCACCGTCCAAAGGTCCAAACACTCCTTTCAAGTGAAGCAGCATTTCACTTGCATTTCCCCCAACTTAGTCTACTGCATTCGTTGCTCCCAATGTGGTCTCCTCTACATTGGAGAGACCAAACGTAAACTGGGCGACCGCTTTGCAGAACACCTGCGGTCTGTCCGCAAGAATGACCCAAACCTCCCTGTCGCTTGCCATTTTAACACTCCACCCTGCTCTCTTGCCCACATGTCTGTCCTTGGCTTGCCGCATTGTTCCAGTGAAGCCCAACGCAAACTGGAGGAACAACACCTCATCTTCCGACTAGGCACTTTACAGCCTTCCGGACTAACTACTGAATTCAACCACTTTAGGTCGTGAGCTCCCTCCCCCATCCCCACCCCCTTTCTGTTTCCCCCTTCCTTTTTTTTCCAATAAATTATAAAGATTTTCCTTTTCCCACCTATTTCCATTATATATAAAAAAAACCCCACTAGAGCTATACCTTGAGTGCCCTACCATCCATTCTTAATTAGCACATTCATTTAGATAATATCACCAACTTTAACTTTAACACCTATGTGTTCTTTTGTACTATTGTTGTTGACATCTTTTGATGATCTGCTTCTATCACTGCTTGTTTGTCCCTACAACCACACCCCCCCTCCACCTCTCTCTCTCTCTCTCTCTCCGCCCCCCACACACACACCTTAAACCAGCTTATATTTCAACTCTTTCTTGGACTCGAACTCAAGTTCTGTCGAAGGGTCGTGAGGACTCGAAACGTCAACTCTTTTCTTCTCCGCCGATGCTGCCAGACCTGCTGAGTTTTTCCAGGTAATTTTGTTTTTGTTTTTGTTTTGGATTTCCAGCATCCGCAGTTTTTTTGTTTTTAACTCAACAATTCTGTCTGCTGGCTCTGCATCTGAAAAATTACAGTACGCACCCTTTTCTCTGCATCTGCTAATGAAGTGGTCTATGGATTCTGTAGACTGTTGTTGAAATGATATGAACTCTGTCGATGAATATGGAAGTTTAACCTAATTCTGAACCAGTCTTCCATATCTTTTCGGGATCCTTTAGCTTTATTAATCTTCTGTTAATCCTGACATGTTCAACCTGTGTAGACCGTCATTCCCAATTGTTAGGTGAATTTTTAAAGCTTGCTTGTCTGGTTCAGACACACCTGAATCAAGAAACCATAGCTCTGTACGCTGTTTAAACACTTTGAATTCGGATAGCTGGTCAGTTGCAACCGAATTCAAACTGGAGAATTTTGTGGACATTCTGACCTTTCTTCCACTGTAGTACCTGGGATGAGTGTCGCTGTAGCTGCTTTCATGTACTTTTCCGAAGCTCTGCCCAGAAAGATGAGTTGTGGTGGGAACGCACCATGGAGTAGTGGTGTCTTTGCTGTTTATTCAATTTATTATTCAGTCATTCTTGAAACCACCCGTTATAATCACAACCTTTTCTGATCTGATTTTTATGGCCTTTTTTTCTGTTTGACTCCCTCTTGCTCATTAAAATGCAGCCCCCACCCTGGAATAGTCGCCTCTCCCGAATGAGCTAACCAGCCTTGGTCTCGACATCAGTCTCGACTCGCTGTCCCACTCATGGAACTGACAGGCTATGTGCTGCAATCTCACCAAGAGGGATCCACCTGCTTCCCAGCTCTTTACTTGAGCACTAGCTCAGCACTGTCTCTCCAAAGCATTCCTTTGCAGTCAGCACGCTGCATCACAGATCACAGAATTGTTACAATGCAGAAGGAGGCCATTCAGCCCATTGAGTCTGCACTGGCTCTCCAAGTGAGCATTATGACTTAGGGCCATTCTCGCTTTTTCCCTGTAACCCTGCACATTGTTTTTATTTAAATAAGCATCTAATGCCCTCTTGAATGCCTTGATTGAATTACCTCCACCACACTTCCAGGCAGCGCATTCCAGACTCAAACCACTCGCTGTGAAAAAGCTTTTTCTCACATCGCATTTTCTTCTTTTGCAAATCACTTAAAATCTGTACCTTCTCATTCTCGATCCTTTTATGAGCAGGAACAATTTCTCCCTATCCAGCCCCCTCATAATTTTGAACACCTCTATCAAATCTCCTCTTGGCCTTCTCCTCCCCAAGGAGAACAGTCCCAACCTCTCCAATCTAGCTTCATAACTCACGTTTCTCATCCCTGGAACCATTCTTGTAAACCCCTACTGCACTCAATCCAATACATTCACATTCTTCCTGTGGTGTGGAGCCCAGAACTGTACACAATATTCCAGCTGAAGTCTAACTAGTGTCTTATATGAGCTCAGCATAACCTCCTTGCTCTTTTACTCTAGGCCCCTATTAATAAAGTCCAGGATACCGTATGCTTTATTAACTGCTCTCTCCACCTGCCCTGCCACCTTCAATGATCTATACACATATACACCCAGGTCCCTCTGCTTCTGCACACCCTTAAGAATTGTACCCTTTACTTTACATTGCCTCTCAATGTTCTTCATACCAAAATGCATCACCTCACACTTCTCCACATTGAATTTCATCTATCACCTATCTGCCCACTCCACCAACCTTCCTGTATCCTTCTGAAGCTCTACACTGTCCTCCTCACAGTTCACGATGCTTCCAAGTTTTGTATCATCCGCAAACTTTGAAATTGTCCCCTGCACACCAAGATCTAGGTCATTAACATATATCAGGAAAAGCAAGGGCCTCAATACAGACCCTGGGGAACTCCACTACAAACCTACCTCCAGCCCAAAAGATATCCATTGACCATTACCCTTTGCCTCCTATTACTCAGCCAATTTTGAATCCACATTGCTTCTGCCCCCCCTTATTCCATGAGCTTTAAATTTTCTTACAAGCCTGTTGTGTGACACAGGATGAGTCCCGCAGTGTCCTGCGACAATGTATTAACATAAGAAATCAGAGGAGGAGTGGGCCATTCAGCCCATCAAGCCTACTCTACCATTCAATATGATCAAGGCTGATCTTCATCCTCAACTCCACTTTCCTAGCCAATCTCTGTGGCATGACAGGAGGTGCCCACTGGTCAATAGCAAGACAGCTTCATTTTAGAAGTTCCTAGCTTTAAGGGGTTTGTGGGCCAGTTGGGACTGGAGTGCTCTCCCACCCTCTCAGGCCTCATGAGGAAGTCTTCCTCCTCCCCATCCCCCAAACACCCCCTTCCTGATTGCTGCCATCAACAGGCTTATCCCTCATGAGTGTGGCCTCAACTTTTCTCCCCACTCCTTCCTCCTCATCTCAGCTCTGAGGCTTCCCAAGGGTACAAAGTGTGGCCTCAATGCCACTAAAGTTTCCACTCCCAACCAATAGCCAGCCTATCTGCGTGGTGGGAATTACATAGAATTCTTTCAGTTAAGCCCCATTGTTAGGATCATCGGGGCCTACTTGACAACCTGGGCCTTGCAAGTTTCTTTACCCTTGAACAAGCTCCCAAACACCCTCCGCTCTCCCTCCCATCCCCAACGTCCATCAAAGTCAATAGCCTACCAGCGCTAATATAAAAACAAAAAACTGCGGATGCTGGAAATCCAAAACAAAAACAGAATTACCTGGAAAAACTCAGCAGGTCTGGCAGCATCGGCGGAGAAGAACAAAGTTGACTACCAGCACTCATTGTCTGGGCTCATACATAAGAAAGGCAAATGGTGCCAAAGGCTGGTTGGTCTTTGATACCAAACTTCAATATGAATTTGTATCTTTTAGGCAGGGGGAGAAAATGGGGAGAAGGTGGGGAAGAAATAATTTGTGGGATAAATTGGCCGAAAATATGTGACACAAGTCATGCTTCACTATGGTGAAGTCTTTTATTGAATGTGTGAACAATTTATATCAGAGAGTTGGAACGTTATAAATTTAATCTTCAAACAGTAAACGCGTTATGTGTTTCTATCATCATAGTTTTCCAATTTGAAAGAAGAAAACAATCATATTAAAATTATGACCGATCTTCAGAAAGAAAACATCAGCTTCCGAGAGGTATGGGCTTAGCGTTTCACTTGTTATTTTTAATAGTATTTGTTATTTCTAATTGTATAATCAAGAAATGTCATCACTTCTTTTATTTTCCATCATTCCCTGGAATCCCCCACTATTGGTTACTTTTAGTGAGGAAATCTTTAAATGATTTCCCCGACAATTTATCGCTGACTTCATAACTTTGTGCAGGTGTGTCCAACCTGTCTAAACTCAAAGGTTGGAGAGATGGTTATAGGCGGCGAGAAGCTGCCTCAATGTAGTCCCTGTTCATGGTGCAGTCTGGGTCCTGCGAGAGTAATACCAAAGCTACGTTTCCACTCCCCTTCCACCGTCCATCACACCAAAGGCACCTTAAGATGGGATGGAGCCCCCTGAAGTGCAAAAGATGGTTTCACTTGTTTTAAACGTTATTTCTGAATTATTTTCAGCTGGTTGGCAAACTGCAATTGGAGCTGACAGAGAAAATTGAAGAAATAGTGAAGCTGAGGACTGAGATTGAGAAACTCCGGCTTCATATCACTGCTGAGGAAGTGAGAAAGAAGCAGCTTCAGGCTGAATATGAAAGTTCCACTATTCGAGGCGATTTAATGCAGCATGAACTGCAGGATATGCACATTGCACTAAGATTCACTGGGACCAGGGTACATGTATTCTCTCATATTGTTCTCTGTGTCGGCGCTTGCATTTTTGTAGGCCATTGCTTTACTAGTGTTAGTGTTTACACATTCAAAAAGTAATTTCCACGTGGGAGGTAAAAGAACCGTATCTAAATCTGGTGAATTCATTGTTCTCCGCACGTGACCGTCTGGTTGACATTTTCAGATATTGGCCCCATAATTTTAGGAAAATGAGAGTCACAACTGGTTTGGTAAAAGCTAACCTTTTCCACTTAATTGTGCAGTTCTTAATCAAGTGTGATTTGTGACAGAAAATCAGCTTGCACTCACTCCTGTTGACCCTGCTGTTGTTTGTCAAGGGTATAGCAAGTTAGAGTAACTAGCGCTTCCTAAACATTTGTACCTGGGAGGTTTAACATTAAACTTTTTTTGTCTCTTTACCTCCCTCTCATCCTTTTGAAAACATTTGCATCTTTTTTCGATCAAGTATTTTGTTGGTCCTCCTAATCTCCCCCTTTCTGACTTAGCCTGTGTTTTCCCTCAGCAGCTTTTCCCTGTAATATTCTTTATAAGCACAGAGGAGGCTATTGTTCTTGTGCAGACAGAACCTGATGTTTGTCGGACCTGATGTTTCTTCAGCACCTTTTCGCCACCACTTTCTGTTCATATTGGGATTTCCCATTTTTATTGGCACTTTTCATCGAATGGGGTACAAATTTATGCCCCTCCCTCCCCCAGGAGCAGGCGGGCAGATGGGGAGGGTGCAAAATTGGGTGCCATGGCAATGCCACCATGCCTGATGCCTACTTGCCCCTTCTGATATTTTGCCAACGGCAGGGGAGGCATCAAGTGGCCCATTCACCCCTGGGGTCAATTGGGGCCCTTAAGGGGGCAATTCATGGCAGGAGCTTAAATGCCTGTTGATCTTGTAGGCTTGTGCGGGTGGGGTTGGTGGGGGTGTATGGGGTCTATCTTCTGTGCCCAATGGAGGCTCCCTCCCAAGGTTCGTTGCCCCCACCACAAAATACCAATTACCCCTTGCCCTGCCGAACCTGGCCTCCCACCCTATCCCTGCCTGGGCCTGCCAGCCTGGCACCAGTGAAACCCCAGACTTACATTCCAATCTGACAATGTGGTGTCTCTGAGCTGGGGACTGCCTGTTGTCCCAGCAGTGGCCACTCCACCTGGTGGAGCTGCTGGGACTAGAGAGCTGCCTGGCATTGGATTGGTTGGCAGCTCCCAGAGGCACGATTTTCTCCCTGATGGGGGCAGATGTCCCGCCCTGAGCCAACTAACAGCCCAGCGGCCATTAAATAACTGTGGGGTAACCCGGCAAGGTGAAGGTGGGCTCGTCCCAGACTTTTAAGCTAGGGAGGGGCCACCATCTCTAGGTAAAGCTCCCCCCATGGAATTTTAAAGGATTAGACTCAGATTTAAGGCTTTGGGCAGGAGGTGCAAGTTGGATGTGAAGAAGAACCTTTTTTTACACAGTGCAAGGTAATGACCTGGAACTTGCTGTCTGCAAGGGAGGTGGAACTGGAGATGATCAATGATTTCAAAAGGAATTTGGATGGAAACTTGAGGGAAATAAACCTGCAGGCCTTGGGAATAGAGCGAGGGAATGGGAATTGACTGGATTGCTCTACAATGGGCTGAATGGCCTCCTGCTGTAGAGTAATGACTCTATGAAACCACACAAACAGATCATTTGGTCCATCTGTGCAGGTGTTAATACTTGACATGACAATCCTCTTCATCTACCTCTTTTCTACATAATCTCTTATTCCTTTCTCTCTCATGGGTTTATCAAGTTTCCACTTAAATGGCTCTCTGCCATTTGTCTCAATCACTCCTTGTGGTTAGTGAGTTCCACTCTGTCGCCACCCTCTGAGTAGAGAAGTTTCTCCTGAATTCCCTATTGGATTTATTCATGGCTATCATACCAATGACCCTGAGTTTTGGACTTTTCAACAAGTGGAATTCTTTTCTCTATATCTACCCTTCAGAAACCCTTTCATCACCATAAAGACCACTATAAGACCTAGTGTGAGCATCTCTCCTGTCACAACACCAGTAGAAGGTAGGAGGATTATTGACTAATTTTACTGTGTCCTTTTTATATTTATCTGTCTGTAGCTTGAAAGATTTATCAGCAAAATAGTAAACGGCATCTACACCACACCTGGAATTGTCCAGCCTCCAACTCAAATTAGTGATGAGGACGCCCTTGAAATATTCCAGGTCAGAGGTTTAATTAAAGTTCCACCATTTTATTTGGCTTTTGGGTTTAGTTGATGTAAGCTACTTGCAATGCTTCATGCTGAGTGCACCATCATAGCTCTGGCAATTCCCGTTCAGCTTGTGTTCCCTGAGCCTGAATTTTTGAACTTAGTAACATTTCTATTGGATTCAGCTCCCAATGTTAGATTTGGCTTCAGGGTGATAAACTCCTGAGGCTGCACACAAAAATGATTCTGAACATTCGGACAGCAATCTGGAGCTCATCGGGAGAGCTGTTTATATATAACCTTATCTCATCAGGAAGCGCCCTCCTCACTCCATTTACACTGTTGGTGGCTTCTGCCCACTTGGCAAAAAGTACTACATTGGGTTGACAACAACAGCTTGCATTTATATGGTGCCTTTAATGCAGTAAAATGTTCCAAGGAGTAATGTTCAAACAAAGGTTGACACTGAGCCAGATGTGGAGATGTTAGGCATAGGTGACCAAAAGATTCGGCCAAAGAGGTAGGTTTTAGGAATATCAAAGAAAGAGAAAGAGAGAGAGAGAGGAGAGTGGACAGGGAGAGAGAGGGAGGGAATCAGGAACATGGGAAGGAACATAGGAGCAGGAGTAGGCTATTCGGTCCCTTGAGCCTGCTCCACCATTTAACTAGATCAAGGATGATCTACCTTAGTGCCATCCTCTTGTGCTATCCCCTTATCCCTTGATGTCTTTAACATCTAGAAATCTGCCGGATCTCTGCCTTGAACAGCTCAATGATTGAGCTTCTCCGACCCTCTGAGGTAAAGAACTCCAAAGATTCACCATACTCTGAGTGAATAACTTCCTCCTCATTTCGGTCCTAAGTGGCTTTCCCCTTATTCTGAGACTGTGCCCCCTGGTTCTAGACTCCCCAACTAGCGGAAACATCCTTCCTGCATCCACCCTGTCATGTCCTGTAAGAATTTTGTGCACTTCAATGAGATCACCTTTCATTCTCCGAAACTTTAGAGAATACAGGCCCAGTCTCCTCAATCTCTCCTCATGGGACAATCCCGCCATCCCAGGAATCAGTCTGGTGAACCTTCGCTGCACTCCCTCTGTGGCAAACATATCCTTCCTTAGGTAAGGAGACCAAAACTGTGCGCAATACTCCAGATGTGGTCTCACCAAGACTCCACACAATTGCAGCAAGGCTTCCTTACTCCTGTACTCAAATCCCCTTTCAATAAAGGCTACCATATCATTTGCCACCTAATTGTTTGTGCATCTGCATTGCAGCTTTCCATGACTTATGAACAAGAACTCCCATGTCCCTCTGGACATTAACGCTTCCCAATCTCTCCCCATTTAAGAAATACTCTGCATTTCTGTTTTTCCTACCAAAGTGGATAACTTTACTTTACATTAATCCACATTATATTCCATCTGCCATGTACTTGCCCACTCTCGTAGGCCGTCTAAATTCTCTTGAAGCCTGTTTGCATCCTCCTCACAACTCACGCTCCCACTAAGTTTTGTAAAACCATAAGATGTTGGAGCAGGAGGCCATTTGGCCCATCAAGTCTGCTCCACCATTCAATGAGATCATGGCTGATCTGATAATCCTCCACTCCACTTTCCTGCCTTTTCCCCATAACCCTTGATTCCCTTACTGATTAAAAATCTGTCTATCTCAGCCTTGAATATACTTAACAACCCAGCTTCTACAGCCCTCTGCGGTAAAGAATTCCACAGATTCACTACCCTCAGAGAAGAAATCCCTCCTCATCTCTGTCTTAAATGGCGCCCCCTCTGGTCCTAGACTCTCCCACAAGGGGAAACAGCCTCTCAGCATCTACCCTGTCAAGTCCCCTAAGAATCGTATGTTTCAATAAGGTCGCCTCTCATTCTTCTAAACTCCAATGAGTACAGGCCCAACCTACTCAACCTCTCCTCATAAGAAAATCCCTCCATCCCCAGGATCAACCTAGTGAACCTTCTCTGGACTATCTCCAATGCCTGTATATCTTTCCTTAGATAAGGGGACCAAAACTGTTCACAGTATTCTAGATGTGGCCCAACTAGTGCCTTGTATAGTTTTAGCAAGACTTATCTATTTTTCTACTCCAGTCCTTTTGAAATAAAGGCCAACATTCCATTTGCCTACCCTATTACCTGCTGAACTTGTAGGCTAGCTTTTTGTGATTCATGCACGAGGATCCCCAAATCCCTCTGTGCTGCAGCTTTCTGCAGTCTTTCTCCATTTAAATAATATTCAGCTCCTCTATTCTTCCTGCCAAAGTGCATAACCTCACATTTTCCCACATTTTATTCCAGCTGCCAGGTTTTTGCCCACTCACTTAACCTGTCTATATCCCTCTGTAGACTCTTTGTGTCACCCTCACCACTTACCTTCCCACCTATTTTTGTGTCATCTGCAAACTTGGCAATAGTACATTCACTTCCCTCATCCAAATCATTAATATATATTGTAAATAACTGTGGCCCCAGCACTGATCCCTGTGGCACTCCACTAGTTACAGGTTGCTACCCTGAAAATTCCCCCCTTATCCTGTCTTCTGTTAGTTAACCAATTCTCTATCCATGCTAATATACTACCCCCAACACCATAGGCTCTTATCTTAAGTAACCTTACATGCAGTACCTTATTAAACGCTTTTTGGAAATCCAAATATATTAAGTGTACTGGTTCCCCTTTATCAATCCTGCTTGTTGCCTCCTCAAAGAATTCTAATAAATTTGTCAGGCATGATTTCCCCTTTTTGAGCCATGTTGACTCTGCTGGATTAGATTATGCATTTCTAAATGCTCTGCTATTACATCCTTTATAATAGATTCTAACATTTTCCCAAAGATGATGTTAAGCTAACTGGCCTATAGTTGTCTGTTCTTTGTCTCCCTCCCTTTTTGAATAATGTCATCAACAAACTTGGAAATATTACATTTAATCACCATGTCCAAAACATTGATATAGATTGTGAGTAGCTGGGGCTTAAGCACTGATCCTTGTGGTACCCCACTATTCACAGCCTGCCAACCTGAGAATGACTCGTTTATTCCTACTCTCTGTATCCCATCCAGCTATTCCTTCATTCAGCTCTCCCATTGTTTCTCAGGCAAATGCAGTTGTAGCCTTACAAGAGCAATGAAGGGGGCAGGGTGGTAGGTGGAAGGGTGACAGGAGGGATAGGGTGGTAAGGTTGGGATGGGGGAATGTCAGAGAGTCAGGAGGCAATTGGAGGATGAGGGGCATCAGAGTGTTGGGGGGGGTAGTTGGAGGGTCGTGGGGGAGTCAGACAGTCGGGAGAGCCAAAGGATCAGCAGGGGTTGTCGGTGGAGGAAATCAGAGGTTCAGAGAGGAGCCGGAGGGTGGTGGGAGAGTCAGACAGTCAGAGGCAGTTGGAAGGTCGGGGGGAGTCAGTTGGAAGGTCGGAGGGAGTCAGAGGGTCGGGGGAGTAGGAGGGTCAGAGGAGTCATAGGGTTATGGGGAGTCTAAAGATCGGGGGGAATTGGAGGGTGGGGAGTTGGAGGGTCGGAGAGTCGGAGGGTCGGAGACTCAGAGGGTAGGGGGCGAGTTGGAGGGCTCAGGGGAGTTAGAAGGTCGGGGGTTTCGGGGTGGGGGTTGGAAGGCCAGGGTGAGAGTCGGAAGGCTGGGGGACCGTCGAGGGGTTGGGGGTGTGGGAGGATTTGTATGGGGGGGAGGCGTGGTGCGGGGGTGGTCAGTTGTATAGTTACCAGGAGTTAGATTGCGTTTATTTCTAACATTTCCAGGGTAACTATCCAGATAAGTGAGTCGGACCCATTTGAAGTCTCTGACTCTAACTGAGAGTTGGAGATTTTTTTGGAGGGTCCCTGGGAGCAATGGAAGTCAAAACTTCCTGGTTCCCATGGAGTCCTTGCATTGGGACTTCCGAGGGGTACCGGAGAACCAGAGGGCACAGTTTTAAAGTGTTTTGCAAAAGAAGCAAACGCGAGGTGAGAAAAAACTTTATCACACAGCGAGTAGTTCGGGTCTGGAATGCGCTGCCTGGAAGTGTGGTGAAGGCAGATTCAATTGAGGCATTCAAGAGGGCACTGGATAATTACTTAAATAGAAATAATGTGCAGGATTACAGGGAGAAGACAGGAGATTGGCACTAGGTTAAAATTCTCAGAGAGCCGGTGCAGACATGATGGGCTGAATGGCTCCTTCTGCACCACAAGAATCCTGTGATTCTGTGATTCTGGGTCCAATAGCGCATCTTCCGAGGTAGGTCCAGTCTCTGATCATCCATAGACTTGAAGATCTGGTCCAATGTCGGTTGTTTGAAATGTGAACAGATAATGTACACTACATACAAGTTAGTAATACAATATAGACTACTTTTATTCACTATACATTATCTTATCAGTAAAACAGTGAGCAATATCAATCCCATCACTGGATAGATTTAAGATTCGTGAGAGATAAAGGAACATTTTTAGACTAATTGAATCTTTTGAAATTGATCAATGATAACTTTCATCATGTTTCTTAGATGTTACACTTTTGGAATTTTTTTTCTATCTTACTTCATCCATCAACCAAAGTCAATAAAGGAAACATTGTTCTGGGTTATTATCAGATTGCTGTTAGTGGGAGCTTGCTATGCACAAATTGCCTACTGTATTCCCTACACTATAACAGTGACTACACTTCAAAAGTACTTCAGTGACTATAAAGCACTTTGGAATGTCCTGAGGATGTGCCAGGTGTTATATAATTGCAAGTCTTGCTTTTGGTCTTTTTTGCTTGTCACAGAAGTTAATCAGCTCATGACATGTGAGTGACTGAAAAGAGAATCTGTTGAGTTTTCTCAGCGAGTGAGTTTATTCCATACATTCATGTGACCCTTCAATTTGCAATATTCCACTGAACATTCATTAAACTTTAACTGCAAAACAAATATACTGGGCAGTAAATGAACAGACAGATCAAAGGAGCGAAACTAGATATACCTTTACAGTACTTAAGATATTTCTTTTTGTAGTCGGACTATGTTGAAAGTAATACTCTTTGAAACCAGGTATGTTTCTTCCATGGCCATCCAAGCAAAGCTATCCAGCCAGGTCATCTCTCCATCAAATTGATAAAGAACTGGTTGGTAAATACTTCAAAAATATATGGCAAGGACCAAGCAGATTTTACCTTTTGAATTCCAAAAAACTGCCAATGAAATATTTAATCAAATCCCACATACATTGAGTAGCTTGGCCTCTCTATTTGACATCAGAAACAGACAAACCAACTGAAACCTGAAACAGTTTATGTCAAGTGAAATCAACATACTCCTGGAATGAAATTGTTCTTTAATCCCTTTTCGTGGAGTTGTAGATTGATACAGCACAGAAGGATTCCATTCGGTCCATGTGCCTGTGCCAGCTCATTGTTAGCGCTATCCAATTAGTCCCACTCCTTTCCCTTTCCCTTTAGCCCTGCATTTTTCCCCTTCAAGTGTTTACTCAATATTCCAATGTGAAAGCTACTGAATCTGCTTTCTCTGCCTCCTCAGGCAGTGCATTCCTGATCACAACAACTTGCAGAATCAAATGTGTTTCCTCATCTGCCTTGTGCTTCTTTTGCCAATCACCTTAAATCTGTCTCTTCTGCTCATCAACCCTTCTTTCACTGGAAACAGTTTCTCCTAATTTACTTCATCATCAAATCTCCTGTTCCCCAAGGAGAACCATGGCTGCAGTTTATCCGTGTAACCATTATCCCTGAATGCCAGAACCACACTAATAAATTTCTCCTGTACCACCTTGAGAGCCTATTTGGGTTTCTCTACAGCTTTAGGTACAGAAGCTTTAATGTAACTACTTGCTTTCACGTCACACTTTTATATTTAGTCCATTTTTGGAGTTGTCAGTTTTTCAGGTTGTATATTTTTCAAATTGCTGCCAAGCTTCTGCTGATTTTCTCGTGTGATGTGGATTTAATGTAACATTATCTCTATTATTTGTTGCTATAATATTCAAGATTGGTACATAAAAAAACAAAGCGTTAGTTGTGTCTTGTATTTTAACAGATGTTTAGTAACTACATAGCAAACCAGCGTAACAGGACTTAAACAATTAACAATTGCTTGTTTGCCTTTTAGAAAATATTGGACGACCGCCTTACATTCCACCGTATGTTGACTGATTCTGGAATACCGGTCCCTCCTCTCCTCGGAACTGAAAACCCAGATCCATCCCCAAACTCTCAATAACAGTTTCGAACCCGCGCAGCTCATACTTAGATAAGGCAAAACTGGCCTTTTTTTTTCCTGTAATGGTTGAAATCCAATTTGGTGTTAATGGGTTATAATTAAGCCCGTAACAAGAGAGAAAAAAAATAAAGACAACATGAAATTAAGCCAAATTCTTTTATTATTTCAGCAAAGCCACAAGTTTGTGAAAAGTTACAGCAACGTAGGCATAATGTTCACACAGCGGGACCCCCCCCACCCCTGCATTCAATCAAAAATACCACCAGCAAGTTGTTCTTCAATCCGTACATTAAAGTGCACAGCCAAATATGGGATATCTTGTCAAGTATCCTTGGTGTAATCTCCCCCATTTTGAAGGGTCAGGTAACAGTGACTGCTTGTCAGATATTTCAGCAGTTCAGTCATCTTTGTCCTCTGTTTGATAACCTTAGTGAAAAGTTATTGACGTTTAAGTAGTGGTTCACTTTCAGGAAAAAGTACAACTTTCCTCTCTTGGCCAAGAGCTGCTCCCTGTTGTTTGTCCCTGCCCAAAGCTGAGATTGTTGGTCACCATCCAAAATACTGCGGATGTTAGAAATTGGAAATGAAAACAGGAAATGCTGGAAGCGCGTAGTAGGTCAAACAGCATCTGTGGCGGTTGGAGTGGGGAAGGGGAGGGGAGGCGGTTAATGTTTCAGTTTGTGATCTTTCATGATAACCCCCGAGGTAGGCTGACCTGGTGAATGTGGACTGCAGCAATTCAAGCAGGCAGCTCACCACCACCTCCTCAAGGGCAACTAGAGATGGGCAATAAATGCTGGGCCCAGCCAGCGAGGCCCACATCCCATGAATGAATGAGTAAAAAAATTTATCCCTCAATCGACATTGCTAAAAGTAAATGGTTATCACAGCAGCATCACGTTCTGTAGGGGGTTTGCTGTGTGCAAATTGGCTGCTGCATCTCCAACATTACAACTGTGACCACAATTCAAAAATACTGCATTGGCTTAGGGACATCCTGAGTGTGTGAAAGGTGCCAGAAACATGCAAGTCTTTCTCTCCACAAGTGTGTGAGAACCTTAATTCTTGCAGCGATCTTCACAGTGAGAGAACATTACACTCCATTGGAATATTTACCATGATGGAAGTGGCTTTCAGCTCCAGCTGGAGAGCTGCTGAGACCCCTTTTCAAGAAGGTCCACCTCTTCTTGTGCCAAGCCGGCACTTAACAGGCAAGATGCAGGGTTCCCCCTGGGGTCAAGGATGTTAGGGGCAGAAGTCCCGCCCACTGAGAGCTGCTGGCCAATCAGAGAGTAGCAGCTCTTCTGCACTCAGCAGTGCCCCCCGGAGGGGGAGGGGGAGGGTGAGGGGGCATTAGCTGCTGCTGACACTGTACCCACCCACAGCTTTGGATAGACGAGAGTCCCAGGCACAAGGTTCTTTCATCAGACACTGAGTGCCTTTGAACAAGAGACCCCCTAGCCCTCCACCCCCACCCCCCAACCCCTGGGAACGTACAAGCAAACACGCCAGAGTGGGGCCCTTAAGACGGCATTCATTGCCCACGTAGAGGCCCGGAGTGGGGGTGGGGAGGAAGGTGGCCCCACCCTGGACTGAATCGGGGTAAACGCAGCAAGGTCCCCGCCCAGCCCCCTCCCCCCAGCACCAAACTCACAATGGGGAGGGCATGAGATTCTGCCCAATGAAACTGCTCCTTGTTTTACCTCAAATTTGTTACGGAGAAATGTACACCTTCTGTTAGAAATTTACTTTTGGAAACTGACATCTTATTTTCGGCACAACACGAGAATGACAAATTGTAGGATAAATGAGAGGTGAACAAGTTTTTTCTTATCTTTTGGTGTATGTGCTTCGTCTGTTTAATTTCACTTTATGGGTGCCTAGTAAACTGCTCATCACCAGCTTCCCTTTCTGGTCCCAATGCCAGCTAGGATTCTAAACTGTTCCCTCCTCCTCACCTACTCTCCCCGTCATTCCCCTCGGGTACTCTCCCCGTCATTCCCCTCGGGTACTCTCCCCGTCATTCCCCTTGGGCACTCTCCCCCTCATTCCCCTCGGGTACTCTCCCCGTCATTCCCCTTGGGCACTCTCCCCCTCATTCCCCTCGGGTACTCTCCCCCTCATTCCCCTCGGGTACTCTCCCCCTCATTCCCCTTGGGCACTCTCCCCCTCATTCCCCTCGGGTACTCTCCCCGTCATTCCCCTTGGGTACTCTCCCCCTCATTCCCCTCAGGTACTCTCCTCTCATTCCCCTCAGGTACTCTCCCCGTCATTCCCCTCGGGTACTCTCCCCCTCATTCCCCTCAGGTACTCTCCTCTCATTCCCCTCAGGTACTCTCCCCGTCATTCCCCTCGGGCACTCTCCCCCTCATTCCCCTCAGGTACTCTCCCCGTCATTCCCCTCGGGTACTCTCCCCCTCATTCCCCTCAGGTACTCTCCCCGTCATTCCCCTCAGGTACTCTCCTCTCATTCCCCTCAGGTACTCTCCCCGTCATTCCCCTCGGGTACTCTCCTCTCATTTCCCTCAGGTACTCTCCCCGTCATTCCCCTCGGGTACTCTCCCCCTCATTCCCCTCGGGTACTCTCCTCTCATTCCCCTCAGGTACTCTCCTCTCATTCCCCTCGGGTACTCTCCCCGTCATTCCCCTCAGGTACTCTCCCCGTCATTCCCCTCAGGTACTCTCCCCGTCATTCCCCTCGGGTACTCTCCCCCTCATTCCCCTCAGGTACTCTCCTCTCATTCCCCTCAGGTACTCTCCCCGTCATTCCCCTCGGGTACTCTCCCCCTCATTCCCCTCAGATACTCTCCCCCTCATTCCCCTCGGGTACTCTCCCCCTCATTCCCCTCAGGTACTCTCCCTGTCATTATCCTCAGGTTCTCTCCCCCTCATTCCCCTCAGATACTCTCCCCCTCATTCCCCTCAGGTACTCTCCCCCTCATTCCTCTCAGATACTCTTCCCTCAGGTACTCTCCCCCTCATTCCCCTCAGGTACTCTTCCCCCTCATTCCTTTCAGGTACTCTTCCCCCTCATTCCCCTCAGGTAGTCTCCCCTCATTCCCCTCAGGTACTCTCCCCTTAGGTACTCTCCTCTCATTCCCCTCAGGTACTCTCCCCTCATTCCCCTCAGGTACACTTCCCTCATTTTCAATACCAATATCATCACCCATCCCTCAAAATATCCTACCCTTGAGGTCTCTGTCTTTGCACATTAGCACTCATCGCCAGCTGACCTTTCCCTCCAAACTCCTTGAACACGCTGCTCCTTCCAAATCCATGTCGATCTTTCCCATGTGCTTGAACCTATCTTTGAATCTTTGCAAACTTGGCTTTGCTGGCATCTAGATACTGGGGTGTAGAATAGCTGGAAAGGTTACCCCTTATTGAATGTGAGGGGGGTGTGCGACCACACTCAGTATATCATGTTGGGAAATGCCACTCTCCCCACAGCAGTCATGATGCTTTCATTCTATGCCAGGCACAGTTGTCCCACTCTCTCAAATGTCAAACCAGACGCTGACTCCTGGACGCCAAGTGTTCTCCAGTTTACACCTGGCTCAGGTGTATGTGGCTAGTGCGTCTACAACCAGAGCCATACAGCCTCAAAAAACATCACTGATGAGCTCTTTGGGGTACCGCTGCCTGGATTGATCTGGGGAGTCCTGCGGTACCCACTGGAATGGGGGTCATGACTTGGGTTGAGCTGCTGCATCCTCCACAACCTGACCAAGGGCAGCAGGCCCTAACGCCCAGGGTACAAGGGTCACCTGAGGGAGGAGAGGAGAAGAAGAGCAAGGCAGCTGGCACATTCCCCATGTTCTGGCAGCTGGTGCTGTTCTTATCACCTCCTTTTGAGGATCTATTGGCCCACACATCTCTATCCTTCATTTACTGCTTTCTCCTGTGTAACTGAGTTATCAGCGCAAGGCCGGGTCACTGTTCTTGCTAATGTTGTTTTCCCCTGAAGGGATGGTGGGGGATGGTAAATAGGTGCACCGAGCGAGTTAGAAGTTAATCAGTGGCCTAGAAGGGACGAGGTTGAACACTTTGATCCCAATGCCATCAGTTTACTGGATTTTGCAATATATTGCAACACAGCAAGCTGGCCCGATCAGAGAGTCCTGCACTGCACTCTGACTTTCTTTCCAGCTCTGTTTATGCAGCAGACTAACTGAGGGCCCAGGATTTTTATTCCATGTTGCTGCTATCAGTGGAAGATTTTCTGGGTGATATTGTAAAGTAACTGTGTTGTGTCTTTCAGTCCCACATGACAAGAGCTCACTGCCAGGAGGCAGCTGCGTAATCTGTAAACTCCTCCAAGATTTCATTGCAGAACCATCTGGAAGCTATTGCTCTGGTACTTTCCTGACTTTCAGCAAACTTGTAAGAATTTCTGGAGATTTCATCAGTTTTAAGCAACATTCTTAAGCGTTGGTAAATCTGACCTAACTGCTTTCAAACTTTGAAGCAATTTCCAGCACGGAGAACAGTTTCCTTTAGCTATTTATCGGGTGAGTTAATCTCTTCATTCTATTTTGGCTTGAAACATATGAAGAAGTTCCAATTTAAGGCTTGATTTTGTTCTTAGGTTTAGTAATTTAGACATCATTACGAGTACATTTGGAATGGAGAAAAGAACCTTAATCATTCCAAGAGTAAGGACTTCAAATACAATTATTTGGTTGTCAGACATAAAAATCAATTTGTGATCTTTGCCTCATAATTTAATTCTATCATCCAATCCAATAGTTTTTTAATGCAGGGTACCGTTGAGTTATTTCTGTAATGTGAAACTATTTGATAACCATCAGCATTGCTGTTAACATTCTTGTATACCTGAGTTACTATGGAACTGTGAACATACAGAGGCAAACTAAGGAGGAATACAATAAACTAAAGCACCTTACAACATGCTCGATGAGCTCTCAGAATATGATGCTGTCTTACTGTTAAGTGGAAAACATCAATCTTAACAGTAAAATACAGGCTTCCCTTAAACCTCATTGGCTCCTGTCTGCTGAGCGACTAAACCAGGCCAGAAACACCCTCAGGTCAATTCCTAACTTATCCCAACTAGGTCAATGGCAGAGGCTGCTGCAATTAGCATTTGTCTCGACAGGGTAGGGGGATAATAAAATCGAATGGGGCTTCTGACATTACAGTAGGATGAAGTGCTTCATTTATTGTCAAGCACTGTGGTAGTGAAAGATGCTGTATAAATGTGTTTTCCCCTGTCCCTCTATCAGACCCTTTCCTCAAATGCAAAAACTCTCCCAGGGTTGGATTGGACACCGCAGCCCTCCCTCACCCCACCCCCACCCCCCCCCAAACCCTTCGGCGTGCTCCCAGCAGCGGTTACGGGCTCCCGGTTTGATCTGGAGTGCTCCTCACCCAATTCGAAGCTAAGCCTGTCAATTAGGTTGACTTCCAGCCAGGAATCCTGTTGGAAAAAGATTAAAACTCCGCCGCAAGCAGAGAAACACAGATTTCCAATGTTTCCATCTGAAACTCTGACCCCACCGCGGCTTACAAATTAGCCCCTGTCTATGTGTGAGGGCTATCAGGTCTGGAAGCGACAAGATGGTGGTCGAGAGATTCAATAACAGGAGCTAGGAATAGAGAGGAGTCACTATCACAACCTCGGCTCATTTTAAAAGAAAATTCGATGGGCACTTGAAGGAAATAAGCAGGGCTACCAGGATAGAACTGGGGAATGGGACTCATGGATTACTCTGTAGAAAGCTGGGATGGACTGGATGTGCTGAATGGCCTCCTTCTGTGCTATAAATGACTCCAGGAGTATGAAATGACTATAGTCTTTTTAAAAAAAAATCATTATACATCCGTTGTGTTTTTCTCCTGTTCTCTGCCTAAAACCAGGTCTGACCCACAGTGCCTATGACCTCCACCACAGGTAGGACAAGGAGGCAGGTCCTGAATCCAGGGCAAGCTGGAATGGGAATTGAACCCCATGCTGTTGGCACTAATCTGACCCACCCTGGCTGTCCAACCAACTGAGTCAACCAGCCCCCAGGGAATTGGAGTTGCTGCGGCACATACACTTTTACATGCATGTTGTAGCCTGGAGCTGTGGATGGTGATAGTAGAGGCTGCTATTTCTTTCCATCACATGGGCTGACCAGGAATCTCTCCCGCTCTTAGCGCCTGCCTCGTGTGTTGGAAGGAATTACAAGTTGATAATCAACCTGTTTGGCCACATTATGAATGCACCTTCCCTGGCCATCAAGTCCTGGAGTGGGACTTGAATGTGGAGTTCCATTCTTTTACTGCCAATGTATTTTCTATTCAGCCCAAAACCAATGGAACAATTCTCACACTCTAAATTAAACAAGTTTTGCTTCCTGTTACCAGAATATAGTTAGTAATTCTGGTGTGGATAGTGAGGTCATGAATTATTCTCAGTCTGATAAAAGATCACAGGCCTGATATATTAACTCTGTTTCTCTCTCCACAGAGGCTGCCTGACCTGCTGAGTATTTCCAGCATTTTCTGTTTTTATTTCAGATTTTCAGTATCTGCTGTATTTAGCTCCTGTATTACTTTCAGCCTCTTATTCTGATATTGGAATTATATATCTCCCATCCCCTGTGGCCCGTTAACTGTTAAAATGCTGTTGGCCATGTTCAGAATCTCCCAGTCACACACATATATACATGTTGAGGAATAAAAATCTATTGTGTTCAGCCACACACACCAACACATAGCACCATCAGTACATTCCAGCCTGATTTAGCAGCAGCACTTTGCTCTAGCACAGTCTGATCTGTACAACCCATTCTCAATGTGTTTAATGACGTTACTCCCTTTGTGAGCCAGCATCATTAACCGTTGAGAATCAGTGACCCACCGACACCTCAAGGCTTGTGACATATAACAGTAGAAACCAACACATCACCTAAGTTTGGTCACCAAACAATGAACGACCAAATGATAGAGAGAAGGGGATAAATCAGAATTAGACAGGTCACACATACTGTACAGAGGCTGACAGTTTTCAACCAGTCATCAGCATATTTGTTTATTTGCTGGGTGTAGAATGGATCATTCATTTAGTCTCCTTGGGATTTCTTACCCTAAATATAGCTTCTAATATCCTGAAAATAATCTTGATGCGGGACTGTCATAATTCAGAGGTCAATCCAATCCTCCCAGGGTATGGTCGTGCAGTGCTTATGTTACTGGACAAATAAACTTTCAACAGGCCGTAAAGCAAGCAAAAACATGGGGGTTGGAATTTGGGACAAAAACCAATATCGCTGGGGCTCCACACTGGTCCAAGTGCTGCCTGCAGTCCTGTTGGGAATGAAACAGGCACCAGAAAGAGGCACGTCTGAAAGAGATTCTAGAATTCCCTGAGAATTCTGTCCAGGACACTGTTGTGAACCCAATTCTTGCTAGCTGTGAGCTCTCGTGTCATTGAAAGGGCAGTAGAAGATGCCTAGGTGTCCATTATCTTAACATTAAAGGATTCATCCTCCCTTTAGGAGTGCTGACGAGCTACCAATTTGGCAGGTTTGATGGGCCAAATGGCCTCCTTATGCCCGGTAACAGTTCTGTGATTCTATGACTCCTGGGAAGGGTGTCAGGGCGTTTCTAATGGAGAGGCAGTGAACCGGGCTGCCACTGAAGGCAGATTGAGACAGGCACCACTGAAGCACTCTAACGGGTAGTTCACCTTCACCACGTGAAAGACCCTTCTCTCCACCATTTGGGAGCAGCCAGCAGGCTTCGGTGTGGATGTTCGGCTGGGGGAAGAATTCTCTGGACAACCTAAACCTAAAATCAAGTCTTATGTCATGATACAGTGCTGCTGAGCAAAGACAGGAGAGAGATCCTACAGGTAATTCCAGTAGCTAATATCAAAAGGAAAGAACTTTTGTAGTATTTACATCCCGGCTTTTACATCCTTAGATAATCTTCACAACCAATGAGCTGTGATGTAGGCAAACATGCTAGCCAATTTTCACATAACAACGAAAAATAAGCAGGAATGGATAAAGTACCAGATTATCTCTTCTTACTGGTGTTGTTTGACTCAGGAGACCTCCCTTGCTCACTTCAAATAAGCTAAAGCTGTTCAATTACATTACCATGCATCATGACTGGTTGAAGACTCCCAATTCTTTTTTTATTCAGTGGATGTGGGCATCACTGGCTAGGCCAGCATTTATTGCTCTTGTTCAGAGGGCATTTAAGAGTCAACCACATCCAGTCCAGGGAAGGACAGCAGATTACCCTTCCCTAAAGAGGATTAGTGAACCAGGTGGATTTTTATGACATACCAAAATGTCATCATCAGACTTTTCATTCCAGATTTTTTTTTTTTAATTACTGAATTCAAATTTCACCATCTGCCATGGGTGGGATTTGAACCCAGGTCACCAACACATTACTCTGGGTCTCTGGAATACTAGCCCAGTGACAATACCACTATGCCACCACCTCCCCTCTCGAGTGATAAGTAGGACAGAATGTCACAGGCTTTGGGCCTGCACAGCATTTACTCCGGGGATCTGATGGTGCTTTGTCCTTCGCTCCATTCTCTCTATCTCTCTCCTCGCTCACAGACACCTGACTTCAGCTTCTTTGGCTCCCAGGTACAGTGCAGCCCTCCAGTGTACAATCTGTTGTTAGCCACATCATGGAATCAATGTTGAAAGTTTTCAAGTGTGCTTGCAAATGATTTTGAACCTGAGACGAAGCCCAATGGCCTTGAAGCATCTGCAACTCCTCCATACAAGAGGTCCATTGGGACATGGCTTCTTCTAATTAAGGTAGATGACCAAGGCATCTAAATTTGTGATAAGTTATTCGACTTGGCAACTAGCTTCCTCCAGTTCTTCAATATCAGGATCTTTAACTTTCTACTGGATGTTTAAAACTGGTACACAATAGTCTCAGAGAAAACAAAGAACTCGCATTTATATAGCACCTTTCATAACTCAGGACATCCCAAAGCATTTTACAGTCAATGAAGTACTTCTAAAATGTAGTCCCTGTTGTCATGTAGCCAAGTCTGTTGTTGGTGATCCACGTTTCACTACAATATAGCATTGTGTTCATATTTGTTTATCAGTATTCTATCTAAAGTTATTCCTTTTACTAACCAATTGACCGAAAGTGCTGGTTACTGTTCCAATGAACTAGTTAAGCTTGTCATCCAGAGATAAATTATCCCATATAGTTAATCCTAGGTAATAAAATCTATGTACGACTTCTAGTTTGATATTAACTATCAAAATTTCTGCTATATTCAATGTACCTTGACCCCTGATAACGTTCTTCTCCAGACTGATGGCTAGACGAAATTAATCTCAGGCTAATGTAAAGTTGTTGCAAAGGATTTTAATCTCCAGTTCCCAACGTGGGACAAAAATTGCAATATCAGCAAAAATGAATGCCTTTGTCAACAGATGTTTCATTTTGCTTTATTGCTCTTGTATGCACAATGTTCAGCACCATTCGCGACTCCTCAGATACTGAAGCAGTCCATGTCCAAATGCAGCAAGACCTGGACAATATCCAGGCTTGGGCTGACAAGTGGCAAGTAACATTCACACCACACAAGTGCCAGGCAATGACCATCTCCAACAAGAGAGAATCTAACCATCGTCCCTTGACATTCAATGGCATTACCATCACTGAATCCCCCACTATCAACATCCTGGGGTTAACATTGACCTGAAACTGAACTGGACTAACCATATAAATACTGTAGCTACAAAAGCAGGAAAAAGGCTAAGAATTCTGAGGCAAGTAACTCACCTCCTGACTCTCCACAGCCTGTCCAAGGCAAAAGTCAGGAGTGTGATGGAATACTCTCCACTTGACTGGATGAGTGCAGTTCCCACAACACTCAAGAAGGTCAACACCATCCAGCACAAAGCAGCCCGCTTTATTGACACCCCATCCACAAACATTGACTCTCTCCACCACCGATGCACAGTTACAGCAGTGTGTACCATCTACAAGATGTACTGCAGGAACTCACCAAACCTCCTTAGGCAGCACCTTCTAAACCCACCACCACTACCATCTAGAAGGACAAGGCTGGCAGATAAATGGGAACACCACCACCTGGAAGTTGCCCTCCAAGTTACTCACCATCTTGACTTGGAAATATATCGCCGTTCCTTCACTGTCGCTGGGTCAAAATCCTAGGACATGCTCTCTAACAGCACTGTGGGTGTACCTGCACCACATGGACTGCAGCAGTTCAAGAAGGCAGCTCACTACCACCTTCTCAAGGGCAATTAGGGATGGGCAATAAAGGCTGGCCTAGCTAGTGATGCCCTCAACCCATGAATGAATATAAAAAATTAAAGAATTTTCGATGCAATCTGACAATTAGCACGAAATGAGAAAACATCATGGAACAGAATATATCAAAGAGTGAAATCTGCACTCCTATTTCTCAGCTTTATAGACAGAGTTGGACATAAGGATGCTAACAAATGCTGATTGTTTTAGCAATATCTATGATAAAACAAGTAATGCCATTAAATTTTGAGACTTACAATGAGTACATGGCTTTTTATTACTACTTGTCATGGAGGTTAGATCATTATAACACAACAGTATTACAATATCTCATCCTTACCTGGGTTTTGTTCAAATCCAATAGTGCAAGAGTGCAGTGTTGCTTAACCAGGCTAAGATTACAATAACGGTACAGTGTGTCAAAACTAACACTTCCAGGACTGAATCCGTGCCGGATTTTGGATCTTGCCAGTTTTTAGATTGGATGGTCTGGACGGGGTTGGGAGGGTCAAGGGTCTCTCAGGCCACTCGGAACAAGGGAAAAGACAAGCGTGCAAAGCCGATAACTGGTCAGCACACCGCTGTGCCAATGCAGCACCTAGTCAAACAAGCCAGTAGGTTATTTTACTCATCAAAAATAATTCAATTTCATACATGGCAATTTTTAGACATTGCTGGTGTTCTGCCATTCCAATAAAATGTAAACATAAACTTACATAGGACACTCCAGAACACTCCATTCGGCCCAATGTTTATTCTGGAGTTTATATGCTACATGAGCCGTCTACCCTGCTTCATCCCACCCTATCACCAAATCCTTGAATGACTTTCTTCCTCGTGCACTTTGGAAGCTCTTTCATTCAGTAGTTTGGCTGCTTTGGTGCTGAGCAGTTCTGCCTCACTCTGGGAAAATCTCAGGTATCCCCTTTAAAACGGCAAGTATCTTCAGTTTAAATTAGAAGGAAGCATCCTAAAGAACTGGCAACAATGGAAAGGACATTTCATAGACACAAAGGGAGACTGTGCACAGCCCTTCAAGGTCAGAATGTATCAGGACATTTAATCATGCATTCCATAACTGATTCAAATTACTAAGATGCTTTGCTGGGTCATTGTTCTGATGGTTCAGTTCAGTGGGACAGAGCCGCACCAAACAAAAAGGCTCCAGGGTGTCTCTCCCTTCTGAATGGGGTTCCTAACGCTCCAGAAGATTCTGGAATTGAAGATTAAACTCCAGAGCTGTTGTGAGCAAAATCCAGGAGAAAAATGGTAGCATTTTTAAAAACAGTTTCTTTAATCATTTTCTTTGAAGGCTTTAATTTCTTAATAAATTATCACTGACAAAAACAAGGAGAAAAGGCTGTTTGAGTGACTGTCAAGAATGATTCCAAACAGGTCATGAAGATTCGACTCTTGTGGGAAGGTTTATGAAACAGCTGCAGAGTGGTTGGAGGTGAATGGTGATGTGATAAAACCTCTAGGAATAGAGGCAGGATCCTCCCCGATTTGCACTAAGTGTGGAAGCGGGAGGGAGGGTTGGCCGCAGTGGTGGCTTTACACACTGTACCGTCCCAAACCCACCATGTTCAGTATGCATTCCCGGGATAGGCACCGTTTCCATGGGGGGGGATGGGCTCCAATTCGCCAGCCACGCCACCACCTCGCCTCTTCATCACGCCAGGCACCACATTTAAAGTCCGGCCGTGCTCAGTGCTTCCAGCCCAGGGCTGCAGCAAAGATGACATGGCCCCGAGAGGCAAGAAGACTGCAGCCCTCGAGCGCCTTTTGGATGCTGTGGAGGCTGCTGTGATGTCCTTTACCCCACCCCTGGCCACGGGAGGGGCAGCTACATTATCATTCCGGCTTGGTAGGTGATGGCAGTGGTGATTAGTGCCAATGTTGTACAGAAGAGGTTGGCCATCCAATACAGAGGGTGAATGATCTCACCAGTGCAGCCAGGGTATGGTAACCACCTCATCACTCTAAACTCACACACTCACAAGCCCATCACACATTCACTGGCATCTCGCTCACTGCCAGCTCAAGGGGCATCACCTCTCACTCTCTCACACACACCCTCACATCTCCATCTGGCCTCATCTCCTCTGGAGACTGCCCCCTCAGCCCTCACCATCTTGAGGCCACTTGCACAAATCAATATGTGCCCCACACACACACCCTGGGATACCGCGTTCCCCAGTACAGCCCTCGCCCTGCAGCCTCTGCCCTTGTCTGAGGCCACTTCTCCCCCTTCCCCAAACAAGCCCTAGCCCTGCAGCCATTGAAAAGCCACCCCCCCACCCCCACCTTATGGCTGGTCTGGTAGGTAGAGACCTGCCCATGAGACCCCCTAAAAGTGATGTGGTTCTGCCTGTGAAGCCTGGCGCTGATGCCTGTGAGTGCTGCCTGAAGCAAGGTAGGCAAACAAACCATGAAGTCCCGAGCGAGGTTCAGCGCGCCAGATGTAGGCCTTATTTCTGCTGTTGTGAAACACTTCAGGGTGTTTTCCCACTGACATGGGGGGACAGTCCAGCAGTGGGTGGGAGGGGGGGTGGAGGGGTGGTAGGAGAGAGGGTATACGTCCACCGGGCTGGCCTTATAACGTTCTGTGGATGTATTACAGGGGTTCCTGACATCCGATGGTGGGGAACACGGCCCACCACTGACAGGCTGAGCGGACGGTCACAAACTGGTTTCACAACGTCCTGAAACCGATTTTTGGCCTTCTCACCATATTGTTCACTCGTGCCACAATACACGCCCAGCGCCAGCGGGCACGGGAAATCCTGGCCTCACTCTGACCAGAAGAAGCAACCCAGAGTCTAAGCTGAGTGTCAGCCAGGCTGGTCATAGTGGCAGTGAAAATATCCCTAGAGGGGAATAATCATCTCAGCTTCCGATTCCTGATTCCTGTCACTCCACGTATATGGTTAGAATCTGCAGAATTAAACGTGGCTGTGATGAATAAAGAGCATTTTGACTCTCACATTGAAGAAAGGCAATTTACGGCCAGAACGCAGAAGGAGGCTATTCGGCCCATCCATTCCATGCTGGTTCTCTGTAACAGCTACTCTGCTGATCTCGCTCCCTTTCCTTCTCACTGTAGCTCAGCAATTTTTTTTTTCTCTTTAGATAATTAACCGACTCCTTTTTGAAAGTCATGATTGAATCTGCCTCCCCCACACTCCCCCTACAGTGCATTGTACCTGAGCGCAAGTCAGTGCATTCAGGAAAGAGCAGGACAAAGTTGGAGAAAAACAAACTTCCTTCTCTTCTTGGTTATGGTGGCCCATAATGAAGAAACGATGTCCAAAGCCTCGCTGGCACGACTTAAATTCTCTGCATGTTTTCCCAAGTTTCGGATCCCAGCCTTGCTGAGGAGAATGGCAAACACACAGGGTTAGTCAAAGGAGAAAGGTCAGGGGGAGAGATCGACCCTGCCCTGGCCAATTCTTGCTGTGGTGAATGGAGCGGGTTGTGAAGGGTAGAAAACATTCACTAAAATTGATGCTACTTTTGAAAAGAAAGAATACGTTTGACTGTAACCACCCTGCACAGCTTCAGGATGCTTCAGAGAAGTTCACAGCCAAACAATTACTTTTAAAGTGCTGAGTGTTGAAGTGCAGGAAACCAGAGCAGGTAATCAGCATGTAGCAAAACCCCACTAACAGCAAAAAAATAAAGAACCAGTTAATATGTTCTGGTCCTGCTTGTTAATCAGTATTGGGCAAGTCATCTGGAAAACGTTCCTGCTCTCCCTTTAGTGTCATGGGATCTTATACAACAGTGGTGCTGTGGCTTAAGTAAAAGATGTGGATGCAATGCTCCCCCTGGTGCTGCCTGGGGTTTCTGCTCAACTTCCGGAATGATGTGTGTTTTATACAACCGCAAAAGTAAAAAAAAAACAACCTGCAAATGAATAGGCATTGAATAAATTTGTGCTGGATGATTGCATTCATGATACAGAATGAAGGAAAGGTGAAACAAGTAGACAAGTTTGTCTGGAAAGAGTATTAAGGGTTATAACATTAGGGCAGGTGATGGAATAAAGATACGGATCAACAATGATCCAATTGAATGGCAGAACAGGCTCAGGGTGTTGAGGGGCGTTGGGGAGGGGGGAGTGTGTGTGGTGGTGGGGGAGGGGGTTAGTGTGTGTGGTGGGGGAGGGGGTTAGTGTGTGTGGTGGGGGAGGGGGTTAGTGTGTGTGGTGGGGGAGGGGGTTAGTGTGTGTGGTGGGGGAGGGGGTTAGTGTGTGTGGTGGGGGAGGGGGTTAGTGTGTGTGGTGGGGGAGGGGGTTAGTGTGTGTGGTGGTGGGGGAGGGGGTTAGTGTGTGTGTGGTGGGGGAGGGGGTTAGTGTGTGGTGGTGGGGGAGGGGGTTAGTGTGTGTGTGGTGGGGGAGGGGGTTAGTGTGTGTGGTGGGGGAGGGGGTTAGTGTGTGTGGTGGGGGAGGGGGTTAGTGTGTGGTGGTGGGGGAGGGGGTTAGTGTGTGGTGGTGGGGGAGGGGGTTAGTGTGTGTGGTGGGGGAGGGGGTTAGTGTGTGTGGTGGGGGAGGGGGTTAGTGTGTGTGGTGGTGGGGGAGGGGGTTAGTGTGTGTGGTGGTGGGGGAGGGGGTTAGTGTGTGTGGTGGTGGGGAGGGGGTTAGTGTGTGTGGTGGGGGAGGGGGTTAGTGTGTGTGGTGGGGGAGGGGGTTAGTGTGTGTGGTGGGGGAGGGGGTTAGTGTGTGTGGTGGGGGAGGGGGTTAGTGTGTGTGGTGGGGGAGGGGGTTAGTGTGTGTGGTGGGGGAGGGGGTTAGTGTGTGTGGTGGGGGAGGGGGTTAGTGTGTGTGGTGGGGGAGGGGGTTAGTGTGTGTGGTGGGGGAGGGGGTTAGTGTGTGTGGTGGGGGAGGGGGTTAGTGTGTGTGGTGGGGGAGGGGGTTAGTGTGTGTGGTGGGGGAGGGGGTTAGTGTGTGTGGTGGGGGAGGGGGTTAGTGTGTGTGGTGGTGGGGGAGGGGGTTAGTGTGTGTGGTGGGGGAGGGGGTTAGTGTGTGTGGTGGGGGGAGGGGGTTAGTGTGTGTGGTGGGGGAGGGGGTTAGTGTGTGGTGGTGGGGGAGGGGGTTAGTGTGTGTGGTGGGGGAGGGGGTTAGTGTGTGTGGTGGGGGAGGGGGTTAGTGTGTGTGGTGGTGGGGGAGGGGGTTAGTGTGTGTGGTGGTGGGGGAGGGGGTTAGTGTGTGTGGTGGGGGAGGGGGTTAGTGTGTGTGGTGGGGGAGGGGGTTAGTGTGTGTGGTGGTGGGGGAGGGGGTTAGTGTGTGTGGTGGGGGAGGGGGTTAGTGTGTGTGGTGGGGGAGGGGGTTAGTGTGTGTGTGGTGGGGGAGGGGGTTAGTGTGTGTGGTGGGGGAGGGGGTTAGTGTGTGTGGTGGTGGGGAGGGGGTTAGTGTGTGTGGTGGGGGAGGGGGTTAGTGTGTGTGGTGGTGGGGGAGGGGGTTAGTGTGTGTGGTGGTGGGGAGGGGGTTAGTGTGTGTGGTGGTGGGGGAGGGGGTTAGTGTGTGTGGTGGGGGAGGGGGTTAGTGTGTGTGGTGGTGGGGGAGGGGGTTAGTGTGTGTGGTGGGGGAGGGGGTTAGTGTGTGTGGTGGTGGGGGAGGGGGTTAGTGTGTGTGGTGGTGGGGAGGGGGTTAGTGTGTGTGGTGGGGGAGGGGGTTAGTGTGTGTGGTGGTGGGGGAGGGGGTTAGTGTGTGTGGTGGGGGAGGGGGTTAGTGTGTGTGGTGGGGGAGGGGGTTAGTGTGTGTGGTGGTGGGGAGGGGGTTAGTGTGTGTGGTGGGGGGAGGGGGTTAGTGTGTGTGGTGGTGGGGAGGGGGTTAGTGTGTGTGTGGTGGGGGAGGGGGTTAGTGTGTGTGTGGTGGGGGAGGGGGTTAGTGTGTGTGGTGGGGGAGGGGGTTAGTGTGTGTGGTGGGGGAGGGGGTTAGTGTGTGTGGTGGTGGGGGAGGGGGTTAGTGTGTGTGGTGGGGGAGGGGGTTAGTGTGTGTGGTGGTGGGGGAGGGGGTTAGTGTGTGTGGTGGTGGGGAGGGGGTTAGTGTGTGTGGTGGGGGAGGGGGTTAGTGTGTGTGGTGGTGGGGGAGGGGGTTAGTGTGTGTGTGGTGGGGGAGGGGGTTAGTGTGTGTGGTGGGGGGGGGGGGTTAGTGTGTGTGGTGGGGGAGGGGGTTAGTGTGTGTGGTGGGGGAGGGGGTTAGTGTGTGTGGTGGGGGAGGGGGTTAGTGTGTGTGGTGGGGGAGGGGGTTAGTGTGTGTGGTGGGGGAGGGGGTTAGTGTGTGTGGTGGGGGAGGGGGTTAGTGTGTGTGGTGGGGGAGGGGGTTAGTGTGTGTGGTGGGGGAGGGGGTTAGTGTGTGTGGTGGGGGAGGGGGTTAGTGTGTGTGGTGGTGGGGAGGGGGTTAGTGTGTGTGGTGGGGGAGGGGGTTAGTGTGTGTGGTGGGGGAGGGGGTTAGTGTGTGTGGTGGTGGGGGAGGGGGTTAGTGTGTGTGTGGTGGGGGAGGGGGTTAGTGTGTGTGGTGGTGGGGGAGGGGGTTAGTGTGTGTGGTGGGGGAGGGGGTTAGTGTGTGTGGTGGGGGAGGGGGTTAGTGTGTGTGGTGGGGGAGGGGGTTAGTGTGTGTGTGGTGGGGGAGGGGGTTAGTGTGTGGTGGTGGGGGAGGGGGTTAGTGTGTGTGGTGGTGGGGGAGGGGGTTAGTGTGTGTGTGGTGGGGGAGGGGGTTAGTGTGTGTGGTGGGGGAGGGGGTTAGTGTGTGTGTGGTGGGGGAGGGGGTTAGTGTGTGTGGTGGGGGAGGGGGTTAGTGTGTGTGGTGGGGGAGGGGGTTAGTGTGTGTGGTGGTGGGGGAGGGGGTTAGTGTGTGTGGTGGTGGGGAGGGGGTTAGTGTCTGGGGTGAGATGGCGGGGAACGTGTTGGGTGTCTACTCCTGTTCCTAAGTTGCATTCAGCTGTTATTATCCAACCAACCAGCGCACGCTGCATTAAAAGAAATTCTGGTTCTGAACGTAGATTAACTAAAAGAGCATTAAAGGCCTGAGTTTTGTGTTTGTGACAGATCTGACCAACCTTCAGCAGCACCGATTGAAGTTAACAATGAACACTCATGAGACAGACGTACAGTACAGCCGATGGAATGACAATGCTCAGGACCAGGTCACCATCAGCATTTCTGCAATAGAAGCAACAGGTTGTAAAAGGTAAATCTCATTTCAAATGAGATTATTCTATAATCCATTGTGTACTCAGAACATAACAGTTTGTGGACAGGGATACGTCTGTTCCTTCAAATATCTCTGTCTGAAGTTTCAGTTAAAAGTTTAAATCGAGGAACTCAGCACAAATTTAAGTTTGTTACTTTTAATCAGTAAGATGCCTAAACTGAAACAACATAATGGTGCCATTGTGGTTGTACAGATGAGTGAAATCTCACAGGAATTACTTTTAATGTTGTTAATTTAATAAATAAAAGGTTGTAGAACAGGTGTGAATTTACAGAACAAAAACAGAAACAGAAATACCTGGAAAAACTCAACAGGTCTGGCAGCATCTGCGGAGAGGGACACAGTTAACGTTTCGAGTCCTCATGACCCTTCAGCGGAACTAAGTAAACATAGGAAAGGGGTGAAATATAAGCATTTGCTTCCTTTTTTTAAATCTAGAGAGGCTGTGGCATAGTGGTATTGTTACTGGGCTAGTATCCTGGAGACCCAGGGTTATTCTCTGGGGACCTGGGTTCTAATCCCATCCATGGCAGATGTTGGAATTCAATAAAAATCTGGAATTAAAATCTAATGATGACCAGGATTGTCAGGAAAAGCCCACCTGGTTCACTAATACCCTTCAGGGAAGGATATCTGCCACCCTTAGCTGGTCTGGCCTAATGTGGACTCCAAATGCACAGCAATGTGGTTGACTCTTGAACGTGGGCAATAAATGCTGGCCCAGCCTGTGATGCCCACATCTCATGAAAGAATTTTAAAAACTGATCACTTTTCTCATATTCTCTGTCATGGAAGCCCTTACTGTTGCTAGGATACAGTTACATGGAAGCTATTCTCTGCTCGAACACTCTAATGACTGTTCATATGGCAATCATCTTCTTAAAACCAACTGCTAGTTAAACAGGTGATGGGCATTAATAATCCCAACTGAATAGAATAAAAAAGTTGCAGCTGGAACATTTTGTGTGGAAGTTACTAGTATGGAGGAGTTGGTTTTTTTCGGGGGGGGGGGGAGGTGGGGGGAGAGGGGGAGGGGAGAAAGGGGGAAGGGGGAAATAAACCATCTTTGACTAAGAGGCCAGAGCCTGGATTAATTCCTCCACCATAACCTCTTATTGTGAGTAACGATGACCAATCTTCATGTTTCAACCTGGACCTTGGGGCATTACTGGGCTTTGGTGCTGAGCATTAACCAGCATCCATGTGGCTTCCAGTTGAAATCATTGACTAGTGAACGAGAGCAGGAACCCTGGCTGATTTATCCTCACCAAAGTCTAGGAACAGCAAGGCCAATTCTTGCATGGTTGCTGTCCTGACTGCAATCAGCTCACTCAAGCAATAAAATCTCGGTTGAAAGCTTCACTTGCACCTCCTTCAACTTGATCTACTGTATTTGCTGCTCCCAATGCAGCCTCCCCTACACTGGGGAGACTAAATGTAGACTGGGTGACTGCTTTGTGGAACACCTTCACTCAGTCTGCAAACATAACCCAGACTTTCCTGTTGCTTGCTATTTTTGCTTTCAACACACCATCCTTTTTTCATGCCCACATGTCCATCCTTGGCTTGCTGCATTGTTCCAGTGAAGCCCAACGCAAACTGGAGGAACAGCACCTCATCTTCCGATTAGGCACTTTACAGCCTTCCGGACTTAACATTGAGTTCAACAACTTCAGACCATGAACTCTCTCCTCTATCTTTACCCCTTTTTTTTAAACCAATTGTTGATTTTTTTTTGGGAGTTTTAAAATTTTAATTCTAATTTTTTTATTTCTTTTTTTTTTTAAATCCTTTTTCCCCAAACACCAACCTCCCACCTCTACAGGTCCATCTGTCACTTGTTTCTATGTTGTGCTTTCACAGAGCGCTGACCCTTGTTCTGCTACTAACACATTCTGCTCTTAACTTTATGCCACTATCAGCACCTTCTTTACTCTTTAACACAACCATTAACACTCCCTTTGTCTTGTGTCTATGACATTTTTGTCAATCTCTCCCACCTATCCCTGACCTCCTATCTTGCTCCACCCCCTCCTACACAGTATAAAATCCCTCATATTTCTATTTCTCTTTAGCTCTGAAGAAGAATCATATGGACTCAAAACGTTAACTGTTTCTCTCTCCACAGATGCTGCCAGACCTGCTGAGTTCTTGCAGCATATGATGTTTTGATAATAAAACTTGGGGCCTTCCCAATCTGAATGTGTCCCACCTTCTGACACTGGCAGAGACAGTAGCAAAGATGCCAGGCTCATGTCTAATGGTGCTGGGCCCACGCTGGAAGTGAGTTTATTGACACTCTCTGAAGAGAGAACAACATCTGCACTTGTTCCTGGCAAACCTGTTGCTGCTGGGCATAGTTTCTGATCAGATCTCCTGGTCAGCGTTATCACCATTCAGATCTTGGAAGTCCTGTGGATGTTTCCTGTTTAAAGTATCTATCGCAGCAGTCGGCTGCCAATCAGGGAATCAGCCTCAGAAACTCTTCCTGCAGCAGCTTCTTGAGCTTCTCCATGTCTTCAGCTTGTTCCAAATGTGGGTGCTGGACTCTGTCAGCTTGACTCGACAACTTCCACAGGACATCAGTAATGCTGTGATGATGAAGTGAAGTTGCCTTGTTCCTTTAAATGACGTGTCTTTGATGTCGAAGTGAGCTGCTGGCCCTGAGGCTGGTTTTCAGCAAAGAAATTGCTCTTTCCGGAAGTGAGTTTCCCTGGTAGCCGATTGCTGAGTATGACAGGGAGGGTGGCAGGTGAAACTATAGGAGTGACACATAAAAACAGAAAATGCTGGAAATACTCCGAGGGTCAGACAGCATCAGTGGAGAGAGAAGCAAGGTTAAGGTTTCAAATCAGTGGAGTTTTGTCAGAGTTCATTTTCATGGGTGATAGTGTGTTAGCACTAGAACCTCAACTTACCACGTTATTAAACCTCTTGCTTCAAAATCTGTGCCAATTCTTGGAGTGGCACAAGTTGCAGTGGCAAACTCTGCCACCTTTACTCCAGATCACCTTACAGGATCTCCTGCTCTCGCTGCCCATCAGATAGACTTCTACCAACACAGACACCTGTGCAACCCAGAAAATCTGGTGTGTGAGTGTGTATTGGGATCGGGGTGGGGGAGGTGCGAGGGTGTGGGGGGGGGGGAATGCGAGGGGGTGGGGGAGGGTGCAAAGGGGTGGGGGAGAGTGCAAGGGGGTGGGGGAGGGTGCGAGGGGGTGGGGGGGAGTGCGAGGGGGTGGGGGACAGTGCGAGGGGGTGGGGGGAGGGTGCGAGGGGGTGGGGGAGGGTGCGAGGGGGTAGGGGAGGGTGCGAGGGGGTGTGGGGGGGCAGGGGGTGCCTGTGGACACCTCTAAGGCTGTTGCTGCTTCTGTCATCTTGCTGAAAAGTGATATTTCCCTTTAACTCATCGCAGTCTTTAAAATGTTGTACCAGGACTGCATTTCCCTCACTCCCAGTGGCAGGAAACTACTGACAGCTTTCTGGCTTCTGAACAAAGCTGGAGCGTTGTCAGCTGGTTTTGCTGATAATGCAACTGTGTCAATCTTCCAGACCCATGGTTTTCATTGACTGAAACAAACACCTTTCAAGTTGATCAAAAAACTTTGCAAGAAAAAAAAGTAGAGGGCAGGGTTATCACAGGTAGGGTTAGAGTGAAACAATAAAAATTAAAGTTAACATATAAAATCAAACAGAGAATTGAAGTATCACAGGATAGCCACTAACCATGTGCTAAATTATGATTATTTCAGTCGATCGGGGTTATAATAGAATACTATTCTATTTTGAATAAAAACATAAAACTGCAGATGATAGAAATCTAAAACAATGCTGAGTTCTAATAAAGAACATCTACTTTAAACTGCAACTCAGTTGATAGATGCTCAATTCCAGAATTAAGTTTTAATGTTCCAGTGGTTTATGAAAATTTTTTTCAATGTAATCTGGATCCCACTGTAATTTTGGAGTTGGTTGGGGGAACCAGCAGAGAAGCAGTGGGAGTGGATGAAATCTGCGATTTCTGGCAGCTTCCTCGAGTTCCTGACACAGTTAGACTTGGTGTACATTTTCTGTGTCAAAATACTAAAGGAGGCTTTTTACAGCAGCTCCTCTGAACTTGCCAGCGTTTTTAGGGTTAGTATTGTCGCTGTACTATGCTGCTGTATCCTTGTGTCTTGCCATTGCTTGTAACGCTGATCTGATTTAAAATCTGAGCATGTTTTTTGACTTTCTCCTTTTTCAGGATATTTAATAAATTATGCACTGGAAAACTAGGCATTGCGATGAAAGTCCTTGGAGGAATTGCTGTGTTTTGGGTCATCTTCATCGTTGGTTATGTGACAGGCTACTATGTCCACAAGTGCAAGTAGAAACTTAAAGCAGAAAGCTGGAAGTTACTGCATTCCTATTACATCTGCTGAATAATTCTGTCCTGTTTCAGGTGTGATCTCCACAGCAGCTCCCCTGTCTCCTGTTTCAATATAATGAAAGAATCAATCTAAAATTCACCCATAGTGAGCCATTGTTTGAATCTTGAACTCCAAATTTAATCCTGGTGTAGTTTGTTTTTCTTAAAGGAACAGCGTTCCCATGGGATTGTGCTGAGGAAGACACATGGACAGAGGCGGGTACACCACTAGCAGCAGCTCGATGGCATCACTGCACCACAGTCACGGCAATATAAATATCAGCAGCACATAGGCCAACTTTAATTATTTTTTACTTTTTGAGAAAAACTGAAACGAAGCTCCCTTCCTCCAAATGCGCCATTCAGTTTTTAATAAGTCAAATACTGTGGATGCTGGAAATCTGAAATAAAACTAGAAAATGCTGAAAATACTCAGTAGGTCAGGCAGGGTCTGTAGAAAGAGAAACAGAACTGTTTCAGGTCAATGACTCTTCATTAGAGCTGGCAAACACTCTTTGACCTGAACTGTTAATTCTGTTTCTGTCTCCACAGATGTTGCCTACCCGATTATTGTGTCCAGCATTTTCTGTTTATATCCCATTTTAACTATCTGGATGTGTTACTGAGCCAAACAGACCAGGGATAGGTTTGATCCCTGATCTCTCCTGTAAACTGTCTCAATGACCTTGGAGTTTGGAAGGAAATTTTCCAAAGTTGCTTCTCCTGGTTGCTTTCCAATGACACCCTCCTACTAGAATATCCATGCGTGTAGGCTATGGGTGAGGAGGTGATCAGCCTGTGATGTCCTCCAAGGACGTATGACCTGCCAGTGAGCAATGTGTTTCTGACACATCAGTTAGGAGCTGTGCCTGTGGAATTGTCTCCCAAGGATGGGTTAGTACATGTCAGTAGAGAACGATGGAGGAAGAAAGGAAAGAATATTCAAGAATAGTTGACTTCCCAGTTATCTTCTCTCAATAAACCAAAACCTCACTGGCAGGAAAGTACAGCTGTGTTTAGGAGTTGGAGTGCAGGTCTCCCTACACCAACACAAGCTGTTAATGCTCCCACTTACACTGCTGATAAAATGTCAGAGCTGTTTATACCTAGGGCCGTGCCTGTGAGCTTTAAATATCCAACCACTTAATACACCAATCCATTCACAGATTGTCCAAAACCCCTTTCCCATCCCCAAGTGCGTTGCTACCTCTGACAGGAGGGGGAAATTTGAGGGCTAATATTAGGATGATAGTATCATCACTCCTCACATGGCTCAGTGAAGATATACACCATCCAGTGTAGTGTAAGATACTATAATACAGATTCAATGTTTGTTTTAACTGAAGAAAATGCAACTGTAAAGTTATAAGTGTGCACATGGAGAGTCATTTTCCAATTCTTCACTTTTGGTAGGACATCACATGTTGGAAATTTGAGTGCCACGCCAGGTCATTTACTGATCATTTAATTTAATTGATGGTGGGTAAAACATGTGCAATGCACACCAGAGAGTGAAGCCTCCCACCTAAAACACAAGCCAGAAAATTAATCATCCTATACGGATATATCTACATGTGCATTGACAAACGTGGATGCAATATTTACATAGTCATGTACATGGTTTGTACAATTACACACACACACACCCAAACACCCTCTCTGCTAACAGCATGGAACCTCTCCAATGGCAGGCTTGGGACAGAAAACCGGGTCCCCGATTGACTTTGTGCACCCAAACAGTGATGTGGCAAATTTCCCAAGATATTTTTGGAGCCAGAAGGGAGTTGTACCACAGAGCATGTGCCATGCTTAAATAAAATGATTATTAAAACTGGATCTCACACTGAATGTTGTAAGATTGGATGAAGCTCCGTCACAGCACACATCTCACCTTCTGAGCAGGCCGGAGGGTCTGGTGTGTAGTGTCTCTGTAAATAAGGCTGCCGTTGTATCACTGGATCCTGAAATTTGGCAATAAACAGTTCTCTACTTGTGCACTGAATACTTGTGAACTTTTCATGTGCCTGTATATTTTTGACTCTTTGTTGAAGTCTTTATTGAAACTTCACTTTTTCACAGTGTTGACAATTCTCAATGCAATATAGGCTCCAGATAACGAAGTTTGGAAGGGTGGGATTTGTTTAGTTCTCATTCTGAAGATTAAATTGGACAATGATGACCAATTCAGGAGGGCACACCATTTTCAGGGCGTATGATCACTGCCATCAATACTCAAAGTCCCACATTTACTTACAGGCCAAACCATTCGTTTCTGGGTATGTCGAAAAGACCTGTCTACAACATCTCTAGTTCACTGCAGATGCAGTGACTAAAGCAGGCTACTGTTTGGAGGCTGATTTATGGATGTTAGGCAATCAGACATCTCTTCCCATTGCAGTGAAGGCCAATACAGCATTAGGCTTCGCATGAATAGAGATGAGCAAGAAAGAACAATCTCCCAGACTTCATTTTAATACACTGTAGTAAGATGGCTCATTGTCCAGGGACAACTTTTCTCCGCTCGGAGCTGGGTGGGGGGGCTGGTTAAAGTATGGCATTGTTGCTTTATTTCCTTGGTTGATCAATAATACTTCTCCTGTTAGTTGGGTGACAAGAGGAGAATGTGGACCAGGGTTAAATCGATTGTCAAAGAGGGGGAAGGGAGGAAGTGGCCAATACTGCACTGTGAGGAACCACTGAAGCGTTTTAGGGTGGGGAGCGATGTGGGGGTTTTTGGGGAAGGCTGAAGTCCTGTCTAGCTAAGTTTAAGGCTATAAATACAAACACTTAGACACGTTGATAATAACATCATAACACAAACATATACAGAACCATAGGGGTATATTTTTCAGTTGGGTACTCATCAAACATTTGTTGGGCAGTGTGACAGTGTTAACATTGCTGAGGCCACCTGATTAGACAGAATCTGCTTCATGTACATAATATGGACAAGATCCCAGAGCATATTGAGTATGCATGTGGCTCCTTGGAAAAACTGTTTGGTACATTTAAAGCAATGTAGCCACTGAAAGGTAAATGACTACGTATTGGGATTTATTGGTTGCAAGGCCATTAGTACATTCATGAATATTTTAGCCTTTGCAAAGGTTATTTGCATAACAAACATCCCTATTAAATTCCGTGTCTGGCAAACAAACTTGGAAGCTGGAGCTCCATGTGGTTAGTTTATGGAATAGTGCATGCAAAAATGTTTAACAAAAACAAAAATAGCTGGAAAGACTCAGCAGGTCTGACAGCATCTGTGTTGGGGGGGGGGGGGGCGGTCGGTGGGAAACAGTTAATGTTTCGAGTCCATATGACTTCTTCAGGACTAAAGAGAAGTAAAAATGTGGTGAAGTATAAGCTGTTTGAGGGCGGTAGCGACAGGTGGAGCTGGATAGAGAGCCAGTGATAGGTGGAGGCAAAGGAGAGACTGCGGAAAATGTCATAAACAAAAGGTCAAAGGGGTGTTGATGGTGGTGATATTAACTAAAGGAATGTGCTAATGGTGACATTAAGGGTAGAAAGCAGGATGAGCAAGTGACAGATAGCCCTAGTGGGGGTGGGGTGGGGGGAAGGGATCGAAATAGGCTAAAAGGTGGAGATAAAACAATGGATGGAAATAAATTTTAAAAATAATAATTATAGAATAGGTGGGGGGAAAAATATGTAAAAATTAAAAAAACAAATATTTGAAAAAAGGGGTGAGGATGGAAGAGAGAGTTCATGGTCTGAAGTTGTTGAACTCGATGTTAAGTCCGGAAGGCTGTAAAGTGCCTAATCGGAAGATGAGGTGCTGTTCCTCCAGTTTGCGTTGGGCTTCACTGGAACATTGCACAAGGCCAAAGATGGACATGTGGGCATGAGAAAAGATGGAGTGTTGAAACGGCAAGTGACAGAGAGGTCTGTGTCATGCTTGTGGACAGACCGAAGGTGTTCTGCAAAGCGGTCACCCAGTCTGCGTTTGATGTTTGAATTTATCCTACAATATAAATAATGTAAACTCCACACCAGAAGGACCCTGAGGGCACTCGAGCCACTTGTTGAAGCATTTCTTTAATGTATTTTCGACAATATGTTTAGGGTATGAAGAAAATAATTATTTGATTTCAGAAGGAATTTTCAACATTGTTCTGATTCATTGAAGCAGAAATCGACAGGAAAATCCCAGTTTATCCCATAACCTAAGGGGGTGCAGGAGAAAAGGGACATGGGTGTATATGTACACATGTCATCGAAGGTGGCAGGACAGGTGGAGAGAGCAGTTAATAAAGCACACAGTATCCTGGGCTTTATTAATAGGAGCATAGAGTACCAGAGCAAGGAGATTATGCTGAGTTTACTAAAAACACGAGTTAGACCTCAGCTAGAGTATTGTGTACAGTTCTGGGTGCCACACTATGGGAAGGATGTGAACACATTGGAGAGAGTGCAGGAGAGGTTTACAAGAATGGTTCCAGGGATGAGAAACTTCAGTAATGAGGATAGATTGAAGAAGTTGGGACTGTTCTCCTTGGAGAGGAGGAGGCTAAGAGGAGATCTGATAGAGGTGTTCAAAATTATGAGGGGGCTGGACAGAGTAGATAAGGAGAAACTGTTCCCACTCGTAACAGGATTGAGAATGAGGGGGCACAGATTTAAAGTGATTTGCAAAGGAAGCAAATGTGATGTGAGAAAAAACTTTTTCACACAATGAATGGTTCGAGTCTGGAATGCACTGCCTGGACTTGTGGTGGAGGTAGGTTCAATCGAGGCATTTGAGAGGACATTAGATGATTATTTAAATAGAAACAACATGCAGGGTTACAGGGAAAAGGCAGGAGGACGGCACTCAGTCATAAAGCTCACTCGGAGAGCCGGTGCAGACATGATGGGCTGAATAGTCTCCTTCTGCATTGTAACAATTCTGTGATTCTGTGACTTGAATCCTCTTTAGGAATCTACAGAGAACAATTCTATTTCACTCTGGCACCAGGATCATATACACCTACCCTCTGCTCAGACAGAAACCTATGATCAAGTTGGCTGATTTCCAACTCACACAGAACAAGAGACAGAATTGTGGAATTAGAACTCAACCATTCTCTCTCTGGGTTCCCAAATGACAGGTTAAGTATTTTCTCTTTCCAATTTAAGGGCTTTAAGGAAAAGGAGTTTTGGCTTGTTCCAAAGGACAGGCTGAAAACTGCCCACGATTTGAAAATAAATGCCATTCTATTTGCGCGTCAGCCAAGGTTCTTGCCTTGAGTCACAAGGTTCCAGGCTCAAGTCCCACTCCAGGGCTGGAGCACAAAAAAAAAAGCGGACACTCCAGCCCTGTACAGAGGAAGTGCTGCACTGTCAGAGGTGCAACCTCTCGAATGAGACAATAAACCCAGGTCCTATCTTCCTGCTCCGCTGAATGAGAAAGATCCCATTGCACAATTTCAAAAAACAGCAGGGGAGTTACGCCTGGTCACCAGGTCAGCGTCATCCAATCTCATTCATCATCACAAAAAACAGAATATCTTGCTATGATGACATTGCTGCTTGTGGGAGGTCGCTGGGCACAATATTGGCTGCCCTGATTCCTGCATCATAACAATGACTACACTTCTAAAAGACTTCATTTGGCTTTCCTGAGGGAGGTGGTGAAGTGCGCTATATAAATGCAAGTCTTTTTTGCTCTTTTTCCACTGTCACAAGGCTCCGGGGAAGCCAAGGCAAGGAATAAAAGAAGCCACACAGATGCATAAACAAGTGCATTTCTAAAGCCTATGCTGGGGCAGTTTGTTGGGGCATCTTATTCCTGCTCCATCTGCGCTGCATGTAATTGATAGAGTTGGGGTGGGGATTGGGGAGGAAGGACATTCTGTTCCATCGTGTAGAATTAGAATTGTGATTTGGTGAGTGTATGACTGGGGGGCATGGTCTAAAAATTAGAGCCAAACCTTTCAGAACTGAAGTTAGGAAAAACTTCTACTCGTGTTGGAATTTCTCCCTTCAATAAGTCTGGATGTGTCAAATGATTTTAGAGCTGAGGCTTGTTACCATTACGAGTTTGGAATACGTTTATTGAGTGCTACAACTTAAGAATTTAGGCAGCAATTCACAAATTGACACAGGCTTTACTTACTGACAAGCTTGGACAGCTGAGTGTGCAAGTCCGGTTCCAGTTTCTTTATCTCTTTCTCTTCAGTCTTCCTTCTTCAACACCGTGCCAAATAGAGCTTTCCAATTCTTTTATGCTCACCCATGTGTGGTTTTCTGAAAGGGACACTCATGTTTAAACAATTTATCGGAGTTCTCTGATAAAGGGGATAAAGGGGAACTGGTGGATGTACTGTACTTAGACTCCCAGAAGGCATTTGATAAGGTGTCACATCAAAGGTTATTGCGGTAAGTAAAAGCTCATGGTGTAGGCAGCAACATATTGACATGGATAGAAGATTGGCTAGCTAACAGGAAACAGAGAGCAGGCATAAATGGGTCTTTTTCTGGTTGGCGGGATGTGATGAGTGGTGTGCCAGGGATCAGCGCTGGGGTCTCAACAGGAATGGGTGGGTTGTCTTATGAGGAGAGGCTGGACAGGTTAGGCTTGTATCCACTGGAGTTTAGAAGAGTAAGAGGTGACTTGATTGAAGCCTTTAAGATCCTGAGGGATCTTGACAGGATGGATGTGGGGAGGATGTTTCCTCTTGTGGGAGAATCTAGAACTAGGAGTCACTGTTTAAAAATAAGGGGTCACTCATTTTAGACAGAGATGTGGAGAAATATTTTCTCTCAGAGGGTTGTGAGTCTTTGGAACTCTCTTCCTCAAAAGGTGGTGGAAGCAGAGTCTTTGAATATTTTTAAGGCCGAGCGAGATAGATTCTTGATTAACAAGGAGGTGAAAGGTTATCAGGGGAGGGCAGGAATGTGGGATCGAGGTTACATTCAGATCAGCCATGATCTTATTGAACGGTGGAGCAGGCTCGAGGGGCCGAGTGGTCTACTCCTGCTCCTAATTCGTATGTTCGTATGCTTGTGAAGGCCAATCCACATGCACGATTTATCCCGGCTACCTGATGGTTTGTTCAAGTACTTTGTACTTGGTCCATGCCATGTTAGTTAAAGCCTTACACAATTTGTTCCTTCATGTTATCCTTCTGCATGCAGCTGTTATTTACCTCAGGGTGTCTGAAGTATAGGCTCTTTCTTGTTTCAGGTGTCAGTTGTCTGGTCTGCAACCAAGTTCACTTAGAGAAATACAATCACAGTGTACCCTAGATAGTGACATCTTGCAAGCTTATTCCAACGATGCATTATTTCTGCATAAATAAAAGCAAAGTCCTGCGGATGCTGGAAATCTGAAACAAAAACAGAAAATTCTGGAAAATCTCAGCAGGTCTGGCAGCATTTGTGGAGAGAGAAAGAGAGTTCTGAAGAAGACTCATACGGACTCGAAACGTTAACTCTGTTTCTCTCTCCACAGATGCTGCCAGACCTGCTGAGATTTTCCAGCATTTTCTGTTTTTTTATTTCAGATTTCCAGCATCTGTGGTATTTTGCTTTTGTCGCCACAACTGAATGGTAGAATAAGCCTGAGAGACTAACTGGCCTTCTCCTGTTCCCAATTTCTCACCTTGGTGACCACGAAATTGACACTGGAAAATACCTCGAAAAGACTTTTGCCACAGCACATTAAAGATCGGGTCAGTGCCTTGGCAACGGTCAGCGGAATTGACAGGACTCCTTCAAAAAGGTTTTAAGCAAGATTCCAGACAGCACTTGAAAGCCTAACAATTCAGGACTGGGTGTGGAGGATAATGTCACCCTGAAAACCCAGATTCCTGTATTTCCTGTGTTTGTTGATTCACTATCAGGCGATTGCTGCTGCCCTATTTCAGCAAAACTGCTCTCCCCGGCGGTAGCAGAGTTTGCCCTAGGTAACCAACTCCAAGGAGTCGGTGTGGGCATCCCCAGGAGGGGTGTTTGGGACAGTGCAAAGTAAAGTTAGACCATTTGCAAAGTTAAGTTTGCGAAACAAAGTGACTCTGTTCTGTGGAAGGGTCATGAGGACTCGAAACGTCAACTGTGTCCCTCTCCGCCGATGCTGCCAGACCTGCTGGGTTTTTCCAGGTATTTCTGTTTCTGTTTTTGTTTTGGAGTTTGCAAAACAGAGTTAAGCTTGCCAAACAAAAGTGAAGTTTGCGAGGCTCTCTCTGCTGTAAAGTTGTGGACTGTTTGGAGTCCGGACTACAACCAGCAGATGGCAATGGCATTGAGAAGGGTAGGGAGAGGGGAAGCTGTGGGCAGGGACAGGACAGAGGATGCTGATGCTTGGTTGGCTGGTAGCTGATGAGAAGAGGGTTGGAGATTAACTGGGGGGAGCTCAGAGCTGCGGAGAGTGTCCCCCACCCCCCACCAACCCCCGGGGGAGTGAGCAGCAGAGTGGGGTCTGTGAGTGACTGGGTGCAGGGACCATGGCAACTTCCAACCTCCCCAGGAAACCCGGGGGGGAGCCGGGAGCTGAGGGTCTGGAGCCGCCCGGGGCAAGTGGCGGAAAGTTGGGGGCAGAGCCCGCCCAGGGCGGGGGTGGGGGGGGGGTGGTTGGTGGTGGGGTGTGGTGGTTGGGGGGGGTGCACGGCCGCCCCAGAAAACCAGCAGAAGATGCGCAGCCCGGTTGTGCCCCGCCTCCGCCGATCGCCCAGAGTCCCCGGCGGCCGGAGACACTCCCTCCCCGGCCCCAGCGGCAAGGAGAACCCGCCGCTGCTGGGCTTGGCGGAGAAAGGGCGCAAGAGCGGCGCCCGCGGCCGGCAGGAGAGCGCCTGGCGGAAAGTGCGGCGCAGCAGCAAGGGCGAGGAGGGAGCACAGCCGGCAGCTGGCAAGGCAGCAGCCCAGTGACCGGACAGGCAAGGGCTGGGCGGCAGGAAGGTGTAAGGTGAGAGTATGAGCCAAGGAAATTGGGAAAGTGCCAGCAGCGCGGATCACCCACTGGTTAATAGGAGCTAACGCCTGTTTGTGCAGAGATCCCAGCCTCGGACACTGGGACACACTGACCAGCAGCGAACAGGACACCTCCATAAAGATTATACACGAGGAGGACTGAAGCAGCTCAGCCAGTGTGTCCTCTGAAACTCCAAGACTGTTCTCCCAAACTCAGCCGGTGTATCCTCCCCAATAGGTCCTGCATTTTGACCTCCTCCTGACTGGTCTATCTAACAGTCTAACATTTCACAGACCATCCGATTTCCCCAGTGCTTTAACTTTTCAACTGGGTTGGGTTCTGTCCGGGACTGTTGCAGGTTAACCAGGTATGTAGGCATGAAGTTTCGTTATGAACTGATGTTCAGCGAGTGTTGATCACTGAGAGTGGGAGCCCCTAGGTCCGGTGTGTGGAGTTAGCTAATCCCCCCAGTTCCAGTAATCATTAGGGCGTTATAATTTTACTGTACACAAAGAGCCTGCTCCTGGTTGCAAACTTGGTGGTCACCAAGTGGCTAGACCCAGAATCAAGCCTGGGAACTAGGGGTCAAACTGCCTCTTGATTTTGTCTGAGTTCGGACATATTAAGAAAGATCATTGGAGTTAAGCTCCGTGGAATTGTGGTGTAACACACAATTTGTATTTATGTATACAGTAATTTTAACATATTTAACCCTCCCAAAGTGTTTCATAGGGGTGTATCAGTCAAAATCTGACCCCAAGCCACATAAGAAGATATTGGAACAAGTGTCCAAAACAAGGGTCAAAGAATACCAACTTCACAAGAACTGGAAGAGAAGGAAGATGTTATGATGTTTGTGGAATTTGTTTTTTTGCTAATCTGCAGATGTGAAACAAAACAACCTGCTGGCATGTTTCTGAAAACATTTCTTTCTTTCTGGTTTTATCTGAAACAGGCTACACTTTACTAGCACAGCCCAGCGTCCATCCTGGACTATTGGTCCCTCAGATTGTAGAAATGCTGGTTTAAATATAATCAAGCTGGAATTTCTCCAGCTCTATCCACACCATTAAACTGTACTAAAAGGGTAAAACATCGAATGCTACGGGTAAATGTGCTGAGAATGAATGTCAGACAGCTGGTTGGCTGTGTTATTTTGCACTGTTGTAATTATTTAATGAATTGTAAAATAGTGTGCCACTCCAATGGATGTGAGTTCTGAATTTTTGTCTTTATTCCCCCTATAATCTTTCAGAATGGGAAAAAGGAATGCAAGCCATTATTTATTTGTGTTTTTGAAAAGAATTTAAGTTTGAACATGATAACATCATATCGGAATTACCTGGAAAAACTCAGCAGGTCTGGCAGCATCGGCGGAGAAGAAAAGAGTTGACGTTTCGAGTCCTCATGACCCTTCGACAGAACTTGAGTTCGAGTCCAAGAAAGAGTTGAAATATAAGCTGGTTTAAGGTGTGTGTGTGGGGGGCGGAGAGATAGACAGAGAGAGAGGTGGGGGGGGGTGTGGTTGTAGGGACAAACAAGCAGTGATAGAAGCAGATCATCAAAAGATGTCAACGACAATAGTACAATAGAACACATAGGTGTTAAAGTTAAAGTTGGTGATATTATCTAAACGAATGTGCTAATTAAGAATGGATGGTAGGGCACTCAAGGTATAGCTCTAGTGGGGGTTTTTTTTTATATAATGGAAATAGGTGGGAAAAGGAAAATCTTTATAATTTATTGGAAAAAAAAGGAAGGGGGAAACAGAAAGGGGGTGGGGATGGGGGAGGGAGCTCACGACCTAAAGTTGTTGAATTCAATATTCAGTCCAGAAGGCTGTAAAGTGCCTAGTCGGAAGATGAGGTGTTGTTCCTCCAGTTTGCGTTGGGCTTCACTGGAACAATGCAGCAAGCCAAGGACGGACATGTGGGCAAGAGAGCAGGGTGGAGTGTTAAAATGGCAAGCGACAGGGAGGTTTGGGTCATTCTTGCGGACAGACCGCAGGTGTTCTGCAAAGCGGTCGCCCAGTTTACGTTTGGTCTCTCCAATGTAGAGGAGACCACATTGGGAGCAACGAATGCAGTGGACTAAGTTGGGGGAAATGCAAGTGAAATGCTGCTTCACTTGAAAGGAGTGTTTGGGTCCTTGGACGGTGAGGAGAGAGGAAGTGAAGGGGCAGGTGTTACATCTTTTGCGTGGGCATGGGGTGGTGCCATAGGAGGGGGTTGAGGAGTAGGGAGTGATGGAGGAGTGGACCAGGGTGTCCCGGAGGGAGCGATCCCTACGGAATGCCGATAAGGGGGGTAAAGGGAAGATGTGTTTGGTGGTGGCATCATGCTGGAGTTGGCGGAAATGGCGGAGGATGATCCTTTGAATGCGGAGGCTGGTGGGGTGATAAGTGAGGACAAGGGGGACCCTATCATGTTTCTGGGAGGGAGGAGAAGGCGTGAGGGCGGATCGCTCCCTCCGGGACACCCTGGTCCACTCCTCCATCACCCCCTACTCCTCAACCCCTCCTATGGCACCACCCCATGCCCACGCAAAAGATGTAACACCTGCCCCTTCACTTCCTCTCTCCTCACCGTCCAAGGACCCAAACACTCCTTTCAAGTGAAGCAGCATTTCACTTGCATTTCCCCCAACTTAGTCTACTGCATTCGTTGCTCCCAATGTGGTCTCCTCTACATTGGAGAGACCAAACGTAAACTGGGCGACCGCTTTGCAGAACACCTGCGGTCTGTCCGCAAGAATGACCCAAACCTCCCTGTCGCTTGCCATTTCAACACTCCACCCTGCTCTCTTGCCCACATGTCTGTCCTTGGCTTGCTGCATTGTTCCAGTGAAGCCCAACGCAAACTGGAGGAACAACACCTCATCTTCCGACTAGGGACTTCACAGCCTTCCGGACTGAATATTGAATTCAACAACTTTAGGTCGTGAGCTCCCTCCCCCATCCCCACCCCCTTTCTGTTTCCCCCTTCCTTTTTTTTCCAATAAATTATAAAGATTTTCCTTTTCCCACCTATTTCCATTATAAAAAAAACCCTCCCACTAGAGCTATACCTTGAGTGCCCTACCATCCATTCTTAATTAGCACATTCATTTAGATAATATCACCAACTTTAACTTTAACACCTATGTGTTCTTTTGTACTATTGTCGTTGACATCTTTTGATGATCTGCTTCTATCACTGCTTGTTTGTCCCTACAACCACATCCCCCCCCCACCTCTCTCTCTCTCTATCTCTCCGTCCCCCACACACACACCTTAAACCAGCTTATATTTCAACTCTTTCTTGGACTCGAACTCAAGTTCTGTCGAAGGGTCATGAGGACTCGAAACGTCAACTCTTTTCTTCTCCGCCGATGCTGCCAGACCTGCTGAGTTTTTCCAGGTAATTCTGTTTTTGTTTTGGATTTCCAGCATCCGCTGTTTTTTTGTTTTTAACATCATATCAGAGTCATTTAGTGCTAATCAACTGCAGATTGAATTGCAATACACCTGAGATCTGTACCTTTAACTATTAATTGTCATGTTATCACATCTGTTGTATAGAACATCCTGTCCAGCAGTGCATTTGATGCAACCTGCAGCAGTTTTGCAGGGGGTGGGGGTGGGGTTGGGGTTGGGTGGTGAAGAATCACTACCACTCTCAAAATATACCACCATTTCTTAAAGTGATTAGAATGAAGTTCCCCAGATACTGATGAAGGAGATCCAGTTTCACTCCTGGGCCCGCTCAGTGAGTTAATCCCGTGCTGCTTGTTCGTCGGAATGCTGCCCCAGGTTTCCGCTCTCTTGGAGTATGGGTGATGGGGAAACAGCCTGATTGCCATGTGCTAACCCCAGCTGAAAATTATATATTTTGTTAGGATTTTTTAGGATTATATTAGGATTATATTCGCTGGAGTTCAGAAGAATGAGGGGGGATCTCATAGAAACCCATAAAATTCTAACAGGTCTAGACAGGGTATATGCAGGAAGGATGTTCCCGATGGTGGGGGAGTCCAGAACCAGGGGTCACAGTCTGAGGATACGGGGTAGACCATTTAGGACTGAGATGAGGAGAAATTTCTTCACCCAGAGAGTGGTGAGCCTGTGGAATTCGCTACCACAGAAAGTAGTTGAGGCCAAAACATTGTATGTTTTCAAGAAGGAGTTAGATTTAGCTCTTGGGGTGAAAGGGGTCAAAGGGTATGGGGAGAAAGCGGGAGCAGGTTATTGAGTTGGATGATCAGCCATGATCATAATGAATGACAGAGGAGGCTCGAAGGGCCGAATGGCCTACTCCTGCTCCTAGTTTCTATGTATTTACTGCTCACAGATGACATAGATTCAAGATAAGTGGCAGAAGGTGTAGGGGGGACATGAGGAAGAACTTTTTTACGCAGAGGGCAGTGGGTGTCTGGAATTCGCTGCCCAAGTTGGTGGTAGAGGCAGAAACTCTAAACTCTTTTAAAAAGTACCTGGATCTGCACGTAAAGTGCTGTAAGATGCAGGGCTATGGGCCGGTTGCAGGAAGGTGGGATTAGACAGGGCACCTGGATGTCCTCGGGCTGGCATGGACAAGATGGGCTGAATGGCCTCCTTCTGTGCTGTAACTTTTCTATGATTCTATGAGGCCACACTCAGCAATCACTCTGTCCCCCAAATCTCACTGCAAGGTTTGCTCATTGTGACAGCTGATTCATTGAGGTAATGGAATGTTTCTGTCCCCCTCTAACTTCCCCACAACGGGTTAGTGGTTCATGATCAGAGGGGAGAAACTTTAAAGGTGAAAAAGTCAAAATTAATTCCATTTTTGGGTTCTCTAAGTTCCTTCATGTTTTTATTCTATATGTGAAACAATAAACATTTAATCTGCAAAATTATTCGCATAAAGTTGACCTGAAATTGTGATATAACTAACGAGTCAGTTGTATAGAATGTTTGTACATATTCTTTGTATTCTCTACCTATAGAAATGAAATGTACAGATTATGTTGCAATCTCTTCCTGTTGAAACAAATCTTGCTGTAGCTCCTGTATTTGCTGCAGATTATATGGTTTTCATAAAAGAAGAATATTAATCCCAATAAATAATACATTTTCTACCTCTGGAATCCTTTATTTTTGTGCTGCTTTAATATTACTAATCTGGAGTTCATAGTTCGTGAGTGTTCAGTGAATACACTTAAATGGTTCATCTATATTTATGGGATTATTCTCAAGATTATTTATAAATTTGTCACAATTTTACTCACGGGAATGTGTTAACCGTTCACTCAAGCAGGGGACAGTAAATCCTGCCACATAGAAAATATAATTTCATGGAATAAACTGGAGAACATAAATTAAAGCAAATGTGTTTTTTGGCCGTAAACCAACACAAAAAAAACTCTGGTGGGTAAAAGCTAAAAACCACATACACAATAGCCTCACTGTTATCAAAGAAAGCTATTAATGAACTTTGTAGCATAATGAACAAGGCACCAATGATTTCTTAAAAAATTCTTTCATAGGATGTGGACGTTGCTGATAAGGCCAGCATTTGTTGCCCATCCCTAATTGCCCTTGAACTTCCTAGGCTATCTCAGATGGCAATTAAGAAGTCAGCCACATTGCTGTGGGTCTGGAGTCACATGTAGGTCAGACTGGGTAAGGACAGCAGACTTCCCTCTCTAAAGCACATTAGTGAACCAGATGGGATTTTTTAACAACAATAGATGATAGTTGTCATGGTCATCATTACTGAGACTAGTTTTATATTATTTGATTTTAAATTTCACCAGCAGCCATGGTGGAATTTGAACCCTTGTCCCCACAGCATTAACCTGTATCCGTGGGTTACTAGTCCAGTGACATTACCATACATCATCATCTCCCATTGATAGAGCACCAGACAGATGAACACTGAATCAATTCACTTATGGAGCAGGTTCAGCCTACAAATTAATAAGTTACATCAAAGGACAGGAGTGCCTGACTAAATTAATGCAGCCATGAGTTCCTGGAAATTGGTGCATCAATAAATTCTGAGATTACAGCCACATGAGAAGATGTATTAATGGAGCAGCTGGCATCAGTAAATTAATAAATTGATGATGAAGTAAGTTCCAGGCACACCAGCAAATTAACAAACTAATTGGGAAACAGGCACCAATGAGTTAATGAAACAGCCAACACTCGTGAATTAATAGATTCATAAACCAGTAAGCACGCCAATAATTCAGGAAACTAATAGAACAATAGATACCAGTGAATTAATCAGTGGAGCAGGGTTGGGAGAAATACCATCCAACCATAAATGTACACTGGCTAACATAGTTTGGGACATAAAGCTATTAATAAGTTGATAGAGAAACAGATTTCAGTGAGTTAATGTCACTTTTTATAATAAACTGTGGATCTAGTGCCTCCTGTCCTCATGACTATCAATTGACTTTTGCTAATTCCATGGGCAGTTTATCTTTAAAAGGCCTGTGAAGACTTACAATGGCTGATTCTGCAGCTGAACGATTGTAGGGTGGAGCAGGGCATTTCAGGAAATTGGGCAATTTAATTGCTCCATTAACTTAAATGAAGAGAAAATCATGGACTGCATGCCTGAAACTCCATGGCCAACATTTCTGGTAAACACTTTTATACTGGAGCAGCCGACCATGGAGTTAGCCTTTTAAAGGTCACTGGGAGGAAAGTGTACAGGGAGAAAGGGAAACAGTGAATGGGGCGATCATGGAGTGATTCTAGGTGCTGGGAATGGGAGGGTATATGAGCCCCAAAGCTCAATCTTAGTCGGTAAGCATCAGAGAAATGAAACAACACAGCTGGTGGACAAAGCTTGAAATTCTTCAACCGGAAATGAAGCAGCGAGTCAGGGGGAATCTCACACAAAGCCAGCGCTTCCTGGATGCGCTATATCTCTGGATGAAATTCTGTTTTAAACAAAACATTTTTTTTCACAAAATGAAATTTATAAAAGTACATTATAAAACATGCTGACTTGAAAATTACAGCAAGTAAAATGCAGCAAGACCTGGACAATATCCAGGCTTGGGCTGACTAAAACAAAAACAGAATTACCTGGAAAAACTCAGCAGGTCTGGCAGCATCGGCGGAGAAGAAAAGAGTTGACGTTTCGAGTCCTCATGACCCTTTGACTCGAAACGTCAACTCTTTTCTTCTCCGCCGATGCTGCCAGACCTGCTGAGTTTTTCCAGGTAATTCTGTTTTTGTTTTGGATTTCCAGCATCCGCAGTTTTTTTGTTTTTATCTTTGGGCTGACTAGTGGTGAGTAACATTCATGCCACTCAAGTGCCAGGCAATGACCATCTCCAACAACAGAAAACCTAACCATTGCCCCTTGATGTTCAACAGAATTACCATCACTGAATCCCCCACTATCAACATCCTGGGGGCTACTATTGACCAGAAACTGAACAGACTAGCCACATAAATACTTTGGCTACAAGAGCAGGTCAGAGGCTAGGAATCCTGCAGCGAGTAACTCACCTCCTGACTCCCCAAAGCCTGTTCATCATCTACAAGATGCACTGCAGGAACCCACCAAGCCTCCTTAGACAGCACCTTCCAAACACCCAACCACTACCATCCAGAAGGACAAGAGCAGCAGACACATGGAAACCCCACCACCTGCAAGCTCCCCTCCAAGTCACTCACTATCCTGACTTGGAAATATGTCGCCATTCCTTCACTGTCGCCAGATCAAAATCCTGGAACTCCCTCCCTAACAGCACTGTGGGTGTACTTACACCACATGGACTGCAGCGAATTAAGAAAGCAGCTCAAGAGCAATTAGGGATGGGCAATAAATGTGGCCCAGCCAACGATGTCCACATCCCATGAATGAATTTTAAAAAGTGTAATAAAATTTGACTTGTCTCCATTTAGTATGATCTGGTCTTAGATGCCTCCATACAACCACAAAAGCAGGAATATAGAAAGTGTGGGTTAAAAACTTCCAAATGGCATATGGACCAATGTGCCTTGCACCAAAGTGGTCTACCAGAGAACCATTATTGGTCAGGGGCCTGCAATGCAGTGAGGTGAATATTGGCAATGGGTTTATAAGAGGTTTATAAGTTCAAATGATAGGGGGGTGGGGGGGGGGGTTCCATTCTAAATGTTTACACGAAAAGGCGTTAAAAAATCAAATCAACAAGCAGTGAGGTTTGTGATAGGTGTTTACCATATGCAAGAAGCTTAATAACATGTAATAGATTTAGACTCCTTACAAGAAAGTAAAATTAAGTGAGATAAAAACAGAAAATGCATCTGTGGGGAGAGAAACAGAGTTACGATTCAGCTAATGCTGATAAAAGGTCATGGGCCTGAAAGGTTAACTCTGTACTTCTTCCCACAGATGCTACCTGACCTGCTGAGTGTTTCCAGCATCTTCTGTTTTTATTTCAGATTTCCAGCATCTGCAGTATTTTATTTTTGTATTAAATTTTAGATGAGAATTGTTTTCAATTCAATATGATAATTTTTTTCAAGTCTTTAGTTTTTCAATGGTTATTTGTCAAAAACGCTATGAAGTGAGGGATTTAAGAGACCATCAGTAATCACTCCAGTATTAGAGATGTAGATTGCATTGATCTTGTGATCTTCTGCACAATAAACCATTACAAATGTTTCCATTTTCTGGTTGAATAGCGTATAATCCTATGTAAAGATTGATAAGATGGGATTTGTGCCACAGAGCAGTTACTTAGAAATCCTCTCCACTTATAACTGGCAGTCAGATGTCCAGGGTCATGCCCTGGTCGTGTGGGCTTCCTAGAATGGGAATGGAAATAGTCATTGGTAACAAGGCAACACTTTGCATTTCCTTCACACTCCTCACATACAGAAAGATAATCTTAAGGCACTTAATGTTAAGGAGACTACATGGAGATGCAAATCAGGGGCTGAAAAAGAAAAATGGGGAGAATTCATAGTATCACAGAATAATACTACAGAAGAGGAGGTTGTTTGGTCCATTGTGCACATACCAGTTCTTTGCTGGAGTTTTCCAATTAATCCCATTCTCCTGCTTTTTCCCCATAGCCCTGGAATCCTTTGAAGTGTTTCCCTTTTGAAAGTTACTATTGAATCTGCTTCCAGCATCCTTTCAGGCAACACATTCCAGATCCCAACAACTCACAATGATTCCTCATGTTTCCTCTGGCTCCTTTGACAATCACTTTAGATCTGTGCCCTCTGATGGGCTCTTCTATCATTGGAAACGGTTTCACCTAATTTACTTGTATCTAAATCTTTCATGATTTTGAACACTACTATCAAATCTCCTCTTAACTTACTCTGCTCTAAGGAGAATAATCTCAGATTCTCCAGTCTCTCCAAATAAGAGATGTCCCTCCCTGGTAGGACTCAAGTGAATTGCCTCTTCACTCTCTCTAACTGTGGACAGCTGATTGAGACAATGTACATAGATCCCCCACTGATCTCTGGAAAGAGCCAGAGGCATAGAAGTTGAGGTCCACTGTGACCTTCAGAGCCACTGGCATGGGATGTCCACCCACACAGTTGGAGCTGGTCTCAGGCCTAATCATTTGGCAAATAGAGGCCACAGTCTCCTTTAAGAGGCAGAGCCTCCTTTGGCATTGTGCCTCGGACATATTGAGGTAGCTGCATCGCTGCCTGTAAACCCTGGCAGCAGGATGATGGCGTCTTCTGTGGCCCCTTCTGCCTTGGACTACCTGCTGGCCCTGTGCCCCTTGTGCCTGCGCCTCTCCTCCCACAGGTCCCTCCCTGGAAGCTGCTCTGGGACACCTGGTCTCCTCTCCCTTCTGCCCCTCTCTTCCTCCTCAGAGGAGGTGCCTCCAGTGGTTCCACAATCTCCATTGACAGGGTAAGGGAAGGCTGTCTGATACCTGGAAGGGTCCACACGGTCTGAATCCTCCGGGGACCTTGCAGCTACCAATAATTCCTGAAATGAAGCCTGGAAATACTAAGAATGAAGCCCCGAACAGAGATGAAGCTGCCAAGTACCAATAAGCAAAGAGCAACAAACTGTCCACCAAACTCCTCACTGCTCACACTGGCAACACTGCATGACCCTTTTTATCCCGCCCTAGGATGAGGTTTTTGAAAATGTCACCGGCCGCCTGCCCACTTTGCCTGTGCGATGAGCGTGAAATCACACAGGTGACGAAAAATTACCGTCAGTTGGACTGTTAATGACCTTTAGTGGCCTGTTAATGAATGGCGGGCTGAGAGATCAGGAGGTTGTGCGATGACATCAGCACGCTCAGCTGACATCATCGCACGCATTTTACACCCACTCAGGTTGTGCACTCACCCGCCCGGGGGGGGCATGAAATCCTGGCCTTTGTTCCCGTGCCCCCTTTAAAATTGTACCATTTATTTTATATCGCCTCTCCACATTCTCCATAATAAAATGCATCACTTTACGTTTTTCTGCGTGAGATGTCATTTGCCATGTCTCTTCCCATTTCACCAACTTGGCTACGTCCTCCTGAAACCTGACTTCGATTCCTTGTCATAAGAAAGTAAGTCCAGGTGAAAATTCTTTTGAATCTAATATGATTGAACTATTTTTGAGTCTATAATTTTTCAATATCTTTTTGTCAAAATCACTATGAAATGAGGGATTTATGAGGCCATTAGTTTTAATCATTCCAACACAAGGGGTTGCATTATGGGTTGTGGGCACTAAAGCTCAATGCATGAGTTGGCTTTTCAGGAAGTTTTCGAAAGGAGAGAGGGAGCTGGCAGCATAGGGAAGGGTAGGCAAAGAGTTCTTAAGTACAAGTGTTTAGTGACCAAACTAGAAACCAACACAGTGTTAGGGAAATGGAGAGTATTTTTTTAAACATCTAGCGATTGTTATGACCGATGCAGTTGGTAAAGATTGAGTTATTTAAAATTCCTAGAGGGAAACTTTCAACAACTGTCATAACCTATAATTTTAAGTGTTATGTTTGAGATGTGACTCTAAATTCAGGAATCAGATCTCCAGTTCTCGAGGCTTTACATTAAACTAAGTGAAACATTTTATTAATTTACACAGGTTAAAATATATATACATGGCTACAAATTACTACGATCATAACTTTTAACAAGTTCCCAGACTAATCTCCATTAAGGCATTAGCAACCCATAGACTTAACCAGACACCAGACAAAGCATTTTCACCTTATGAATTCAAAATGAGGTTCTTTTCACTTTGGTTCCTGTGGAGACAGTTGGAGGCTTACAGCTGCTTTCTGATCTTACATTGCCTCTGCTCTGTACACCCAAAAACTGCTGAAGTTATACCTACCACCACTGACTGAATTCAAATTCTCATTGTTTATTTCACCCCACCCGCCACCAGAGCTCCCTTGCTTGTCCTGCTCTCCTCTCTTAATTAGCACATTCTTTTAGATAATATCACCAACTTCAACACCTCTTTGTTCTTTTGTCTGTGACATCTTTTGGTTATCTCTTCCTATCACTGCTTGCTTGTCCCAACAACCACCACCCCCTTCTCCCCCCACCCCCCCCTTAAACCAGCTTATATTTCATCCCTTTCCTATTTTTACTTAGTTCTGTTGAAGGGTCATGAGGACTCGAAACATCAACTTTGCACTTCTCCGCTGATGCTGCCAGACCTGCTGAGTTTTTCCAGATATTTCTGTTTCTGTTTCAAATTTTCATTGTCTCACCAGTCTCTTTGAAGTTTACCTTTTAACAATGAAACCCCATATTCATTGTACCAATTTTATTAGTGAAATAAACATATTGCTTGGTATCTGCTAGAAAGGTATCAAGTTTTCACCCCACTTCTTGAATGCTCTATTCAAAAAATGCAAATTCACACTATCTCTCTTTGCCATAGTACATATCAAAGCACCCAGACTAGCTGGTTTTAATCCAATTAAGACACACCCACAAACTAAACCTCTATTTTAAAAGAAAACATTTTCCAAAATATTATATACATTAATAGCGACAATGATAAAGCTATGGATTTCACCACTGCGGTTAATTGTTGAAGGTGCATACTTGAGAATAGGTTAGCTAGGTGGCTGAAGGAAAGGGGGGGGAGTCAAAGGAACAGGACTGCTACATGGGTCAAAATCCTGGAACTCCCTCCCGAGCAGCACATGGACTGCAGCGATGCAAGAAGACAGCTCACTACCACCTTCTCAAGGGCAATTAGGGATGGGCAATAAATGCTGGCCCAGCCAGTGAAGCTCACATCCTGTGAATGAATAATAAAAAATATAAACACCAACATGGCATGATTGGACTGATTGGGCCTGGTTCTGTTCTGCAATTGCTACGTACTTTTACAAGCAATCTCCCTGGCTTGCTCTGTAACTGTGAAACAAAGCAAGAAGCAGCTTTGTGTGTGCAATTCCTGGTTTGGTGAGCTACTGGGCTCAAGAGAAAAGTACAAAGTAGAAACTAGCAGTTTCTTGGTGTGGTAATGGTCAGCTTATCCCAGGTAGGGTCTTACAAAGCGATATTGGTCCAAGCCCAAGGGAAACCTGTCTGCTTGGTTGGTATCAGGCAATACTACTTGGTGTGTGGGGCCTGTAAGAGGGGGCATGGTGGAGCAGGGTGGGGGGTGGTGCCTGGAAAGATAAATGAAGTACAGAATTAAAATTATTTGGGTTTTGTCTGACTGGAATATGGAAGAATGCCATTTAAAAGTTCAGATAAACTACTTAGATTTGGGAAGGAAAGAGGCTTAGCTAAAATACATTTTTGGATAACTAATAATCTAGAGACGTGAGTTCAAATTCCACCACTGCAGCCGGAGAATTTAAATTCAGTTAATTAAATAATCTGGAATTAAAACCAGGTATCAGTAATCGTTACCGTGTAGCTACTGGATTATCATAAAAACCCATCTGGCTCACTAATGTCATGTACTAATGTTACAGACAGGAGAGAGGAAAACTGAACTTCTTTATCTTTTCCCCATCTGTCCATAAGCAGAGTTATTTTTAAATTTGTTTTTAAGTATGCTGCGACGTGTTTCCCCAAACCCTCAGTTTGTATGATCCAATTTACTGATAATTCACAGCAAACGCATGTTATGATTAACTCAGAGGGTTAGTTTACTCACATTCAAACCTGAGGGTGGGGCATGGGGGGGATGTTCACCACCTCACACACATTCATACATAAACAGTAAGGGGGTAATAGAAAAGACGAAGTTTACAACTATGGGCAACAACAGTAAAAGAGCCACAGAACTGAATACTAGTTCATATAATTTCCAAAGTCGGAGAAGTTAAAGTCCAGAGGGTGTTTCTTTCTTGGCTGGGTTCAGTCCAGATGAGCTTCTGGTTGGAGACAGCAATGTGAAAAAATCCTTGAAACAAAAAGACACTGCAGAACGATGGGCTTTCTGCATTTAGACTGCTTGGCAGGCATTGATCAGAGACTTTGAAAAACCAAACAGGCTTTGAGGAGTTGAGAGGTGGTGGTTGGCTGCTTGGTTCACTGGTAAACCGGCTAGAGTTCTTTCCAATTGATGTTAAACCAGCAAATTGAGGGTTTCTCTGTTCTCAAAGGAATATAGAGACTTCAAGATAGCCACTCGAATCATGTTAAATTCTTTCTCCACAACTATATCAAAATGGATGTTTATACATTGTCTGGAACTGGCTTTTGGTTTTAGGACTGATAATGTACCAACCATTAGCTTTTGAAAGAGTTACCATCCACATTGAGGTTCTTGTGTCAGAAAGTCATTGTCTTGGCAGATCCTCTGACTCAGCTAGAGGGCTAAGCTTATCGAGATGCAAATAACATCCATTGTCCCCTCAATTGCCCCCATTTGAAATAGATCTGGACAGTCCTACATGTGAGATGAGTCTGTTAACAACTCTGCAGGCATAATGAGTTTAAATCTGTGAGTCCCCCTGGTTTCGTGATTATATTGCCCTTACAATTGACTGTGAGATTCCACGATGATGAGAGGGGGATTCTTTTGTTCTTGTAACTCCTGCTGGTGGCTTCCAGAACAAAGGGCCAAACATGTGGTCATGTGACTTGTAGCAGCCATCTTTTTGGTTCAGCAGAAAATCCCCCATTTTAAAAATAGCAAAAAACAATAAAGTTTTGATAGATACAGTTTTTAGGTTTCTTTTACTGTCTTACTGACATAACAACTAAGGTGATGCATTTTGGCAGAAGGGATAGGGTAAGGCAATATAGTCTCAATGGAACAATTCTGAACAGTGTGCAAGAACAGAAGGATCTGGGCAAGCATGAGCATAGATCTCTGAAGGTAGCAGGTCAGAGAGTGTGGTTAGCAAAGCATATGGAATTTTGGGCTTCATAAATAGAGGCATTGAGTACAAAAGCAGGGAAGTATGCTGGTTAGGACGCAACTGGAATATTGCATCCAGTTCTCATCACCACACTTGAGGAAGGATGTGAGGATCCTTCAGAGGATGTAAATGAGATTTACCACAATGGCTCCAGGGTTTGGGTGATTTTAGCTAAAAGGTTAGATTGGATAAACTGGGTTGTTATTGGAGCAAATGAAATTGAGGGGAGATTTGATAGAGGTGTACAAGATAATGACAGGTTTAGATAAGGTAGACAAAGGCAAAACTGTTCCCATTAGCTGATGGCACAAGGACTGGGGGACACAGATTTAAAATTTTGGGTGAGGTATGTAGGGGAGAATGTGAGGTAATGACCTGGGACTCACTGCCCAGGAGGATGGTGGAAGTGGAATTGATCAATGATTTGAAAAAGGAAACTGGATGGGCATTTGGAAGAGCTACGGTGATCAAGTGGGGGAATGAGACTGACTGGATTGCTCCATGGTGAGCTGGCATGGTCTTGATGGGCCGAATGCCCTCCTTCTGTGCCATAAATAAATAACTCTATAAAAGGATTATATTACCTTACATTTTAAACCTTTGTTGGCTGGTGCTTGATATCATCATTATAAGATATATATTTCTTTGGTGTAAGATATAAAGTACCAAGAAGTGCCAATGGATACAGAATGCTCTTGGATGATCTCCACCATATTTAGTTGCAATTACTTCAATTATCAACTATAAACTCTTTGTACTGTAAATAGTACCCTTATTATGAGGAAATAAATGTGTATTTGTCTAAAGCATTCATGTTACAGTAAAATGTGACCTGATATCAAGAGCACATGAAAGTCCGTTTAATCAACATTTCATTCCACTTTGCTTTAAAAGCTTCATCCTTGTACACTAATTCTTTTTAGGTGTCAGATGACCCAAGCAGACCACTCTATCAGAATGCCAGAATTTCCAGGAACAGTTCTGTCACTCATGAACCAGCATTACTGTGTCAGCAATGGTTCAGCGCCCCTGAGTTAGAAGGTTGTGGGTTCATGTTCTATGCCAGGAATTGAACACATAATGTCAACTGACACTCCAGCAGAGTGCTGAAGGAGTGCTGCACTGTTGGAGGTGCCGTCTTTTCAACTAAACGTTAAACCGAGGCCCTGCATGCTCTTTCAGGTGGATGTGGAAGGAGAGCAGGGGAGTTCTCCCTGGTGTCACGGCTGATATTTATTCCTCACCAAAATCACACAAAAAGTGCTGTGAGTAGGATATTGCTGTGTGCAAATTGGTTGCTGCATTTCCTACATTACAATAGTGTTATAATCCCAGCTGATGTCAGTATTAGACAAGCCTGATCCCAGGGCGGAACCCAGCTTGATAGATCCTAACTTTTATTTTTTTTGGAGAAGTGGAGAGTGGCTACTGAACAGAGTCACAGGAGTCAGCAGATGAATTTTTAACAGAAGAATAAAACATTTATTAAACAGGAAAAGATGAACTATATTACATTACTCCTTCCCCCACAACTATATCTTTACGGATACATACGTGTTTGTAAGGATAACACAAGTTACAAAATACTCTAATGTTCACAGCAAGCACACAGTCCATATAAACCAATAGGTGACCTGTGATCAGACACACCACATTCTGAAACCAAGCGCCAGATGCCACTCAAAACAGATGGTATGGATCTCTCCTCAACTTCCTCCAGATGCTTGTTACACTGTGACCCACCCAGTCTCACTGAACTCTGTCTTTCACACCAGGGTTCCAATCTCCACTGAAGAACTCACTCTGGAATCTTCTCCCAATCCGACGCTTTCTCTCAGACACCTTCCGCAAGGGTCCAGGGTTTTGAATTCTCCTTCTGATCTTCCTCTCCCCTCGATCGCCACGTGCATTCCAACTTTCTTCCACACACTCACTCTCACTGATTCAGCTGTGCCAACAGAACCGCACTGCTTCACTTGCCCATAGTAAAGAGTTATAGGCCTTCAGCTCCCCTTGGATCGCCTGGCTTCTCACAAGCTGTTTTTACTTTAAGTTTGTTTCCTGCAGCTTTCTTCTCTTTAAGCTTGAAGCTTGGAGCTTGGAGCCTTCCTTCCTGCTCTCCACTCTTAACTTCAGTTAACAGGACCTTCTCCAGGTTCCTTATCCTTTACTGTCCTAGACTGTTCTCTTGGGACCTTTCCTGTTCCGCTCCCCTGGATTTGGGGACTTTCTTCTTTAATTTCTGGATCCTGCTCCTGCAGTTCCCTCTCCTGTCCTGTCACTAATTCTGTTTTTGTTTTGGATTTCCAGCATCCGCAGTTTTTTTGTTTTTTTCTCTGTCACTCTGGAATCCTGGCTTCAAATGAACTGAAACTGTCTTTCTAGTTTTCTTTGTCTCTGTGGGTCCCTCTCTCTGGACCCCTGTTGTTAGGCAACAGCACAGTTTTTTCTACTTTGTTTTAACTTCCCTAACCCACTACCTCCCTTGATAACACAGCTCTCCACTTCAAGGGTCATAAACTCATTAAAATGCAGGCACACAAACAAAGCCTTAGACCTGCTGACTCCACACTAAAAGGAAATTAGATCCCAGGTTTCAACTTTTTAGCCACAAATAGAAAAATATAAATTAAACGGAATGATATACCTTATTCCTTACACACTGAATTACACAGATAATTTAAACTATCTCTATTTCCTAACAATAGTGATTAGACTTCATTGGCTGTAAAACACTTTGAGAAGTTGTGGGGTTGGGAGGAGCTCTGTAGAAGTGGAAGCTCCTTCTTTCTCTTCAGTATTGCTCTTTGAATGCTTACCTTACTAAACGTTGCTCAATAGAAACTAGGAAGTTTTGTCCTTCAATGACTCCCTCTCTATAGGGAAACAACCAGGACTGCAATTACTGCCTCACCAATAGAATTGCCAGAAATAGCAACTGAGATTGTGGGGAACCTGGGGTGTAAATTGATAGCATCCCTAAGGTGCAGGTGAGGCCAGATTTCTTAACTGGCAATCGCAGGCTGCACCACCTTAATAGAAGTGGGAACATGTTAATAAATTGCTATTTTACACACACACAAACTGAAAAAAGCCATTGCAAACCAAACAAAATCTATTATCTTAGTTGCTGATGATTAATTCTGTACAAAATATAGAATCATTCTGGGCATCCATTGAAATATGGGATTTCTAGTTTCACCTGTCTTTATATGTTAATAATTGACCAGCAGTGACATGGCATTGCCAATGTTGAGACTTTTTGGTGAGTTTACAGAACACATACAGTGGACAGAGTGGCAGGGTGGGTGGTTGATGCATTGGCACTTAGCTTTAAAGATCCCAGGAAATCAGACGTAGAAAAGGCCAGCATCACAAAACACAGCAAACGCAAACAACATTCCTGTTTGACACCAAATCTTTAACAGTCTTCCTACAAATGAGTTCTCAACGATGTCAGGATACAAAGTTTCGCACCATTGAGGATAATAGGGAATTGAGTGATGTTACCAATCCAGCTGGGGGGTGTCTGGGCCTCTCTGTAAAACAAAGAGCCAGCCTGCTGGATTCTGTTCACACTGCAAACACAAGCTAGCACAAATTTCTCAACTTGTGACAGGTGCATCCTGCTGGAACACTCTACAATAAATCTCATTCATAACCTTTACAATGATGACATTGAGGAAATGAACCAGAAGCCTGCTCTAATCGGCCTTTTAGTAATTACACTGCCTGGTGGATACTGAAACATAAAAATTGGTCAAGGTTAATCCCTGGATCTGAGCTACAGTTGGCCTCAGCATCGCTGGTAAGGTTGGCGACTCTAGCTGAATGTAGTCCTGGAGGTTAATCACATGAAGCCCTGACTTCATCTGATCCACCCCATGCTCTTGCCATTGGCCACCCAACACGCCAATCCTCCTGGTATTCTGTCTACCCAACCAACTGGAAATGGAAAAGACTCTGATTGAATTGGATGTTTTTTCTCCTTTCACAGTGAGTGGGCATTGGTGACAAGGCCAGCATTTGCTGCCCATCCCTAATTGCCCTTGAACTGAGTAAGATGCTAAGTGATTTCAGAGGGCAGTTAAGAGTCAACCACATTGCTGTGGGTCTGGAGTCACATGTAGACCAGACCAGGTAAGAATGGCACATTTCCAGATTTAGTGAGCCAGATGGATCTTTACATCCACCAATGATAGTTTAAAAACAAAAAAACTGCGGATGCTGGAAATCCAAAACAAAAACGGAATTACCTGGAAAAACTCAGCAGGTCTGGCAGCATCGGCGGAGAAGAAAAGAGTTGACGTTTCGGGTCCTCATGACCTTTCGACAGAACCGATAGTTTCATGGTCATGAGAGTGCAAATAGCTTTCAATTCCAGATTTATTAATTGAATTCAATGCAGAGTATTCCCCAGAGTGTTAGCCTGGGCCTCTGGATTACTAGTCCAGTGACACTCCCACTACACCATCATCTCTCCTTTTAAACGTGAATGATTGTCAGTCAAATGGACCTTTATCCCATCTCCCATACTCCTTCAAAATCAACAGATAAGCATTCAAAGAAAATGAAAGCAACAATTTTTTTGAATGCCCAATGATTTTCTTCTGGATTATTCACAGCAGTAGCCAGAATATTAATCTTCAATCCCTGAAAATCCCAGGGCAATCCTCGAGGGTTGGCAACCCTAATCCCTGGGCAATGAAAATTTAGACGTTGATTCCTTTTCCTGATAATTCCTCCAGCAATCCTTGTTGGAAATGCATTTGTTCAGATGTTGTGTGAGAATGATATGTGTCAGTCACCGCATGGTCAGCAGTCCAGAGTGGCTGCTCAGTGAATATGTCAGAAGCAGATGGTAGTCACAGAGGCACATCCAAGGAATCACTGGTGAAAACTGCAAAACACTGGTCCAGTCAGACTGGAATATTGTGTTTAATCCCGGGCACCAAACTTCAGGAAGGATCAGAAGGTATCAGTGAAAATGCATAAAAGATCAAAAGGATGGTTCCAGGGATGAAGAACTTCAGTTACATGGATAGACTGGAGAAGCTGTGGTGGAAATCCCATTGAGCTGCTTGAGAGGAGATTTAATTGAGGTGTTCAAAATCATGAGGGGTCTAGACAGAGTACATAGAGCGAAACTGCTGTCTTGTGTGGAAGGATTGAGAATACACTGATGGAGGCAGATACAAATGTGTTTTCAAAAGGGGGTTGGATAAGTAGCTGAAGCGAAGAGATTTGTAGGGCTAAAGGGAAAGAGTAGTGGAGTGGGACTAGCTAAACTGCTCTTGCAGAGAACCAGCATAGGCTCAGTGGCCTGTATGTCTGCCTTCTCTACAGTAACCATTCTGATTCCAGGTTAAACAGGGAAAAGAAGGTTAAGTGACTCCTGCACATTCCATGTGTTTTTGATAATTTCTTCCAACATTTTCTGGTGTCACTGTTTAAGTCTGTATATATTTGTAATTAACAAAATATTAGAATGGGTTCTACATTATGAAACATCGTAGTTTCTCTCATTAGTGAACAATGAAGAGTACAGGACAGCATGTCAGAAGCAGCACCAGCATACCTAAAAATAACCTCAACCTGGTGAAGCTATAACACAGGACTATTTGCATGCCAAACAGCATAAGGAGCAAGTGAAAGACAGAGCTAAGCGATTCCACAACCAACAGGTGATATCTATGCTCTGCAGTCCTGCCACATCAGCCGTGAATGGTGGTGGAATATTGTGGCATAGGCCCTGACAATATTCCAGCAATAGTACTGAAGACCTGTGCTCCAGAACTTGCTGCACCCCTAGCCAATCTGTTCCAGTACAGCTACAACCCTGGCATCTACCCGGCTATGTGGAAAATTGCCCAGGTATGTCCTGTACACAAAAAGCAGGACAAATCCAACCCGGCCAGTTACCACCCCATCAGTCTACTCTCATCATCAGTAAAGTAATGGAAGGGGTCATCAACAGGGCTATCAATCAGCACTTGCTTAGCAATAACCTGCTCACTGATGCCCAGTTTGGGTTCCACCAGGGCCACTCAGCTCCTGACCTCATTACAGCCTTGGTTCAAACATGGACAAAGTGCTGGACTCCCGAGGTGAGGTAAGAGTGACTGCCCTTGACATCAAGGCAGCATTTGACTGAATGTGGCATCAAGGAGCCCCAGCAAAGCTGGAGTCAATGGGAATCAGGGGGAAAACTCTCCGCTGGTTGAAGTCATACCTGGCACAAAGGAAGATGGTTGTGGTTGTTGGAGGTCAGTCATCTCAGCTCCAGGACATTGCTGTAGGAGTTCCTCAGGGTAGTGTCCTCGGCCCAACCATCTTCAGCTGCTTCATCAATGACCTTCGTTCCATCATAAGGTCAGAAGTGGGGATGTTCGCTGAAGATTGCATAACATTCAGCACCATTCACGACTCCTCAGATACTGAAGCAGTCCATGTCCAAATGCAGCAAGACCTGGACAATATCCAGGCTTGGGTTGACAAGTAACATTCGTGCCACACAAGTGCCAGGCAATGACCATCACCAAGAAGAGAGAATCCAACCATCACACCTTGATGTTCAATGGCATTACCATCACTGAATCTCACACTATCAACACCCTGGGGGGCACCATTGACCAGAAACTGAACTAGGCTAGCCATATTAATACTGTTGGTACAGGAGCAGGTCAGAGACTAGGAATCTTGCAATGAGTAACTCACCTCTTGACTCCCCTAACCCTGTCCACTATCTACAAGGCAAAAGTCAGGAGTGTGATGGAATACTCCCCATTTGCCTGGATGAGTGCAGTTCCCACAACACTGAAGAAGCTGGACACCATCCAGAACAAAGCGGACCCACTCGATTGGCACCACATGTAATCTGGGTCTTACATTGGCAGCTGTTATCTGGAATGTTCATTTCTCTGGTGATGCCATTGTTTATTTTAACTTATGATTTTAATTAATTGATTACTTACTCATACGCTATTCCTACATGTATCATTGGAAGAAGAATATTTAAAACTCCAGCTTTAACAGAGATCTCCATAAGATGACAAAGTTTTTAGTCTATAAATGCTGCTGCTGTCACCACCCTTCTATTTGGCAATGAGGTTTGGGTCACTTACCAACAGCACCTCTGGGCGCTGGAGAATTTCCATCAGCAGCATCTCTGCTGGCATTCAAAAAGCCCAGCGGGAAGACAGGCAAAGAAACTCCAGCGTCTTCACTGAAGCCAATTCCTGCAGCATCAGAACCATGATCATGTGAAATCAGCTTTGTTCGTCTGGACACTGCATTCACATGACTTCAAAGCAGATCTTCTTTTCACAACTCAAGGATGGCATCGACCTCGAGGAGGACAGGGAAAACATTTTAAGGGCACTGAAGGGCTCATTGAAAAGGGGACAAATTGACATCGGTGCATGGGAGGGATTTCCCACAAATCGTACCATGTGGTGGCACCTCATCCATCAAGCCGCACTGCAAACTAACTGCATAAACTCAACTGCAGAGAAATGACTAAAGCAAAGGAAAAGGAAGCAGATTCTTTTGACCTCTCTGTCCAAAGAGCCTGTGGCTCCAGGATTGGCCAGCTGAGTCACCTAAGGAGACGTCATTCTCTTTCGAAGGGACCAGAAATGACCATGATGAAGTCATTGAGTATGAGGGAGTCAGTTACAAACTTTGACAAGGACAGTGGGCAGTGCAGAAACCAGACTTGATGAACTTGGACAGTGAGTGACTGGAGTGATGAACACTGAACTGAGGTGCAGAAAGCTTGAGAGGGAGCTAGAGAAGGGAAAGTGGTTAGTGCATGGAGAGGCAATGGATATATTTTTTGAGCAGTGATGCTAGGGCACAAGTTTTGGGGGGTGGAAGAACAAGACCCGAGGAAAGGGAATCATTGACAATGTTACAGAACATTGGACTAAGGATAACTGTGTAGTTAGGAGTTAGATTGTGAGGCAGCATGAAGAAGGAGATGACCCTGATGAGGCAGAACAGGGTATGATGTTTAGGTGATCCAAGTTCAGGGTTAAATATCAGGAGGCAGCCAGGCGGATTATGTCGATCTTTGAGAAATGGAATCCATCACCTTTTTGCACATAGTGTTGGTGATAATGGAGGGGACAGTGGGAATTTGAAGTTATTTGAACCATGTACAATTCTTTAATGATTTTCCTGCGTAGTGCAAAATCATCTCTCGTAGATAGAAGTGTGCCAACACATTTCCTGAGTAGTGTACTTAATTTGTTTGGAGGTAATTATCCACGGAAGTATCAGTGTTCCTTCCTCAATTATTCTGCACAGCACATAATGACAGGTTGCTGCAGATTGCGTAGTGAACAAGGATCAGAGCTAATCTCGAAAAATCTCTGTAAAGTTAACTCACACTAATTTATTTCACATGTAAATATACATTAATATTTGCACAAAAGCCACATTGTTAAGGCTTGTGATTTATTTTGATGTGACATTCCATCGGTGATTTTGAATAATCCGTGACAAGTGAGATTTTTTCCAGCAAAGCGATTGTTAAAAATTTAGACTCCAGTTGCTGGACCTTTCTTCTCAGATATAATTGTAGGTGACTCCTGGGATGTGATAACTATTCCATAATTTAATACAGCTGTGAATGTAGATGTACTCCTGTTGTTTTGGTGTCTTTGTGTAACTGCCAATTTCAAGTTTTATATCTGCTTTCTAAAATTCATTCACAGGCTGTGGGCTTCGTTAGCTGGGTCGGTTTTTAATGCCCATCCCTAGTTGCCCTTGAGAAGGTGGTGGTGAGCTGCTTTCTTGAACCGCTGCAGTCCATGTGGTGTAGGTACACCCACAGTGCTGTTAGGGAGGGAGTTCCAGGATTTTGACCCAGCAACAGTGAAGGAACAGCGATATATTTCCAAGTCAGCATGGTGAGTGAGTTGGAGGGGAACTTCCAGGTGGTGGTGTTCCCATGTGTCTGCTGCCTTTGTCCTTCTAGATGGTAGTGGTTGTGGGTTTGGAAGGTGCTGTCTAAGGCTCCTTGGTGAATTCCTGCAGTGCATCTTGTAGATGGTACACACTGCTGCTACTGTGCATCAGTGGTGGAGGGAGTGAATGTTTGTGAATGTGTTGCCAATCGAGCGGGCTGCTTTGTCCTGGACGGTGTCAAGCTTCTTGAGTGTTGTGGGAGCTGCACTCATCCAGGCAAGTGGGGAGTATTCCATCACACTCCTGACTTGTGCCTTGGGGATGGGCTTTGGGGAGTCAGGAGGTGGATTACTTGTTGCACAATTCCTAGTATCTGACCTGCTGTTGTAGCCACAGTATTTATATGGTTAGACCAGTGCAGTTTCTGGTCAATGGTAACCCCCAGGATGCTGATAGTGTGGGATTCAGTGATGGTAATGCCATTGAATGTCAAGGGGTGATGGTTGGATTCTCTCTTGTCGGAGATGGTCATTGCCTGGCACTTGTGTGGTGTGAATGTTATTTGCCACTTGTCAGCCCAAGCCTGGATATTGTCCAGCTCTTGCTGCATTTGGACATGGACTGCTTCAGTATCTGAGGAGTCGCGAATGGTGCTGAACATTGTATAATTATCAACGAACATCCCCACTTCTGACCTTATGATGGAAGGAAGGTCATTGATGAAGCAGCTGAAGATGGTTGGGCCATAGGACACTACCCTGAGGAACTCCTGCAGTGATGTCCTGGAGCTGAGATGACTGAAATCCAACAACCACAACCACCTTCCTTTGTGCTAGGTATGACTCCAAACAGTAGAGAGTTTTCCCCCTGATTCCATTGACTCCAGTTTTGCTGGGGCTCCTTGATGCCGCACTTGGTCAAATGCAGTCTCGATGTCAAGGGCAGTCACTCTCAACTCATCTCGGGAGTTCAGCTCTTTTGCCCATGTTTGAACCAAGGCTGTAGTGAGGTCAGGAGCTGAGTGGCTCTGGTGGAACCCAAACTGGGTGTCAGTGAGCAGTTTATTGCTAAGCAAGTGCCGTTTGACAGCACTGTTGATGACCCCTTCCATTTACTGATGATGAGAGTAGACTGATGGGGTGGTACTTGGCCGGGTTGGATTTGTCCTGCTTTTTGTGTACAGGGCATACCTGGGCAATTTTCCACATAGCCGGGTAGATGCCAGGGTTGTAGCTGTACTGGAACAGCTTGGCTAGGGGTGCAGCAAGTTCTGGAGCACAAGTCTTCAGTACTATTGCCAGAACATTGTCAGGGCCTATGCCACAATATTCCACCACCATTCACGGCTGATGTGGCAGAGCATAGATATGACCTGTTGGTTGTGGGGTCGCTTAGCTCTGTCTTTCACTTGCTCCTTATGCTATTTGGCACACAAGTAGTCCTGTGTTATAGCTTCACTAGGTTGACCTCATTTTGAGGTATGCCTGGTGCTGCTCCTGGCATGCCCTCCTGTACTCTTCATTGAACCAGGGTTGATCCCCTGGCTTGATGGTAATGGTAGAGTGGGGGATATGCCGGGCCATGAGGCTACAGTTTGCGTTCAAGTACAATTCTGCTGCTGCTGATGGCCCACAGCGCCTCATGGATGCCCAGTATTGAGTTGCTAGATCTGTTCGAAATCTATCCCATTTAACACAGTGGTAGTGCCACACAACACGATGGAGGGTATCCTCACTGTGAAGATGGGACTTCATCTCCACAATGACTGTACAGTGGTCCTTCCTACCATTACTGCCATGGACAGATGCATCTGTGACAGGCAGGTTGGTGGGGATGAGGTCAAGTAAGTTTTTCCCTCTTGTTGGTTGCCTCATCACCTGCCGCAGACCCAGTCTAGCAGCTATGTCATTTAGGATTTGGCCAGTTTAGTCAGTTGTGGTGCTACCGAGCCACTCTTGGTAATGGACATTGAAGTCCCCCACCCAGAGTACATTCTGTGCCCTTGCCATCCTCAGTGCTTCCTCCAAGTGGTGTTCAACACGGGGCACTGATTCATCAGCAGGTTTGTCTACGTTTGACCTGATGCCATGAGACTTCATGTGGTCTGGTGTTGATGTTGAGGACTCCCAGGGCAACTCCCTCCCAACTGTATGCCACTGTGCTGCCACCTCTGTTGGGTCTGTCCTGCCAATGGGATGGTGATGGTGGTGTCTGGGACATTATCTGTCAGATATGATTCCACGAGGATGACTATGTCAGGCTGTTGCTTGACTAGTCTGTGAAACAGCTCTCCCCATTTTTGGCACTAGCCCCAGATGTTAGTAAGGACGACTTTGCAGGGTTGACAGGGCTGAGTTTCCCATTGTCCTTTCCAGTGCCTAGGTCAACGCTGGCTCGTCCGTCCGGTTTCATTCCTTTTTTGCGGCTTTGTAGCGGTTTGTTACAACTGAGTAGCTTGCTAGGCCATTTCAGTCCACCGCATTGCTGTTGGTCTGGAGTCACATGTAGGCCAGGTAACAACAATAGATTTCCTTCCCTAAAGGGCAGTAGTGAACCAGATGGGTTTTTACAACAATGGCTCCATGGTCATCGTTAAGACTTTTAGTTCCAGACTTGTTATTGAAGTCAAATTCCACCATCTGCCGTGGCAGGATTCGAACCCAGGTCCCCAGAGGAATTCCCTAGGTCTCTGGATTACTAGCCCAGTGACAATACCACTACGCCACCACCTCCCCATAAGCAGCCTGCTGGACGAGTGAGTAGCCGACTCAAGAGGGGCAGGCCTAACCCATTTCACAGAGAGTCTGATTTACATTCCACTGGCCAACCTTCAATGCTCAGTTAAAGCCCTGGAGAACGTTGGGGGGGGGGGGGGGGGGGGGGGGGGGGGGGGTGTGGCGGTGGTAAGAGGGGGATGTGACAGGGTCTCGTCAATGGGAAGCTCCGTGCAGGAGAGGTCCAGAATTTCCTTGTGGGGTCTGAAGAACAACCCCGCTCCCACAAAATAAAAGTTTAAACTTTACCTTGCAAGGTAGTTTCTAATTTCAGACCAGATCTCACTGAGCAATAGTTGAAATGCAATTGGGATTCTATCATGACCTGGGATGCCAATTGGCAGAAAGCATCACACCTAACCCAAGAGGAAGCAAAAATTTCCTCTTCTGTCTTCGCTAAGTGAAGACCAACAAAAAAAAAGCAGCAAATTAATAACTGATAATTTGAAGTAAAGAATTACAATAAAGACCCATGATCAAATCCCACTCAATCATATTTTTTCTCCTGTAAACGAAATGCTCACAGTGATTCACAGCTGGCTTTGTAAAAGCTCACTGATTTTATCTAGTTGACAGCTGAGTAACGCAGACCAGGAAGGTCCCATATCTGATCTCTGGTCGGGGCTGGATAAGCCGTTAGTTGGCATAAGAGATACGCCAGTTGCCACAGATTGGAGGACAGTGGAACATCTGCCAAGATTTCCATTCCTTGCTGTGATGCAGCCCAATTCAAATTGGGCTTAAACGGGTGTAGGTGTGTTGGGGGGGGGGTGGGGGGTTAGGGCTTGGCTATGATGTTACTTGCAGTCAAGGGCAATAACACAGGGTAGCAGAGGTCCAACAATGCCCATGGAATCACAACTCAGTAAAGGAATCAACAGCTTCAGAAAAGGGGAACAAAAACGGAGAGAGAAATGTAATAAAAGGTTTTACAAAAGTAATTGGCATTACTTTAAGGTTCACTGGATTTCAAATATTCTGTTGAATACAAAGCATACCATGCTTTTGGCAAAACTATAATTTCCTTCTTCGCCCCCATCCTATTAACCCTCCCTGCTCTATTGGAAAGGTCTGGCCCAGAAACATGTTCTGATAGTGTCAGTATTACTCCTTGAATTACTTAAATAGTATCTTGCCAACCAGTTTTCATTCTCCCCCAACAGAAAGCAAGAGGACATGTCCTTAGTAATGACTTGTAGCTCTGCAATGGTAGAAGTGACACAGAATAGTGGATATATGTCAGTGTATCATGTCAGTGTGCCAAATCACCATCTAATTAGTCAGTCTGACATCATACTGGTACAGGACACTCAAATGATTCAAGACACACAATTTAACAATGATGCTCTTTTTATTTCTAATGTTGAATGATTAATGTAATGCAGTTTTATAATGCACAGCAAGACCAGAATGGATTTATTTTGTTTCCCCCACCACTTTGCTTTTCAGTCCATGGCACCACTTCCATACCAGCCTCTCCGAGCAGAAATACCCTCAGTCAGTGTAGGAACAAATCACGGCAGAACTTAACACTACCAATTTCCAAAGCAAGTTTCTGTCACAGACTGAAAGGATGGAGTTTTAAAATGATAAAACTTAAACAAAATATACAAATAAATTACTAGCTGTGTCAGATTTTATTTGAAAACTATTGCGGCAGTGACCTTTATTGGCCATTTTGGACAAGGCTGGCAAAATATTGCTAAATGCACTTGTTTCACAAACAGAAATTTTTCATTTGGAATACTTTGCTTACTCCTCTGATAATTAAGACTTCACCATTCACTTAAGCTTTCTTGATTTATGTCACTGCGTTTTATTACATTGTATCACGGCCCAGTTTTGTTTGCTCCCTCCATCCCCCCTCTCAAAAAGGTGTTGATTCGTGGAGGGGTTTACAGTAGGGGTAGTCTCCTCCACCCTCTTCTGTCTCATGTAAATGGACAGACTTCATTTGTGAGACCAGCCAGTCAATTCACATGGACAATCCAGAAGAGATCAATGCATTAGAAGATGGGTGAAAAGAATGCTGAGAAATGATTGAATAACTTGCTGTGGCACTCTTTCTGGTTGTACAGATGCCACTGGGTGAATAGTGGTCACTTAGATAAGGTACCAGAGGGTCCATCAAATTGTACTCAAGCCAAAATCAGCAGCTTCAGGAGAGAGTGAGTTAATGGTTAAAAAAAAAATGGAAAGAAAAACCCAAAAATAAATAGTGCAAAATTGTGGGAAAAGGTTGTGTGTGTGTGGCTATCGGATTACAGTTACATTGTGGACATCCACATTTAAGTCAGTTTTGGCTGGGTAAACAACCTTCAGGTTCCCCTCCACATCTACAACGCGTACTTGTTTCACAATCAGTTCAGGACTGGCCATTTTAATCGAAGCCAAATTGACAGATCCTGGTTCTTCCATTTTCTCATTGCTCACTTCAGTCTCGTCATCAGATACAGATTCCTGCTCTTGGTTTTCAAAGGTGAATTTGTTCAGTTCTGCCATTCGCTGTATTAAAAAAAATGTATGTCAAGGCTTATGGATGTTTACACAATGTATAACATTTCAATGAATTTCACAGAATTATAGCTGAAGCATTCCAGATTGATCTGGGATACAGGCAGTGTGTTAAACATTGAACCAACCAAAATAAGAAACACACAAACAAGGCTATCATATTTGCTTGTAATTTTTCAGTGTTGACTACACTATAGAATTACTAAAAAAGATTAACCATAATATGGAACCTCAGTTTATCTTTCCCCTCCTAATAGGGACATTAAAGTCAATGGAATGACCTCTACTCAGCCCTGACTAAATAGAACCTGAGCCTTATTAGACTGTATCACTGTGCCTTTCCAGGAAGCACACATCAATTGAGCTATCAGAGCCATCCTGACCTGCGTTTATACATTTTTAATTGCATCTCCTTTGGCCCAGTGACATTAATACAGGAGTATGCTCGCAAACAGATCCCTTCCCATATACCAGGGACCCTGGAGACAGATTCAAGTTTACTGAACATGTATAGTAGCTGAAGAGCCTAATGTTATAAGAGCAGCAAAATAGTACCAGCATTACAAACACAGTGAAGAGAAGGAACAGTTTGTGAATCATTCCAAAAATCTTAAAAACTGTGGGGGGAGAAAATCTATTGGTACGACAACAATCCTTTGGTACAACTTACATACATTTGTTTTTAAAGGAAACTTCACAATTTGTTTGTGGTTGCTATGCCAACCCCAAGTGGGGGAATTGATACATAGAATTCAACCAACCCACAAGCTTCGTCGGCCTGTGTGGGCAGACAGACACTGATATGCAGAAAACATGTAGTCTCATTGGGAAAGAAAACAAAACGAAAGGATATTAAGAAACAAGGAGTACAATGGGACCAGGTGAAACAGGAACAAAGTGAATAGCAGTTTCAGAGAATCTACACACACACACACACACACACACACACACACACACACACAATGGAACTAATGGCCTCTCTCTATTCTATAAAATCCCATGTTTCTTCCAACAGTCAGCACATATTACTAATAATAAAAACAAAAAAAATGCTGGAAAAACTCAGATCTGGCAGCATCTGTGAAGAGAGAAACAGTTAACGTTTTGAATCCACGTGAGTCTTCTTCAGAATTAGTTAGTTCTGCAGAAGTCATACGGACTTGAGACATTAACTGTTTCTTCCTCCGCAGATGCTGCCAGACCTGAGTTTTTCCAGCGTTTTTTTGTTTTTATTTCAGGTTTCCAGCATCTGTAGTACTTTGCTTTCATCTCAGTGTATATCACTGTCTGCCATGTGCTTAAGATTCACCAAACTAAATTGAGAAATTCACTAAACAGGCTGCCCAATACAGAGTGCGAATACCCCACTCCTGCACCAATTTCCAAAGTCCGAAGAACGCAGGTGCAGGCTGACAACAACTAACAATAAAGTTACCCAATTCATATCCAATCACAAATCATTTCTGTTCAGGCACTGGCTGGCAGGATTATCTGGAGCCATGTGGGGAGCACCCTAGCCCCAATGACAGGGCGACACTTCCAAGTCCCACTAACAAGCCAGGTTGCTTGTCAATTGTACTGTGGAATAGTGTGAAGTTTAGCCTAAGTATTGGATTACAGAGTCTGCTATGGAGCATTGGTTTGGTTCCAATCTTTGTTCATCTGACGTATCATCATTGAGCTAACTCAATCCCAAAGAGACCGTACTAATCGCAGCACTAAATGAGGAAGTGCATTGGCATCATTCTCTTGACCATTCCATGGATGAACTGAATGGTGGATCCTCAGATAGAGGTGCACAGCTTCAGCAAAAATTGTTTGCCTCCCTGCAATCCAATAATGGCAGGTACCGACCCCTGCATTGGTGAGCACATGGACTCAGGTCTCATTTCCCAGTCATGCTTCCCAGTAGCCATAGTCCTGAACTTCAGTTTCTTCATCAGCTATCTATTAAACATTACCAACAGCAACTCTAAGGAGTAAGGAGGACAGCTTGCAAACCGCCAGTCACCTAGATATTCCGCTGTTGGTGACAGTGACACTGGCTGAAGGGATATCCACAGAAGCAATAGTGCCGCCTCATTTATTTTGCCATGCTTCTGAATCGGGGCCATTATGGGTGGCAGTGCAGTATAGTAAAAGGGAAACAAAATGACTCTAGACTATATCATAAGACTGCAGAAAAGCAATTGTGTTTGTTAATATTAAAATGTGGCATTAAGTCAGTTGCATTGTTTTATGAAGTTTGTGTTAACCAATCTTCCATGACATACCACACACCACAGTCAATGCACTATTTTATAAGAGAATGTTTCCTTAGGTACCTATTTCTCACAAGTGGTTTATTTACATAAAAGGGACAATTAGCTCAACAAGAGCATGATCCCACGAACATGTTCCTATTGTCAGATATTAATAAAATGCACTGCCCTGGTTATAGTGTTACAAAGGGCATGGTGCTCAATACAAAAATAAATGTACAGGACAACACTGTGGTACAGAATGTAGCTGATTACAATAGCTCGAATTATTGGTTTATAAATGATTCCCATATCCAAGTTTAAATGCATTCTTACATTAATTCTACCAAAATTTGCATTAGACGATTCACTATCCACACAGATGGTCAACTGCAGTGAAAATGATTGTTAACTTTTATAGTATACAGGAAAAAATGGGAACTGCTATTTTAGAAATTTTATTTGTACTGGTGTGAAATAAATTACTGTGATAAAAGATCTAAAGAAGCATTGATACTTCACTGAATATTTAATGTTATTTTTCAGATTCTTTTCTCCAACATAATAAATTGAATTTGCAGTCCAGTTCTTAACACTGCTGAGTGATCTTGCTGGAGAGGGGAGATCGCATCAAATATCTGACCTCACTTCTTGCTGACTGAATTTCATTGAGGGAAAGAGCCAAGCTTCAGAATTTATGAATGAAAATAAGAAACAGATTATCATTTTTTTTCTTTAAAATTCTGATAAGATTAGGCAAATCAATTTTGTGGAATGGGGCATTTCACTATTTTGGTGTCCACTGTTAAGCAGATCTAGGTCTGGTACACCAAGTTCAGATGAGAAAAAATACACTGGACTGATCAAAACACATCAAATCCAACTTACTGTTCTAGTGCAAATGATTCTAATTTCTGTATCAGATATCCTTGTGTCCCCTTATAGGGGCTGCTAAATTACTAAATTGCAAGTAGTCATGTGCTGGGAGCAAGTGGCCACCATGCACTGGACTGATGCTGCCAAACTCACATCATTAAAGACAACAGAGAGGAGAGATTTACACCCAATCTGAGCTGGATTCAAATTCAGGTGACGGAGTTAAAGGGCCAGCCACTGAAACATCCAAGTCCCTCTGCCAATTTCCAACTTTAACAAGTTTCTTTTTGAAGTTTCTTCTGGCAAACTGGAGACTGAATCAATAAATTTTAAAACTTAAATCTTCCCTCAGATGGTACAGCAGCAAAGGCAATCCATAATTACTGAGTTGCAAAACCACAGTGCAACTTATTACAAAATATAATTAGTAGTTCAAGTTTTGCTGGTGTTGTGCTCATTCTGAAATGGCATCATGTTGACCACAATGGGTGCATCTAAACGACATTAATACTGCAGTTATGGTATACATGCAACCTGAATTTGGATCTGACGTTGGAGAAAAGCAGGGTGAAATTTCCTGGAGCTGGTGGCGACATTCCAGTTCAGTTTGGAATCAGGTTTAGGTGCTATAATGTAAATCACTGCAAAGTGGTCCCAGCTTTGTACCAGTAGCAAACATATAAGGCATGAATGCGCCATATATTAATTCACACCCACTGTGAACAATCTATCCCATCAGGGCGTGTGAGCTCTTTCATCTTCAATGCTCTTGGAATCCGATACTGAGAAACAACACAAGATGGGATTTTCAGAGACTCGTCTATTGTTACTACATGCCACTGGGTGGTTAATAGAGAGCATGGTGGTCTAATACTTACATAATTGTACAAGCTACATGAGCCAATCCAATTGAACAAAGCCCTTTTATAATTCAAAGCCTAGATACAATACTGATTATCAATAGGTTAAAACTACAATAAAGGGGTTGAATTCCTTGGCATAATAAAGATATTGTGCATTGTATAATGGAAGGCTGCTTATTATATTCAGAAGCAGCTCAAATATCACCACCATGGATTTTCCTTTATTTATCACGAGATAGTATACAGTTTTCCATTAACAATTTAATGAAAGATATCCAAGTCTAAACTAAAATTTGAACTTACATTGAAAACGACAAAGTCACTGATTGTGCAGAAAAACACCATAACATAGTGGAGGCTTTTGGAACTCACCAGAGGGTTACCTGATGAGAGTTTGTGGCTCCTGTCTTTGACTGATTAATTGGACGTGGCATTTTAGTGGGTCTATTGTGCTTTCTGAACCCCAGATAGTTTACACTTAGCAGCACCAGAAGGAGAACCGAGTGTCTGCCAATGGCTGCATTCCTACGCTGCGTAAAAGTACCTGTTCATTGAAACTATGTGGCCAGGCAGCAGCCTGCCAAGTACCACGCAGACCTTGTACCATGATCAATAACAAACGGGTGGGGCCATACAAAAAAAATTTAAGGGGACTGCGCACTGAAGAAACTAGCTACACCCAACAGATAAATTTTAAGAGAAACATTGAAACTGTGTGGAGCAAAATCTCCTAAACTAAATGTGACTAAGGATAGTATAGATTCAATGTGTAGCTAACTGTAGTCCCAAGTCCAAGAAAACTGCATGGCTAACATGTAAATAAGGATAATTATAGACTTAACATGTAACCAGTAGCTACAGGACAAAGAAAACAAAGGAGACAAAAATAAGCATAATTGGCTACACATAAATCCAGGAGGAGGTTTGGAGTTACTGACCACAATCAGACAGTCCATCACATTTTTGCAGGCCTGCAGGGTTGAGGAGCTTGTTACTTCCAAGAACAGCTGACTGGTGGTTTTTCTAATCTAAAAACAAAATGAATTGTTATAGATCAATGTGGAAAATAACATAGTACAAGAGGAGGTGGGAAAGAAATGCTCTGAGGGAAGCCCTTGCACCCAAAATATTAATGGGTTTGTTTTTCCACAGATGCTGGTGGACTTGCTGTGTTTTTCCAACATTTTACTTTCTTGTTTTGAAAAATAAACAGCATCATTTAGATATTCGTAATAATTAGGGACATCAAAATGACCCGCACTTTATTCTTAAAGCCCTGAGCAGTGCAGTAACTTGTTTTTGTGTATTGTTTCCAAAAACAATGACTTGCATTTATATAAGCCCCTTCATGAGATAAGAACATCTCAAAGCTCTTTACAGCAAATTAAGCAATTTTGAAATGTAGTCACGGTTGTAAAGTAGGAAACAGCAGCCAATTTGTGCTCAGCAAACTCCCACAAACAGCAATGTGACAATGACCAGGTCATTTGTGACAGTGATGTTGGTTGAGGGAATACTGAACAGGGCACTGGGAAAACTCCCCTGCCCTTCTTTGAACCAATGCCACAGGATCTTTTACATCCACTGGAGAGGGTAGACAGGGCGTCAATTTAACATCTCGTCTGAAAGATGGCACCTCCCAACAGCGTAGCACTCCCTCAGTACGGCACTGGAGTGTCAGCCTTGAATTGTTTGCTCAATCCCTGGAGTGGGACTTGAATCCACAATTTCTGACTCAAAAGGCAAGTTTGCTACCAGATGAGTCAGGGCTGACACTTTTTATTCACACTAATTGTCAACAAAATTAAATTAAAAAAGGGAATCTACCTTGGTTCTCCCGATAGCTTATTGGCAATACACAGTGAACCAGAAAGGCAGGGAAGGAGCCAGGTTTAATTGCCAAACTGCACTGAGTTAATCTGTCTCCACAGCGGGTGACAGAGGAGCAAAAACTGGTTTCAATCCCCAAATTATGACAGATTAGGAAAAACTTTTGGCTCCTGATTCCATCTTTCATACCCACTGGAAGTGAATGCATATGGATATTAGATCAGGACGAGGATTGAGCTATGATGCAATACACCTCCACACTCAAGTAATCTGATGACACTCTTTAAGGCTCATACATAAACAATCACTCAGTTGAGATGCCAGAGGTTGACTGAAATTTGTCAAACCAGGATGTAGAAGCAGTTTGGGCTGAGATGAGAAATGATAAAGGCAAGAAGTCACTTGTGGGAAGTGGTATACAGGCCCACAAATTGTAACTACACAGTAGGACAGAGTAGATAATGGGAGCTTGTCAGAAAGGCACAGTGATAATCATGAGGGATTTTAATCTGCATATTGACTGGAAAAAGCATATGGGCAAAGGTAGTTTAGATGAGGAATTCATAGAATAAAACGGGATAGTTTCTTAGAACAGCACGTTCTGTAGCCAACCAGACAGCAGACTGTACTAGACCTGGACTTGTGCAATGAGATAGGATTAATTGATAACTTCAAACTGAAGGCACCCCTAGGTAGCAGCCATCCTAATATGATTGAATTTTACATTCGGTTTGAGGGAGAGAAGAGTGGGTCCAAGACTAGTATTTTAAACTCAAATAAGGGCAATTATGAGGGCATGGAAGCAGAGTTAGTCAAAGTAAACTGGCAAATGAGTTTAAGGGCTAGGTCAATAGAGATGCAGGGACAGACATTTAAAGGGATATTTCAGAATACAAAGTAGGTACATTCTAACCAGAAAGAAAAATTCCAAGGGGAGGACCCACCTTCCGCAGTTAACTAAAAAAATGTTAAAGACAGTGTCAAACTTAAAGAAAAAGCATATAGTTGTGCAATGACAGGTGACGGGTCAGAAGATTGGACAGAATATAAAGAACAGCAAAGAACGACAAAGAGATTGATAAGGAAGGAAAAATCACAGTACGAGAGAAAGTGAGCTAGAAATGTAAAGGCAGATAGGAAAGTTTCTATAGATATTTAAATAAGCAGAGAGTTAAAATGAGCGCTGATCATATAGAAAATGAGTCTGGGGAATTAATAAGGGAAAATAAGGAGATGGCCGATGAACTGAACTGGAATTTTGCATCGGTCTTCACTACGGAGGATACAAGTACCATCCCAGAAATAGCTGTAAATCAGGAACTGGAAGGGAGGGAGAAACTCAGGAAAATTACAACTACCAAAGAAGTGGTACTCAACAAATTATCTGAGCTGCAGGCTGACAAATCCCCAGGCCTTGATGGACTTCCTAGGGTCTTAAAAGTAGTGACTAGTGTGACAGTTGATGCATTAGTTTTAATTTTCCAAAACTCCCTAGATTCGGGGAAGGTTCCATGAAGTTGGAAAAAGGAAGGGAAATAGAAAGCTGGAAACTATAGGCCAGTTAACTTAACAGCTGTCATAGGGAAAATGTTAGAAGCTGTCATTAGAGATTTTACGGCAGGGCACTTAGAAAAATTCAAGGCAATCAGGCAGAGTCAACATGGTTTTGCGAAAGGGAAATCATGTTTAACCAATTTATTGGAATTCTTTGAATGTGCTGTGGATAAAGAGGAACCAGTGGACGTGCTGTACTTAGGGTTCCAGAAGGCATTTGATAAGGTGCCACATCAAAGGTTACTGCAGTAAATAAAAGCTCATGGTGTAGGGGTAACATATCAGCAATGACAGAAGATTGGTTAGCTAACAGGATACAGAGAGTTGGCATAAATGGGTCTTTTTCTGGTTGGCAAAATGAGACGAGGGATCAGTGCTGGGACCTCAACTTTTTACAATTTATATAAATTGTGACTGGATGAAGGGACCGAAGGTATGGTTGCTAAATTTGCTGGTGACACAAGGATAGGTAGGAAAATAACTTGTGAAGAGGACGTAAGAGGCTACAAAGGGACAGAGATAGGTTAAATGAGTGGGCAAAGATCTAGAAAATGGAGTATAACGTGGGCAAATGTAAAATTGTCCATTTTGGCAGGAAGAATGAAAGAGAAGCATATTATCTAAACGGTGAGAGATTGCAGAGCTCTGAGATTCAGAGGGATCGGGGTATCCGAGTGTATGAATCACAAAAGGTTAGTATGCGGGTACAACAGGTAATTAGGAAACTAATAGAATGTTATTGTTTATTGTGAAGGGAATTAAATACAACAGTAGGGAGGTTATGCTTCAGTTGTATAGGACACTGGTGAGACCTCACCTGGAGTAGTGTGTACAGTACTGGTCTCCTTATTTAAGGAAGGATGTAAATGTGTTAGAAACAGTTCAGAGAAGGTTTACCAGACATACCAGGAATGGACTGGTTGTCTTATGAGGAAAGGTTGGACAGGTTAGGCTTGTATTAGAAGAGTAAGAGGTGACTTGATTGAAACCTTTAAGATCCTGAGGGGTCTTGACAGTGTGGATGTGGAAAGGATGTTTCCTCTTGTGGGAGAATCTAGAACTAGGGGGTCATTGTTTAAAAACGAGGGGTTGCCCATTTAAGATGAGATGAGGAGAAATTTTTTTTTCCCTTGAGGGTAGTGAGCCTTCATGACTGCCTTCCTCACAAGGCAGTGGAAGCAGAGTTTTTGAATTTTTTTTTTTAAAGGCACAGTTAGATAGATTGTTGATAAACAAGGGGGTGAAAGGTTATTGGGGTAGACGGGAGGTTACAATTGGATGAGCCATGATCTTACTGAATGACGAAGCAGGCTCGAGGGGCTGAGTGGCCTACTCCTGCTCTTAAATCGTATGTTCATTACCCAGCAAGGCTATACTGTCTTCAGGAACAAAGAGGAGCAAAATGGGGAGAAGAGTAGTATTTTGTAAAATCAAGTGGAAACGTCATATCATTGTTTCATTCCATTAAAAACAGTATGAGCAGAAGAATGTAGAGAATATCAAGCTGTGCTTCATCAGCGCTTCTCTGCCCATTGATAGGTTGACATCTTTACAATTGGACATAAAACTTCCCTTTAATTATTTTTCATACGCCAATCAAAATGGGGGATATTAAATGGCGGGTATTAAGGGCGCGGCAAAAGAACAATTCCCATTTCAGGTATCCTGAGCCAACATCAGGGAACACTGGTCAGGCTCAGCATGCACTCTCCTACCCAAAGAATGTCGAAGAGAATCTCTACCGTTATTAGTGTGAAACCTTTGCGTTTCCTGCTAAAGGCACTCCGTCATCTCTCTCTGAGTGACACCGCCAATATTACCAACCAGTAGTTTTGTGCTATAGGTCCAATTCCATCCTAACAGACTATAACTGTCCAAATTTATTTCACGTAAGCTCTTTACACTCTGACAGGTAGGCTGGCATCAGGATAGGCTGGATTTGAATTCAGGTCCCAGAATAAAAATATGCAACCCACTGCTCACTGATCCCCAAAAATATTCTCAGCTTCATGACGGATTCACCCATAAGAAAAGTCATTTCAGTTTGCTGTGTATTACATGTAAAAGCCTTTTCTGTGGTTGGTGGAGGAATGCTGTAAAGTACAGGCATAATGGAAAATTCAACTATGACTCATCCTTGACCACTTGTTGTAAGGAACTATGGCTAATTATTAAATTGATTGCTAGGAAACCTACCTTTGTTTTATCACTGTTTGTGATTGGTGGGAATGAAATTACATGATCTTCAGCATCCACCAAACAAGGAAAATTTTCTTTTCCATTAAGCAATTGGAGATATCTGGAAAACAGAGAGACCAGCATACATAAAATTCAGGAGTCACCTGTGGCCAGGATATTATTTTCTATACACCATACAGCGCACACACACACACACATACTATAGTGTTGCAACTCTACATTAAAGCCTCTTTATTTTCAATAATAATCTTATTGTGAATTGATCTTTTTGTCTCACACATTCTAATGTGCTGATAAGTTATTAGTTACATCCTTTATATGGTACAATTCACATCAAAGTCTAAGAATGGGCAATGGCTGTCACAATTTTAATGTAATCAGATTTCTTTACACCTACAAGAAACCCCATGCATGGGAATTTGATGGAAGTGCGATGAACTTAATTGGAATGTTCTCCATAATCCAATAGGCTGCCGATACCGAAGGGTAAATTTTATGACTTACAATCTTTTAGCACGACTGCTTAACGGGTTCAACTGACCTTCCTGCTGGCATCACTTTGAGGCCAGAATCAACTCATCTGTTGTAGCAACAGTTTGATGGCCAACATAAAGAAATGCTGGTAGGGATCTGGTCCAAGCGCATTAAGCATTCACACCAAAAGATAGTGAACAATAAATCTACCTGTTGGAGAGTGATTACATGGTTAGAGTGATAAAGGGTTGCTGCAGTCCATGAATCTCAACCAAGAAAAACCATCAGCACCTTCAGAATTGGAGTTGGGCAGTGAATAGTAAGTTATTTTTTGGCAAATTTGAGCTGGGTGACGTTATTCCGATTGCAAGATAAACCAGGTAGGATTTGTACTGCAAACAGCAACAACAGACAGAATGGGTCCTTACCAATTTCAAGTGCATGGCGATGGCAGAGTCATCAAGTCTAATTTACAAAATAGTGCCACACCAATTCAGAAGGAATAGCTTTTCCCCTCACAAAGCTCTGGCATGGATTTGTAATCGGCTTAGAATCATAGGATGATTTTGGCACAGGAGGCAGTGATTCGGCCCGTTGTCTCTGTGCTGGCTCGCTGAAAAAGCAATTTGCCTGCCTTTTCCCCAGAGCTCTCCACATCCTTCCTTTTCAGATAATAACCCAATTCTCTTGTGAATGCTTCGACTGACCCTGCCTCCATCACACACTCAGGCAGCGCATTTGCTGCGTAAAAATGTCTTTCCTCACGTCTCCTTTGCTTTTTGTGCCAATTGCCTTAAATTGGTGTCCTTTGGTTCGCCATCCTTTCACAAACGGGAACAGTTTCTCCCTATCTACCTTATCCAGATCCCTCATCACTTTGAATACCTCTATCAAGTCTCCTTTCAACTTCTCTTCTCCAAGGAGAACAGTCCAAACTTCTCCAATTTGTCTACGTAATGCTCCTCATCCCTGGAACTATTCTTGCAAAACTTTTTGGCACCCTCCCTGATGACTTCACACCCTTCCTAAAGCATGGTGCTCAGACCTGGGGTAATAGTCCAGTTGAGTCCGAACAATGTCTTCTACAGATTTAACATCACTTCCTTGCTTTTATACTCTGTGGCCCTATTGATAAAGCCCAGGATACTGTATGCTTTATTAACCGTGCTCTCAACCTGCGCTGACACCTTCAATGATTCATGCACATATACATCCAGGTCTCTCTGCTCCTACACCCCTTGAGAATTATGCGCGCCAGTGGGAGCGGTCGAGAAGCCGACCACCGCCTGTGATTGGGCCACAGCCGCGATTTCAGCTGGTGGGCCAATTAAGGCCTACCCAGGGTGAAAGGCATGCTACAGCGCTCAGCGCTGCTTGTGTTTGGGGGAGGAGGTGAGCGAGCGGGGAACTTCATGCAACGCGTGGGGGCACGCAGGAAAAGCTCCCTGAGGCACACAGCTGCCTCAGGGGGATGAAGATTTAAAACATTAAAAATAAAGAATTTTAAAATGTTAAAAAAAATGTCCCCTCAGGTGACTCTGTCACATGAGCAGGGACATGTTCTAAATTAAATATAAACATTTTAATTTAATTTTTATTTGCAGTTAGAAATCTCATTCCGCCTGTGGATGAGGTTTCCTAAAAAAAATCCAAAGGCCGCTTTGCCTTTCCGCCTGCCCACTGACTGTAAGGATGGACTGGCAGTGAAAAATTGAACTTAATTATTACTTTAATGGCCTTAATAGGCCCTTTAATTGTCGGCAGGAGCGCTGCCGACTCCCGCACGCGCCCACCGACCGAAATGTCGCTCGAGTGCGCAATGACGTTGGGATGCTTGCCCGTCTTCATCGCGCGCCATTTTACGCTCATCATATGCCCGACGAACGAAAAATTCTGGCCTACGTTTTACATTGCCTCTCTGTGTTCTTCCTACCTTAATGAATCACTTCACACTTTGCTTGGTCCTGAAATTGACCTCAGCCTCCAGGGATAAGGAGTTCCTCTCCCTGAACGCCATCAGCCAATTACATTTTGTTTTTCCAAGTTTTGTGCCATCTGCAAATTTTGAATTTGTGCCCTGTACAACAAGGTCTAGGTCATTAATATATAACGTTGCATCAATAACACTTTTAAGATGACATCTTTTTATTAAAAAAGGCAGTAGAGGACAGAAAGTTGTTTTTTCACTTGAGGCAACAATAAATAAATTTTCAAGAAATTGGTGACCGAGGTCAAACCTTGGGTAATGCGAACACAGATTGTCAATTGATTCACCTCAGTGAATATACTTAAAATTCTTGACCTCAATTCAAGCAATTAGAAGAGGGCCTGCAACTCCCCAATGGCTCACTGCATTGATCCCGTCAGAAGCTGTGTGACACAAACTGAGAAAGTCCTAGGTTCAATAGCTGATCTGTCCTGAATCAGCTCTCAGTCTGGGCGGTCCTGAAATTAACCTCAGCCCCCAGGAATAAGGAGTTCCTGTCTCTGAATGCCATCGACCAGCCCCTGCCAAAAGATCATACTTGAATATCAGCTGGGATAGGATCAGGCATGGTTTTGATGATCTCATGGATGAACTGTTTCCATTAGCGTTACCATTTGCGCGAGAAATGAGAACTGCATGATTCTGTGGGATAGAACCCAGCAGAGAATTAATGCCTTAGGTCCACCCCCAGCAGACTGTCAGAAGAATGTTGGCTTCTGGCATTACTTCCACTGAAAAATAAGTACCTGTGCAATAATGGATATCTATTTCAGTAAACAGGAGCAATGACAGAGGGATGCTGTAACACAACCAATAAATAAATGTTTGCGTGTTACTGACTTGTGAAGTCCGGAAATATTTTGGCGTTTCTTCTGTTTTCGTTGCTCATCAGCTTCCACTTGTAACTGTCGTACCAGGTCAGCCGCCTTTATCTCTTTCCTTCCTAGTGGCGTAATCTAAGAGTAAAAACAGAATCGCACGAGCATTGAAAGTCTTCATAAAGCTGACATGGAGCTCGTGGAAAAGCGGGATGGAGCACTGCCCCACGGGTCCCATGGCAAAAACTTCCACTCCATCGTCAGTGACAATAACTGAACTTAACTCAAAACACAGCTTGTGGTTACAACCACAGTTTCCAAATACAATACGTTACTGCTGATTTTTCCATCTGCTTTAATTTTCTGATGATCGGTTCATTGACCCTTTACAAAAAAGTAGACCTACTTATGAAAATACCAACTAGCCTTAAATACGGACACAATAACTGTTGGAATGATATCTTTAGTCACTGAAATACTCTCTTCCATACCAAGGGTACAATGAGTTAAGAAAAATACATTTATAATTTAATGTTAATAACCTGATTTTTGAAAAGAATCAGATTTCCAGACAGTAAATGGAGTGACGGATGCTCATTTTGAAAGTAAGACCGAATAATTCTAAAGAAGTCAGCTAACAAGCCTGTTGTACAAAACAATTTGTTGCACTGCATAGTAACGATCACATTCCACAGCATCAATGATCAACCGCGTAAAAAAAAACATTCTTCTGAATCAGAGACAGGGCACTCTCCGTTAGATGATAGATTTCTTTCAATTTCCATTGTTCTGCGTTGAGCGACTATGCCTTCAGTTGCCAAGGTCCTAAACTCTGGAATTTCCTCCTTAAATCTCTCTATCTACCTCCTCCTTATTCAAAAATTCAATAAGATTGGTCAAGCATGACCTTCCCTTTTGAAATCCATGCCGACTTCTCTACTCTATTTTCAGTTTTTAGATGTGTTTTTATTCTGTTTTTACGAATTCCAAATTATCAATCCTACCACTGTTAAGCTAATTGGATGTGCTCTCTTTCTCATTTTAAACATAGGAATCAAATCAACTGCTTGTTTGTTTTGAGTATCTTCTCTCTCTTTTCTCCTGCGGACAATGGTGTGGTGTGGGAAGGCTTCTCCTCCATCCACGGTCAACAAGTTTTGGAATGGGGCTTGAATTTGCAGTCTTCTGACTCAAGAGGCAAGCTTGCTCAACAAAGCCACTCAGGCTCCCAAATCAGCTACTCGCCAGTCCTCCTGCACTATACCCCTTTTTAATTCATCTTTATAGAGAAGTAATAGTGCCTCTGCTGTCTCTGCCTACCTTCTTTTAAATTATTTCTCCAATTACATTCTCTTAAATAACTTTCTTCCAATTTATTACTTCAATCTTTTTCTTATGTCCTTCCCAATCTCAGTCTTAAATCTCGACTGTGTTTTTACCTCAAGCACCAGGGCCATAAACAGTAAACGTTAAAAGTCCCCTTGCGCTAGAACACAAGAGATAGCTGTCCACACATTACTGAGTGTTGTATTAATCGTCCCTGAGGTGAGGCACTTAAGACAATTAAGACATTCCGAAAACCACTCTAATAGGGTTATCATCATGAATAATGAATAACTGAAGTTACCTGGCAGCAGCTCCATAAAGCTTAGTGATGCTAGTAAAGACGCAATCAAAACTCATTCTACATCATGACAGTCTATGCTGCCACAATAGCCAAAGTCTATTTACATTGGAAAGGCAAATTTTAATACTCAAACAAACAATCTCAACTTGGTAACATTACATAGTCAATAGATTCAGTAAAAAACAGCATTTGAGGGAATGAGCCATATGACTCAGGAAAGTTACTTTTCCCTTTATTCTTTCATGGGGTGTGGGTATCGATGACAAGGACAGCGTTTGTTGCCGATTCCTAATTTCCCTTGAACCGAGTGGTTTGCTAGGCCATTTCAGAGGGCAGTTAAGGGTCAACCACATTGCGGTGGGTCTGGAGTCACATGTAGGCCAGACAGGGTAAGGATGGCAGACTAACAATCGATGATAGTTTCATGGTCACCATTGCTGAGACAAGACTTATATTCCAGATTTATTAATTGAATTTAAATTCCACCAGCTGTTGTGGTGGGATCTGAATCCGTATTCCCCAGAACATTAGCTGGGATCTGGGTTACTAGTCCAGTGACATTAGCACTACGTCACTATCTCTCCTGAAGTTCTCTGAGTTATCAGAGGAATTCTATTCTATCAGCCTTACTTAATAACTTCTACTTTCTAACACCACATCTACAACGATGAAGATATTATTGGCGGTATAAGTGAATGTAATGAATACGGTTAAATACCGAAGCAGCAGCACACTAATTGCAGATTAACTGAAAGACTTGAACATGATCAAGCTACTTAATCTGGCAATCTCCAGTTACTGGTGTATCATCTTATCCTTAAAATTTCCATGTAGACAAAAATAAAGTACTGGAGACCAACTCATTCATAATTTACAACATGCTTTTCCTGTAAGCTTCAGGTTCCTGAGTTTAGATAGAAAGGCAACATTTTATTTCCAGCATGTTTCAGGAACAATCTTTATAAATTCAAGTAATTACTTCACATCCAAAAGTCAATCCCCTCCCAATTACTTAACTTGCCACACTCTTCATTGTCGCTTACAGTCATAGGGCTCTGAGTAAAAAGCTGAAAGTGATTGAAAATCACGTGCTGCGTTAGTTTATACTGTTTAATCATCTGCTGAAACAGCAGACAAAGGAATGCTGGATGAACATGTTGAGCTTTCATCTGTTAATTTTGACAAGAACTTATAAGATAACACGTACCAGCAGATCTCCTATGCCACAGCTCATGAGGTGATGTAGAATTGCTCCCTTACATAGCAATTAGAAATCAAAACTTTATGATTGAAATGTTATCAATCTGCCTATCCTATAGAGCACTTTCAAACATTCCAAGATGAGAGATCCAAGTGAAAATGCAGCACAATACAAGAGGTCAACTCAGCAAATCATGAAATGATTCGGGTGTTTCAAGTTGAAGTTTTTAAACCTTATAGATGATAGCAGCAAGGACTGACATAGATCACTTCATATTTTAATTCATGAAGTCTGTAATTTCAGCATTTCACTGATATCAGGAGCTGTCTTGGGATCCCCCTAAGCTGCATCACTAATTGTACATTATAAAGGGGGTGGGAATGTATACCAATCACACGCCTAGATAAGGGTCTCCTCAATCAAAATGTTGGCTTATTCACTAGCTGGTTGAAGTTTCTTTATGGCAAAGTATTGTCGGAGAGAAGAGAATGCACAGTAGAGCTGAGTGATAGGGAGGAAAATGGAAAATCCCTGGGAGCCTGGCAAAGGGAGATTCATAGTTTGATGTGACTTATTATAAGAAGTTGATATGTCTGAGATGGAGGTTTAAAACCAAACATTTCTCTAAATCCTGACTTTTGTAAAACAAAATAAACCTCACGATCGATAAGAAATATATGGGTATTCATCCATCATCACCCTACTCAGTTACCTCTCTTTTAGGACTGCTGTGCATTTGAATTGGATGTGGTCACCGCAATGTTCATGTCACATAAGTCCTAGTGGAATAGTGAGAAGTACAAGGATAATTGCACTCTTAACTCACTCAACTAAAGAACATTCTGTTCAGGTTCTCCCGGGGGTCTACCCCTGTCCCAGTTTGGCAAGTGTCAGTTGCTTTGCTCATTTTATAATTTACGAACATAGTTCACACACTTCAACTGCATTGGTTTTAGCACAATAGTTTTTTTTTAAAAAACAGGTTAAAATTATATATTTAAAAATCACAGGAACGTAAGCAGGACTAGATGGTGAATCATTGGGTGAGATGTTGTCCTGGCACAAACAGATTCCTGATCTGGCTAGATGGGGTTTGAAGCTAAATACAATTGTAATGGCTACAGTGTGATTCAACCAAAGTAATCTGCTTCATGTCCAAATAGTTTGATTGGGTTACCCCAATCATATCCAAGTATTACAAAAGGTCCCACTGTAATACTGTGATAAACCATGTTTCACTTACAATATAAAACCATGTGGAACATCATTTTAAATTGCAACTTCACAAGCTTTTCTTATGGTGCATAAGCATATTTTTATAGACAGAGCCTATTGTTTCATTATTTCTTCTAGTGAACACTAACTTACTGCTGCAACATGTACATTTACCTTCAACGAATGGGAGGGTCTGGCGTCATACAGCAAAGGTCCCTTCACCGAATATAAATCGTGTGTTGCAATAGTTGCTAATGTTCTCTTCTGACAGTCATCATCATGCAACTTGGTCTGGGGAAACAGAATTAATCACAGCTTCTGTTAGCCGAGCCATAGAGTAGAGCCATAGAGTAGAGCCATAGAGTAGAGCCATAGAGTAGAGCCATAGAGTAGAGCCATAGAGTAGAGCCATAGAGTAGAGCCATAGAGTAGAGCCATAGAGTAGAGCCATAGAGTAGAGCCATAGAGTAGAGCCATAGAGTAGAGCCATAGAGTAGAGCCATAGAGTAGAGCCATAGAGTAGAGCCATAGAGTAGAGCCATAGAGTAGAGCCATAGAGTAGAGCCATAGAGTAGAGCCATAGAGTAGAGCCATAGAGTAGAGCCATAGAGTAGAGCCATAGAGTTAGCCAAGCCATAGAGTAGAAGTTTGATATAGTCATGGGAGGAAGGAAGGGAAGAGAGATGAGCAGGCAATTAATTTCCCGACAAATTTGAAAGTACTGAGAAGGAAATCAGAGATGAAATGACATTAACTCCTAAGGAATTGCTTTAGCCATTCAGAAGTATTTTCTACTCCTAAATCATAATACGCATCATAAGTTTGAGGAAACTGTTTTTCTCACCTGAGGTGGGTCACATCATGAACACTGACACTTCCCGTTGCTGATACATAACAAGTATTTTGATGAATTAACACTCAAATCATAATTCAGAGTGCGCCGCTATAACAGTGGGAGTATAATGTGTGTTGCACAGGTTATACTGGCATGGGCAGAAGGGATTTTTTGTAACTTTAGCATGTTAAGACTACTGTAGGACAATGGACAGAAGTGATTTTCTTTTTTAAAATACTTTAAAAAACGTTCAGTTGTGATTTGCAGCTTGGAAGTTGATATTTGCATATGTGAAAATGTGATGATCAAAAGTGGATAATTAGATGTAATGGCCATTAAAGGCTTGGAAATATTTAAATCAGGACATGTCAATAACCTGTGCAAGAGAATGCAGTTTCATTTTTAAAATTAAATTGACAGAGCGTGAGTTTAAAAGAATTACCTGAGCTACGAGGAATCGTTTCAATGCATTTCCTGATCTCAGGTTCATTCCTTCCACAATGCAACACACAATATAAGGCCTCACATCCTTGATATTGGGAGTGACTTTCACGAGTACAGAGGAAGGGCTTTCAGAAACATGTAGCACTCGCACCACTAATTTGTTCAACTCCTCCATCCCGTCTGATTCTTCATCATCATCTTTCTTCAGAGCCTTCTTTTTCTTCCTTGCTTTCTCCCTGTTCTCAGTTTTCTCCGCACTGTCCGTTTTCCCTTTCCCCTTGCCACGGCCTCCCGACTTCAGATAGTCCAAGATGGATTTGGTCTGACATCCATTCACCATTTTTTCTAGTCGTTTATCGTTTAAGCTATTTCCTTTGAAGTTTATTTCTTTCAGCTTGGGACAGTCAGCAAGCTCATAAGGAATCTCCGAGAGCTTATTGTTGGATAGATCCAGAGTCTAGAACAGAGAGAGGGAGAGAGAGAGGAATACTTAGTGATTCTTGCACAGTGAAAAGATGCATATCTCCAGTTGACACTATAGGATCATCTCTAGTGAAGCCGATCACCACTTGCACTTCCGGAAATAAAAGCGAAAGTGCTTTGCAGGGCGTTGAATAAACTGGGGACTCAGCAGGACGCTGTAAACAAAAAGGAGAAAAAGCGTAAAGCAGCTATTGAAGACAAGAAGGTAGTATTAGGGAAGAAGGTTCCAGAAAGCAGTGGAAAAGTGGCTGTAGAAGCAGCTCCAATCGATGAAAGGAGAGAAGAGGGAAAGAGTAGATTGAGGCTGAGCACTGTGGAAGTTGCACGCAGGGATGAATTATTGTTGGTGATGCTGGGCTAGGCTGGAGGGATTTGAAGGTGAAGACATGGATCTTAATAGTAATTCAATTGTACACAGAAAGCCAAGAAAACTTGGTGAGGGTGAGATTGGTTATACAAATCCAATCTGTGGTTGTAGTATAACATTGGGGAGGAGAGCAAGTTAAAACTCTGGAGAAATCACAGTTATCCCAGATCCACTCCTCCAACTCCAGCCCTTGAAGCACCATGTCATGAGGACACCCCATTTTGAGACGGACAAGCCTGCAAACATTCTGTTTACAACCTGCAATTTATAAATTAGCTTTAGATGGTTTGTCAGCTATCACTCAAGTGTCTAGATGCATCAAACAGGTCAGTTCAAGCCAGCACACGCAGTTACTAGTGTGTTCTCATCAATTCCCACTTTGAGAATTAGTTGGTGACCTTGGTGTCTGAATTGGGGAGGGGTTAAATTGGCCACAATCCTCACAGTCCAACCATGGCAGCTAAATAGAATTTAAGTTCAATTAATTAATAAATCTGCAGTTAAAAAGGTATTCCCAGTAACAGTGACAATGAAACTATCACTGATCGTATTAAAACCGATCCCATTCATCAGTGTCATTTAGGGAAAGATATCTGCTGTCCTTACCTGGTCTAGCCTACCTTAACTTTAGAGCCACAGCAATGTGGTTGATCATAAGGGCATAAGAGATAGGAGCAGAAGTAGGCATTTGGCCCATCGCATCTGCTCCCCCATTCAATAAGGCCTTGCTGATCTGATTGTGGCCTTAGTTCCATTTCTTGCCTGGCCCCCCACCTCACATAAATCCTGGACTCCCTCGTCGATCAACAGTCTGTCTAACTCAGCCTTGAATACACTAAATGACCCATCCTCCACGACACTCCGTGGAAGAGAATTCCAAAGACCAATGACATTCAGAGAAGAAATGCCTCCTCATATCTGTCTCAAATGGGCAGTCCCTATCCTTAAACTGTTCCCACTAGTTCTACATTGCCCCATGAATAGGAACATCTGCTCAGCACCTACTCTCGGAAATAGGCAAACGACACGTTCACCCTAACACTCAGATGCCAAGAGGGCAGCTTGTCACCACCTTCTCAAGGACAATAAATGCTGAAATAAAAACAGAAAATTCTGGAAAAACTTAGCAGATCTGGTAGCATCTGTGGCAAGAGAAACAGAATTAACATTTCAAGTCCAATATGGCTCTTCTTCGGAATAAATGCTGGCCTTGTGAGCAACGCCCACATCCCATTAAAGAATAAAAGAACTCTTAAAGCACTGAGAGGCCACACTGGGCCAGAATTGGGTTTTGGTTGTCACATTATGGAAAGGTCATTAAATATTATATACGATTACATATAAAACCAAATAAAGGTTATTAAAGTTATTAAACTCTAAGAAGGCACTGTGAGGCCACACTGAAAGGATTGGGCAGCTTTGGCTGCCACACTTTAGAGAGATTAGTAAATATATACTATATATAATTCTATATATAAATATCTAACGGTTATTGAAGTTATTAAACTCTAAGAGAGCACTGAGAGGCCACATTGAGTGAGTTAGTCAAAGTTTTGGCTACCACACTGTGTAAAGGTTATTAAATATATATAATTATTATATGTAAAACTATATAAAGATTATTAATGTTATTAAACTCTAAGAAAGCATTGAGAGGGCACATTGAGAGAGTAGGTCACAGTTCTGGCTGCCACACTGTATAAAGGTTATTAAATAATTTATATAATTACATAAGGATAATATCTATCACTACAGAAAGATGATTAAAGGTTACCAAATATCAAATATAAGTATATTAGGGGAATCTCTATCGCTACAGGATAGTGATCAAAAGTTATTAAATATTATATCTAATTATATAAGGATAATCTCTTTCACTATAGAAAGCTGACTGAAGTTTATTAAATATTATATATAATTATATAAAGATAATCTCTATCCCAACAGAAAGGTGTTAAAGATTATTAAATGTTACAGATAAATATATAAGGATAATCTATCTCTACAGAAAGGTGATTAAAGGTTAATAAATATTATATATAAATATATAAGGATAATCTCTATCCCTTTGGAAAGGTGATTAAAGGTTATTAAATTTTATATATAGTTTTACAAGGACAGTCTCTGTCCCTATAGAAGAGGATTAAAGTTTATTAGGTATTGTATAGTTATATAAGGATAATCTGCCCCTATAGAAGGGGATTAAAGGTTATTGAACATTATACATAGTTATATAAGGAGTCTCTGCCCCTTTAGAAGGGGGTTAAAGGTTATTAAACATTATATAGAGTTATATAAGGTCAGTCTCTGCCCCTATAGAAGGGGATTAAAGGTTATTAAGTATTATATAGTTATATAAGGTCAGTCTCTGCCCCTATAGAAGGGGATTAAAGGTTATTAAGTATTATATAGTTATATAAAGTCAGTCTGTGCCCCTATAGGAGGTTAAAGGTTATTAAACATTATATACAGTTCTATAAAGTCAGTCTGTGCCCCTATAGAAGGAGGTTAGAGGTTATTAAGTATTATATAGTTATATAAAGTCAGTCTCTGCCCCTATAGAAGGGGATTAAAGGTTATTAAGTATTATATAGTTATATAAAGTCAGTCTCTGCCCCTATAGAAGGGGATTAAAGGTTATTAAGTATTATATAGTTATATAAGGTCAGTCTCTGCCCCTATAGAAGGGGATTAAAGGTTATTAAGTATTATATAGTTATATAAGGTCAGTCTCTGCCCCTATAGAAGGGGATTAAAGGTTATTAAGTATTATATAGTTATATAAGGTCAGTCTCTGCCCCTATAGAAGGGGATTAAAGGTTATTAAGTATTATATAGTTATATAAAGTCAGTCTCTGCCCCTATAGAAGGGGATTAAAGGTTATTAAGTATTATATAGTTATATAAGGTCAGTCTCTGCCCCTATAGAAGGGGATTAAAGGTTATTAAGTATTATATAGTTATATAAGGTCAGTCTCTGCCCCTATAGAAGGGGATTAAAGGTTATTAAGTATTATATAGTTATATAAAGTCAGTCTCTGCCCCTATAGAAGGGGATTAAAGGTTATTAAGTATTATATAGTTATATAAGGTCAGTCTCTGCCCCTATAGAAGGGGATTAAAGGTTATTAAGTATTATATAGTTATATAAGGTCAGTCTCTGCCCCTATAGAAGGGGATTAAAGGTTATTAAACATTATATACAGTTCTATAAAGTCAGTGTGTGCCCCTATAGAAGGAGGTTAAAGGTTATTAAACATTATATACAGTTCTATAAAGTCAGTCTGTGCCCCTATAGGAGGTTAAAGGTTATTAAACATTATATACAGTTCTATAAAGTCAGTCTGTGCCCCTATAGAAGGTTAAAGGTTATTAAACATTATATACAGTTCTATAAGGACAGTCTGTGCCCCTATAGGAGGTTAAAGGTTATTAAACATTATATACAGTTCTATAAGGACAGTCTGTGCCCCGAGAGCGGGGCTGACACCCACCCTGAGGGCCGGGAGGAGACGGACCTCGGGCGGCAGCTCCTGGATGAGGTTGTTGGAGGCGGCGATGGAGCTGAGGAGGGCGAGGCCGGGCTGGAAGAGGTCGGCGGGCAGGGCCTGCAGCTGGTTCCCGGAGAGGTTGAGGGAGGCGAGGCGGAGGCAGCGGCCCAGGCCGGGGGGGAGCCGGGTGAGGCGGTTGGCGCTGAGGTTGAGGCTGCTGAGCCGCTCCAGGAGGCCCAGCTCGGCCGGCAGGGCCTGCAGGCAGTTCCCGGACAGGTCCAGGCTGTGGAGGGCCCGCAGGAGGCCCAGCTGGGGGGGCAGGGCCTGCAGGCGGTTGGAGCGGAGCACCAGGCTCCGGAGCTGGGCCAGGCCCCCCACCTCGGGCGGCAGCTGGCGCAGGCCGGCCCCCAGCTCCAGGTGCTGCAGCAGCGGCAGCCGCCACAGCCCCGGGTCCAGGCCGCCCGCCCCCACCCGCTCCTCCAGCTCCCGGCCCCGCAGCACCAGCTCCCGCCGCCGCTCCGACCCCGCCAGCCGGACCTCCGGCCACATCGCCCCCGCCCCCGCCGCCGCCGCCGCTGCTGCTGCTGCTTCTTCACCCGCCATCAGCCCCTCCCCCCCCCACACACACACACACACACACCCGGATGTGGGAACAACAGAGCCGCCCCCTGTCCGCCCGGGGGGAGCGCAGCCCGGGTAGGGGGGGTACGGCCCCGCCCCCTCCCTCCTCACACAGGTACCGCCCCCTCCACATGGGTACCGCCCCCTCTCACACGGGTACCGCCCCCTCACACAGGTACCACCCCCTCCACATGGGTACCGCCCCCTCTCACACGGGTATCGCCCCCTCACACAGGTACCGCCCCCTCCACCTCACACGGGTACCGCCCCCTCCACCTCACACAGGTACCGCCCCCTCCACCTCACACAGGTACCGCCCCCTCCACCTCACACAGGTACCGCCCCCTCCACACAGGTACCGCCCCCTCCACCTCACACAGGTATCGCCCCCTCCACACAAGTACCGCCCCCTCCACACAGGTACCGCCCCCTCCACACAGGTATCGCCCCCTCCACCTCACACAGGTACCGCCCCCTCCACCTCACACAGGTACCGCCCCCTCCACCTCACACAGGTATCGCCCCCTCCACACAGGTACCGCCCCCTCCACCTCACACAGGTACCGCCCCCTCCACACAGGTACCGCCCCCTCCACCTCACACAGGTACCGCCCCCTCCACCTCACACAGGTACCGCCCCCTCCACACAGGTACCGCCCCCTCCACCTCACACAGGTACCGCCCCCTCCACACAGGTACCGCCCCCTCCACCTCACACAGGTACCGCCCCCTCCACACAGGTATCGCCCCCTCCACACAGGTACCGCCCCCTCCACACAGGTACCGCCCCCTCCACCTCACACAGGTATCGCCCCCTCCACCTCACACAGGTACCGCCCCCTCCACCTCACACAGGTACCGCCCCCTCCACCTCACACAGGTACCGCCCCCTCCACCTCACACAGGTACCGCCCCCCTCCACACGGGTACCACCCCCTCCTCCACACAGGTACCGCCCCCTCTCACACGGGTACCGCCCCCTCTCACACAGGTACCGCCCCCTCCACACAGGTACCGCCCCCTCCACCTCACACAGGTATCGCCCCCTCCACACAAGTACCGCCCCCTCCACACAGGTACCGCCCCCTCCACACAGGTATCGCCCCCTCCACCTCACACAGGTACCGCCCCCTCCACCTCACACAGGTACCGCCCCCTCCACCTCACACAGGTATCGCCCCCCTCCACACAGGTACCGCCCCCTCCACCTCACACAGGTACCGCCCCCTCCACACAGGTACCGCCCCCCTCCACCTCACACAGGTACCGCCCCCTCCACCTCACACAGGTACCGCCCCCTCCACACAGGTACCGCCCCCTCCACCTCACACAGGTACCGCCCCCTCCACACAGGTACCGCCCCCTCCACCTCACACAGGTACCGCCCCCTCCACACAGGTATCGCCCCCTCCACACAGGTACCGCCCCCTCCACACAGGTACCGCCCCCCTCCACCTCACACAGGTATCGCCCCCTCCACCTCACACAGGTACCGCCCCCTCCACCTCACACAGGTACCGCCCCCTCCACCTCACACAGGTACCGCCCCCTCCACCTCACACAGGTACCGCCCCCCTCCACACGGGTACCACCCCCTCCTCCACACAGGTACCGCCCCCTCCACACGGGTACCGCCCCCTCCACACAGGTACCACCCCCTCCACACGGGTACCGCCCCCTCTCACACGGGTACCGCCCCCTCTCACACGGGTACCGCCCCCTCACACAGGTACCACCCCCTCCACACAGGTACCGCCCCGTCTCACACGGGTACCACCCCCTCACACAGGTACCGCCCCCTCACACAGGTACACGCCCCCTCCACCTCACACAGGTATCGCCCCCTCCACCTCACACAGGTATCGCCCCCTCCACCTCACACAGGTACCGCCCCCTCCACCTCACACAGGTATCGCCCCCTCCACCTCACACAGGTACCGCCCCCTCCACACAGGTACCGCCCCCTCCACCTCACACAGGTACCGCCCCCTCCACCTCACACAGGTACCGCCCCCTCCACCTCACACAGGTACCGCCCCCTCCACCTCACACAGGTACCGCCCCCTCCACCTCACACAGGTACCGCCCCCTCCACCTCACACAGGTACCGCCCCCTCCACCTCACACAGGTACCGCCCCCTCCACCTCACACAGGTACCGCCCCCTCACACAGGTACCGCCCCCTCCACCTCACACAGGTACCGCCCCCTCCACCTCACACAGGTACCGCCCCCTCCACACAGGTATCGCCCCCTCCACACAGGTACCGCCCCCTCCACACAGGTACCGCCCCCTCCACCTCACACAGGTACCGCCCCCTGCACCTCACACAGGTACCGCCCCCTCCACACGGGTACCGCCCCCTCCACACGGGTACCGCCCCCTCCACACAGGTACCGCCCCCTCCACACAGGTACCGCCCCCTCCACACAGGTACCGCCCCCTCCACCTCACACAGGTACCGCCCCCTCCACACAGGTACCGCCCCCTCCACCTCACACAGGTACCCGCCCCCTCCACACAGGTACCGCCCCCCTCCACCTCACACAGGTACCGCCCCCTCCACCTCACACAGGTACCGCCCCCTCCACCTCACACAGGTACCGCCCCCTCCACCTCACACAGGTACCGCCCCCTCCACCTCACACAGGTACCGCCCCCTCCACCTCACACAGGTATCGCCCCCTCCTCCACACACAGGTACCGCCCCCTCCACACAGGTACCGCCCCCTCCACCTCACACAGGTACCGCCCCCTCCACCTCACACAGGTACCGCCCCCTCCACCTCACACAGGTACCGCCCCCTCCACACAGGTACCGCCCCCTCCACCTCACACAGGTACCGCCCCCTCCACACAGGTACCGCCCCCTCCACACAGGTACCGCCCCCTCCACCTCACACAGGTACCGCCCCCTCCACACGGGTACCGCCCCCTCCACCTCACACAGGTACCGCCCCCTCCACACAGGTATCGCCCCCTCCACCTCACACAGGTACCACCCCCTCCACACAGGTACCGCCCCCTCCACACAGGTACCGCCCCCTCCACCTCACACAGGTACCGCCCCCTCCACCTCACACAGGTACCGCCCCCTCCACCTCACACAGGTACCACCCCCTCCACACAGGTACCGCCCCCTCCACACAGGTACCGCCCCCTCCACCTCACACAGGTATCGCCCCCTCCACCTCACACAGGTACCGCCCCCTCCACCTCACACAGGTATCGCCCCCTCCACCTCACACAGGTACCGCCCCCTCCACCTCACACAGGTACCGCCCCCTCCACACAGGTACACGCCCCCTCCACCTCACACAGGTACCGCCCCCTCCACACAGGTACACGCCCCCTCCACCTCACACAGGTACCGCCCCCTCACACAGGTACACGCCCCCTCCACCTCACACAGGTACCGCCCCCTCCACCTCACACAGGTATCGCCCCCTCCACCTCACACAGGTACCACCCCCTCCACCTCACACAGGTACCGCCCCCTCCACCTCACACAGGTACCGCCCCCTCCACCTCACACAGGTACCACCCCCTCCTCCACACACAGGTACCGCCCCCTCCACACAGGTACCGCCCCCTCCACCTCACACAGGTACCGCCCCCCTCCACCTCACACAGGTACCGCCCCCTCCACCTCACACAGGTATCGCCCCCTCCACCTCACACAGGTACCACCCCCTCCACCTCACACAGGTACCGCCCCCTCCACCTCACACAGGTACCGCCCCCTCCACCTCACACAGGTACCACCCCCTCCTCCACACACAGGTACCGCCCCCTCCACACAGGTACCGCCCCCTCCACCTCACACAGGTACCGCCCCCTCCACCTCACACAGGTACCGCCCCCTCCACACAGGTACCGCCCCCTCCACCTCACACAGGTACCGCCCCCTCCACCTCACACAGGTACCGCCCCCTCCACACAGGTATCGCCCCCTCCACACAGGTACCGCCCCCTCCACACAGGTACCGCCCCCTCCACACAGGTACCGCCCCCTCCACCTCACACAGGTACCGCCCCCTCCACACAGGTACCGCCCCCTCCACACAGGTACCGCCCCCTCCACCTCACACAGGTACCGCCCCCTCCACACAGGTATCGCCCCCTCCACCTCACACAGGTACCACCCCCTCCACACAGGTACCGCCCCCTCCACACAGGTACCGCCCCCTCCACCTCACACAGGTACCGCCCCCTCCACCTCACACAGGTACCGCCCCCTCCACCTCACACAGGTACCACCCCCTCCACACAGGTACCGCCCCCTCCACACAGGTACCGCCCCCTCCACCTCACACAGGTATCGCCCCCTCCACCTCACACAGGTACCGCCCCCTCCACCTCACACAGGTATCGCCCCCTCCACCTCACACAGGTACCGCCCCCTCCACCTCACACAGGTACCGCCCCCTCCACCTCACACAGGTATCGCCCCCTCCACCTCACACAGGTACCACCCCCTCCACCTCACACAGGTACCGCCCCCTCCACCTCACACAGGTACCGCCCCCTCCACACAGGTACCGCCCCCTCCACCTCACACAGGTACCGCCCCCTCCACCTCACACAGGTACCGCCCCCTCCACCTCACACAGGTACCGCCCCCTCCACCTCACACAGGTACCGCCCCCTCCACCTCACACAGGTACCGCCCCCTCCACCTCACACAGGTACCACCCCCTCCACCTCACACAGGTACCGCCCCCTCCACCTCACACAGGTACCGCCCCCTCCACACAGGTACCGCCCCCTCCACCTCACACAGGTACCGCCCCCTCCACCTCACACAGGTACCGCCCCCTCCACCTCACACAGGTACCGCCCCCTCCACCTCACACAGGTACCGCCCCCTCCACACAGGTACCGCCCCCTCCACACAGGTATCGCCCCCTCCACCTCACACAGGTACCGCCCCCTCCACCTCACACAGGTACCGCCCCCTCCACCTCACACAGGTACCGCCCCCTCCACACAGGTACCGCCCCCTCCACACAGGTATCGCCCCCTCCACCTCACACAGGTACCGCCCCCTCCACCTCACACAGGTACCGCCCCCTCCACACAGGTACCACCCCCTCCACCTCACACGGGTACCGCCCCCTCCACCTCACACAGGTACCGCCCCCTCCACACAGGTACCGCCCCCTCCACCTCACACAGGTACCGCCCCCTCCACCTCACACAGGTACCGCCCCCTCCACACAGGTACCGCCCCCTCCACCTCACACAGGTACCGCCCCCTCCACCTCACACAGGTACCGCCCCCTCCACACAGGTACCGCCCCCTCCACCTCACACAGGTACCGCCCCCTCCACACAGGTACCGCCCCCTCCACCTCACACAGGTACCGCCCCCTGCACCTCACACAGGTACCGCCCCCTCCACACAGGTACCGCCCCCTCCACCTCACACAGGTACCGCCCCCTCCACCTCACACAGGTACCGCCCCCTCCACCTCACACAGGTACCGCCCCCCCTCCACACAGGTACCGCCCCCTCCACCTCACACAGGTACCGCCCCCTCCACCTCACACAGGTACCGCCCCCTCCACCTCACACAGGTACCGCCCCCTCCACATGGAGACGAAGACGGCGGAAGAAGAGTTCAGCATCGTGCCGAGCCCGAAATTCATTGAGATGAGGGCGTAAGGGTATGAAACTAACCAATGTGGTCTCCCCTACATTGGAGAGACCAAACGTAAACTGGGCGACCGCTTTGCAGAACACCTGCGGTCTGTCCGCAAGAATGACCCAAACCTCCCTGTCGCTTGCCATTTCAACACTCCACCCTGCTCTCTTGCCCACATGTCTGTCCTTGGCTTGCTGCATTGTTCCAGTGAAGCCCAACACAAACTGGAGGAACAACACCTCATCTTCCGACTAGGGACTTTACAGCCTTCTGGACTGAATATTGAATTCAACAACTTTAGATCTTGACCTCCCTCCTCCATCCCCACCCCCTTTCTCTTTCTTCCCCCTTCCTTTTGTTTTTTTCCAATAAATTATATAGATTTTTCTTTTCCCACCTATTTCCATTATTTTTAGATCTTTTATGCCCCCCACCCCCACTAGAGCTATACCTTGAGTGCCCTACCATCCATTCTTAATTAGCACATTGGTTTAGATAATATCACCAACTTTAACACCTCTGTGTTCTTTTGTTCTGTTGTTGTTGACATCTTTTGATGATCTGCTTCTATCACTGCTTGTTTGTCCCTACATCCACACCAACCCCCTCCACTTCTCTCCCCCACCCAAACCCAACTCCACTTCTCTCCCCCCACCCAACCCAACCTCAACACCTCTGTGTTCTTTTGTCTGTGACAGCTTTTGATGATCTACTCCTATCACTGCTTGCTTGTCCCTACAACCACACCACCCCCCACCCTAAACCAGCTTATATTTCCCTCTCCTTGTAAAAAAAAATCAGTTCTGTTGAAGGGTCATGAGGACTCGAAACGTCAACTCTTTTCTTCTCCGCCGATGCTGCCAGACCTGCTGAGTTTTTCCAGGTAATTCTGTTTTTGTTGTAGATGGACTGGAGTTGTCTTTCTTGATGCAGACGGTCCTGGTGTCCATATATATATGATGGTTCTCAAGATGCTCAAAAAGAATCCATTGACTATAAAGTGCTTTGGAATCGCAGTCACTGTTATACAGCTAAATGTACAAGATCTCACAAATAGGGAACGAATGAGTAACGAATGAGTGCTGTTGTTGGTTTTGGTTGATGGAGGGTCATTGCTCAGGATGCTGGGAGAACTCTTACTTTTCTTCGAATGGTGCCATGGGATCTTTCTGATCCACCCGAACAGCCAAATGGGGTTTCAGTGGAACGTCTCATCTGAAGTAAATATATTTCATACAGAAACAGGGGGTTATTTTGTTTTTGTGTGATAATTTATCGATCGAAGCTACAATAATCCCCAAGGAGTTAACATTTTCCAAATTTATGGACAGATTTTTACCCAGCAGGGTGGTCAGAGGTGGAAAGTGTTGGCCAATTTGGAGAAGAGCTTTGAAAAGACTATTAATACTCCTTGTAAATGGTCTTATTAACTACTACTTCTGTTCTCTGTCCGAAGGCAGGTCCTTGGCGATTATTTTCCAAACCATAGCAAAGTGCTGTGATTTTTTTTTAAACTATGGGTAGGGTGAAGAGATGGGTCCTGAATCCACCTTAGCTGGACCCTGCATTGAACTCTATGCTGTTGGTGTTGATTTGATCCACACACTAGCCATCCAGCCAAGTGAGCTAACCAGCACCCCCCATTACTAACTATTACAGTCGTGATAAAGTCCCAGAATGACATTTTCTTTTTTCACTAGGTGTCAGCAGAGAGATGGAAACTGCAGCTCATTTTCAGTGAGATGTCTGTGTGTGTGTGTCATTAAATAATGAGTCTGCATCGCTGTGAGCAATAGTGTTACTGAATTTTTCTGCAAACTTTGGTAGGCTATTGCTTGAGGTAGCGCAACATTCAAAGAATTTGCTGCTGATCATCAATACCCAGATTCTATGAAACCTGGCCCTGGGATCAGGGGATATATGTGCACAAACCATTGAAGATGGCAGGGCAAGTTGAGTGCACTGTTAAAAAGGCATATGGAATCCTGAGCTTTACGAACAGAGGCAATAGAGGCTTTAGAAAGCGAGGAAGTTATGGTAAACTTGTATTAAACACTGGTTCGGGCTGAGCTGGAGTATTGCACCCAGTTCTGGACACCACACTTTAGGAAGGATGTGAAGGCATTAGAGAGGGTGCAGTAAAAATTCACAAGAATGGTCCCAGGGATGAGGAACTTCAGTTACTTTGATAGATTGGAGAAACAGGGTTGTTTTCCTTGGAGAAGAGAGGGCAGGGGGAAGATTTGATAGAGGTAGTCAAAATCATGAGGGGTATGGACAGAGTATTCAGGGAGAAGCTTTTCCCATTGATGAAAGGGTCGAGAATGAGAGGACACTGGTTTGAGGTGATTGGCAAAAGAAGCAATGGCGACATAAAGAATTTTTATTCTGCAGTGAGTGGTTCAGATCTGGAATGTTCTGTCTGAGAGAGTGATGGAGGCAAGTTCAACTGTGGATTTCAAAAGGGAATTGGATCATTATCTGAAGAGAAAACATTTGCAGGGCTGGGGGTGTGGGGGGGGTGGTGGGAGGTGGTGGGGGGGAAGGTGGGGGAGTGGCATTGAGTGAATTGCTCTTGCAGAGAGCTGGCACTGACAAGATGGGCCAAATGGCCTCCTTCTGTGTTGCAATGATTCTGTGTTTCTAACAGAATTCTGAAGATCAATAGCAGTCGCCACCATTACTAAAGGCAGCTTCAATACAGTAAGGCAAACATTTTCTGTGTTTTGGTGCCAGGGACTGAAGGTGTTTTTAGATCAAATTTTGAAATAAGACTCCAAACATAGTGGTTTATGAGGCATGATAGCATTTATGGCTGTTTCCTCAATCCGTCTGGCTGGCTGACATCTCAAAGGAGACCTTACTGGCAACACCTTCCGAGCTGCATGGAAAGCAGCAGCTGGTAGTGGACAAGTGGAGACATTATACTGACTACTGAATGGACCTGCTCAGCTAACCACGCCCAGCCTCTTAGGTATTGCAATGCAAAGATGTTAGTTATTGCTACTGGCAAGCTGTCTGCATTAGCATCTCCTCTGTGCTTTGTCCTCAGGATACTCTGTACTTCTGCTTCTGAATATAAGATATTTTTGGATTAAACAGGAAGTTCTCTCAGTATCCTTGCCAATTAATTCTCAACTACTGCCACCAAAACAGACTAACTGGTTGTTTAGCTCAGTGTTATGTATGAAATATTGTTGACACAGAACAATTTCTACATATTTCACTGTCAACTTCACTCCATTGGTAGCAGTGTTGCCTTTCAGGTAGAAGGCTGCAGGTTTGAGCCCCAAACCTGACTCAAACACATAGTCTAGGCTGTAGATGAAGTATCCAGGGAGTGCTGTATTGTTAGAGGTGCTACCTTTTGACTGAGACACTTGGCTGAGATCTTATTTGCCTACTCAGATGGGCATGAAAAGTCCTTTTGACAGCTTCTGAAGAGAAGGGACTCCTGAAAGTGCTCTGGCCCAAAATTCCTCTCTCAAACACTATGGTCTGAAATTTTCCCTCGTTGGGCACACACAACCAGCAGGTCCAGGAACGATCGGGAAACGGGACCCCGACCACGATTGGCCCACCACTGCGATTTCAAGCTGGCTGGCCAACTTAGTGCACTGAAAAGCTGAGCATTGCCTGGGTGGGGGCAGCCAGACTGCAAGGTTTGAATCATCAGAAGGGATTAGGTGTAAAACAAGCATTTGAAATGGAGATGGGTAAGCTAAGATGAGGTTACAGCAGATACAGTGTGAATGGAATTTGCATTTCTAGCTAAGTTGAGAGGCTGTTTGATTTTCAAAGGGACAAGATAAATAAGGCAGAGTTAATAAGTTTATTTTTACCTAAAGCGCTGGCCACAATGGCAACATGAAAGATTTTTATAATCTGGGAAAAGTAACATCCGAAGAAAGTTTGAAACAACGAGATTTACAGCTCAAAAGAGAGGAAAATATATTTAAAGAAAGATGGAAATCTGTATGGGTGTGGCCATGTGAGATCTTGAAGAGCGTGCTGTGAAGTAGCAGTTTCTAGACACCCTGGAGATGTTTGCTGCCCCAGTAACCAAAATTTTGCTAAAAGCATTTGGAGTTCCATTGTTGAGAGAGAGAGAGAAGCTGTGAATTACCTCCCTTACAGCAACAGTGGGTGCTTCAGGTAATATTGCTGGATGTTTTGTAGATTAAGAATCTATTTGGATTGTTGCCTGAAAGGGGTGTGTAGTTGGGAGTCTAGTTAACTAGAAATCTTGGGGAAACAAAAAAAAATGTAAATGTGTAACTGTAACCTTGTGTGTTTAAGTTTTTTTTTGTTAATAAATGTTTTAATTTAGCCTTTAAAATCTCTAAAGGTGGCAGTGGATCATTACTTCTGACTTCATTGCACAAACATTCTCGTAATAAATACAAGTTGCAAAATTGTTGTGATTGCCTGGCCAAGTTTCCCTCTGATATTTGGTCAACCTGACAAATACCACCTGCCATATAATAACAAAATATCTTAACCAGAATTACGGTTGAGCTCCCGATTGATGCCTACTTACATTTTGTTTCCTGCAACACCCAGAACTAAAACAACAGTTTGTACCAGTACTAGATCAGTTCAAGCCTGAATTGATGAGAACTGGTTTTGAACAGATCTCAGCTGGATTTGACTGGTACCAGCAGGCACCAGTACTTCTTAGCTGACGTGAGCTGGAACCATATGGCACCTGCTACTAATTTTACTTAACCAAGCACCAGTGAATGCTTCTCTCTCATCCATCTCTGATTATGTCATGATCTCAATCTCTGACTTTGTTATTCATTTTAATTCAATTAATCTTCGGGTCTGAATTTACCCTTGCGCCCACCAGATGAATCTTCCTCAGATTTCCCTCTTGCCAGCCACAAATGCAGGAATTTCCATGATGAAAGCAAAATACTGTGGATGCTGGAAACCTGAAATAAAAACAGAAAATGCTGCAAAAACTCAGCAGGTCTGGCAGCATCTGTGGAGAGAGAAACAAGAGTTAATGTTTCGAGTCCGTATGACTTCTTCAGAGCTGTAATTTCCATGTTGCCCCATGCAGATGCTGGATGCTGTCTCCTCCACAATGCAGCAACTGGCCACTGTTTCTGCCCACTAGCTTCGGTTGTCACTCCCTAACAGCCCCCTGCTATGTCCCTCTCCCCAGTCTGTATCGTCCCCATTCCCACACTCCCCCTCACCAACCTTTATCTTGCCTCATGACTGGTATGTTTTCTTAATGAAGATCCATCTGAGGGGCATGTTAATTGCTTCATTGATAAAAAACTTTTATTGCAGAAGGTAAATTGCAAAAAATTACTTAAGTGATAAATTCAACGGAGATTTGCATGTTTGGAGATATATTTTTGATATCTTACTTATATTTGTATCTTGTTATGGTTCTAGTCCAGACCCCCAAGTTTTTTTGTAAGACTGGGTTAAGGACCGATAATGTTTTGTTTAAAGTAGACAACATTTGAGATTCAAGACACTTGCCCAGTGAATAAAGCCGCAAGATTCTGCGAGCTTTGAACAAACAAAAATAAATTTTACTATACAAGATCAGAAAGATAAAATGATTTACAATATCTCTCTAACATTCCAGGAAGTACAAGGTACATATGAATTAACAAGCCAACTGTGGTCAAACACACCACACCATACAATAAATGACAGATGCGACCAAGATAGAGTCCACAGATTTCTCAACAACCCACCCAGACGTCAGTCACACTTTGAGTTAACCAATCTCACTGAAATTCTGTCTCTCTCATGAGGGATTCCAGTCTTCACCTTCAAAGGTCTAACCTGGCAATTCTCTCTAAACATTGCCCCAACTCAATGTTGGCCCACCTCGCAGGATTCCGATCTTGTCTCCTGAGATTCCGTTCCCCTGGATTCCTGAGTCTGCACTCAAACACCCAACTCACAAACACAACTTCAGCTCTTTGGCCATGCCAAGAGGAACACTACAGCTCCAAAGGGGTACCTTTGCCCCAACAGCCTGCAGCACCGAATCACCAAAGTTCAACTGCCTTCTTGGACTTTCAGGGCTTCTCCTGAGCCCCCTTCAATTACCAGGGCTTCCCTTGAACCCGCTTTACGTGAAGTCTGCTACCTGCAGCTTTTTTCCTATTTGGAACCTGTTTCTCTACTTCCCTCTTTTTAACTGAACTGGGATCTTTTCCCGTCCCTCTCCCCTCTCTGGGACTCTCCTATTGGGACATCTCATTGATCCCTCTCCATTTGGGACCTCTCACTGTCCCCTGCCTGGGTCTCTTCTTGATGGCGTTCCACAGCTGATCTCCTGACCCATGCTTTTAAACCATTTTTCCTTACACATAGGCACACTGGGCCCAAAGAATGTAAAAATGCCGACCTGCGCATGCACAAAAGCTCCTAGGTCCATCAGAAGTTGAAGTTCTCAACCTCCATTTTCAACATTACGTAAGTATAGTTTTCATAACACCTTGCACCTTGGCAGAAAGAAAACTTCAACTGCAGTGAACATTTCTTTACAATGACTTACAATTTCTTCAAGAGAAGTACATAACAGCATAAATTTATAACAAATAACATACCACATACTGCACAGATAACCTTTTCATTCTGTTCCACAATTGCACATATATGATAAAGTTATAAAAATTTAACCAAAACAAAAGCCAGTACATGGAACAAATAGGATGAGCAGAATTTCAGCATCGTACAATTAGAACTCAGAACCTGTGTTTTATTTTCTCTGACCCTTGACCTGCTGTTATCACATTCTGCTTTCTTACCTTAATGCCACCATCTGCACCTCCTTTAGCCAGGATCAATGTCATTAACACCCCTTTGTCCTTTAGTTCTTGACATCTTTGTCAATCTCTCCTTTGCCCCCACCTATCACTGACCTTCTGTCCAGCTTCACCTGCTCCAACTCCTTAAACAGTATAAAATTCATCACATTTTTACTTCTCTTTACCTCTGAAGAAGAGTCATATGGACTTAAAACGTTAACTCTGTTTCTCTCGCCACAGATGCTGTTAGACCTGCCGAGTTTTTCCAGCATTTTCTGTTTTTGTTTCATATTTCCAGCATCCGCAGTATTTTGCTTTTATCTTGCTGTTTCGTGTTCTTGCTGGGTTTGATCTTTGAACATTTTAAAGATCTTGCAGTTTCGCCTGATCCCATTCCAAATGGGTCTTATTTAATTCTTTCCGAGCAGTGTCAACCACTTCCTCATTCTGGAGTTTTATTTTTCTTTCCAATATCTTAAGTCTTCCACACAATTCGTGAACTCTGCTATTCTAATCCTCTCAGGATTTTAAATGGTCTTTTGTGTGAACTATCCACTTGGCTGTACTCCGGCTGCTGTACTTTGTGTCTCGACACTGGCAAGCACAAAATGTTCAAATGAGCAGAGGTCCAGTTCAGGGTCATGTAATTTGGAAAATATGCAACGTAGGATTTATCACCAAACTCCATTTTAACACAGGTGACCACTGCGTCTTCACTCAGCCCTGCCTGGATGTCAGTAGAAATGCCTGTGCAAATCCTCAGATGTACAGTGCATCCTGTTTCTGGATCCTGGAATGGGGCAGTGTCTTACATCAACTGTTCTTTGATAATCATTAGGCAATGACCTTGAAATGCCAAGATGCTTTGTAGCTGTCCAATTTGTTGGTTGCCAAATAAAATAAGAGAATTATTTCTTTGCATATAGTTTCAGCTCCATACTTGGTGTACAAAAGAACACCTCATCCTCGCACATTCTGTGATATCCATGAGCCATTTCAAGAGTATAGCCCCTTTCAGCTAAAGCTGTTACTTCTTGAGGACTGAAGGCCCACATGTCACCTTTGCCAAAAATGTCTACCTCTTTGAGGGTTTCATGGGCTCTGTTCTCTCCTTCCTTTCAGCTTAGCTTTGCGCAACAGAATCTTCCATTTAATGGTGAGCTTGCCAACTCACCCATCATGAGTGGCAGAGTTTGCATGAAGAGAAACTTATTCACTACTTGGGAGATAATTCCCCTCTACCCTTTGAGTTGTTACTTCACCTGCCAATTGCATGCCTCAAAGGGGAAGCATGAATGAATGCACGGGAACCCACAACTCTACACTTCTGGGAAGATGTGTCAGCAAGTGCACATTAAAGGTCATGGTGGCATCATCATACAGAATTTGCACCCTGTCTACAGATGAATACATCACACTTGTTTAAGTCATCAGGAGAAAGTTTCTTTTGGTATACAGGGGATCAATCTGTACTTTGAGAACATTATTATTCACAAACTTTGCCCCAGTATTCCTGCCTTTCACTGTAATTAAAATAGTATCAAACAAAATGCCGAGGATTTGTGTGTGGATTTGCAAAGTGTCCTATGATTTTGCAAAGATTCCACTGTTATCTGCTCAAGTTGGGTGTTTCTCCTTAGCCCAAGAAACTTGTCTAATATCATCATGATCTTGTGGATGCTGTACAACTTCACAGTTGAAAGAATAAGCATGTAGCAGGACAAAGAGTCCCATGTGTATCAGCAATTAAGAAGATACGGCCAGGGAGATTGCTCTGTCCGGCCCTTGTGCCTATATTGTAGACAAATAAAATCCCACAATGTGTTCCCAGAACCAACAAACTGTAAATTTTCACTGACTGTACTTTAACTGGCGTTTTGCAGTGTGTTACCACCAGTTGATATCTTAACCTGGACCATGGGCACAGCTACCACCAAAACGGTGGTAAGGACACTGGGAAGCTACACACATGCATGTCCTGTCTAATTAACACCTTGCCCTAACCACTTACTACCCTACAAACATACTTTCACTGACGTCATGCTTGACAATAAATCTGAATAAAAATTGCTGACTTGGGTAGTTCTCAAACTTTGTCAGAGTGGACCCCACCAAAACAGTTAGCTAAGGGAACCTTGTAGTGGTAAATTGCAAATAAAAGTTTCTCATCATTCACCTCTCTCTCTTCCATTGTGCTCTTTCTCCTCCACATTTGTCTTCCTCTTCATCATATTTTTGTTTCTCCCACTGAACAGACTTTAATGGCGAGTGGCTGCTCTTTAGTACCTTACTGAATTCCCCACCTTCTGCCAGTTACACTGCTGGTAGGCTTCCACTCACCCATTTCTCATGTCCCTATTCAATTTGGAGGGACCAGACTTTGAAATTTTGGCAGGGCCAACAGATCCTGTCACTGGCACAGACTTGTCTGTGCAGTGGGCTGACACAGCCTCCATTTTGCTTGCATTACAAAATCAGCACTGCTTGGGCCCTCTCCCCCCACTCCCCCCTCCACCCTCCCCAACACACACACACACACACAGCCGATACGTTGTAAGTAGTGACAGGGAAGTAGAAGCCCTTGTCCAATGAAGTAACCAACACATTGATGACAGGGTTGACCTAAACCCACAAGAGAGTCAGCTTCTGAGCCCATTACACTCAATGGAAGAGGTAGCTTTTTGAGAATGGGAATATGGAATGTATGGACTTTATATCAGGCAGGAAAGCTTGATAATTGCGTACAGGTAATGGATGGGCATAGTATTGACTTTCGAGGACTTGCGGAAGTGAGATGATTAGAATTTGGTCAGGTGGAAAAGAGTGGAGTCGGAATCCTAGTGAACAAAAAATGCAAGAGATCAGTTCAAGGTTACTGATCAACTTCAGAAAGAGTAATCATGATTAAGATCAAAGGAAAGCCTTTTGATTTGGCTTTCATAAGTTTAAGCCCTGACACAAAAACACAATGAACAGAAAACAGAGGCATTTTATGGTAACACGCTCTTCTGAATCTCCAACGGCACAGTTAGTCCTGATTTCATCAAATTTCTTTTCTTTTCTCTTCCTATCATCATTGCCAGGATCTCATCTGCCATCTACTCTCTGTCTCTTTTCCATTTTGGTCATATTTTCTTTGCAGCAGATTGTATCCTCTCTTTCATGTTTTCCTGTTTGCTTTCTATTTCTGGTTCTGAGATCCCTGTTCTGATTCCTCAATCCTCAGACATTCATGTAATTAAAGCAAAATGCTGTGGATGCTGGAAATCTGAAATACCAACTGCAAGTGCTGGAAAAACTCAGCAGGTCTGTCAGCATCTGTGGAGAGAGTAACAGAGTTAACATTTCGAGTGCATTATGACTCTTGGACACAAAATGTTAACTCTGTTTCTCTTTCCACCGATGCTGCCCGAGCTGTTGAGTTTTGCCTGCACTTTCAGAGACATTCATACTTGCTTTTCACTGATGTGGTAATTGTAACGGGGCTACTTAAACGCTAAAGTTGATGAAGGAACATCAGGGACGCATGTCGGTCAATATGGCCTTTGATCAAGAAATTAAAGAGAGACTGATACAATTTTGTCAAGAAAATGGTCTGATGGTGGCAAACACCTTTATGCAACGAAAATGAAGACTATATACTTGGAGATGTTCAGGTGATATGTATAGAAATCAAAAAGATTACGTGATGGGGAAACAATGTTTTAGAATGTTTCCTGGCATGGATATAAATTCAGATTGTTGTCTCGTGGTATAAATTAAGATGAAACTGAAAATATTTTAAAAAGTGACCTTGACATGCTGAAGGATGATTTAGACCTTGTCATGCTGAAGGATGAGAACATCAGAGAGGCATTAACTCTACAAGTGAAAAGCAAGTATGAATGTCTCTGAAAGTGCAGGCAAAACTCAACAGCTCGGGCAGCATCGGTGGAAAGAGAAACAGAATTAACATTTTGTGTCCAAGAGTCATAATGCACTCGAAATGTTAACTCTGTTACTCTCTCCACAGATGCTGACAGACCTGCTGAGTTTTTCCAGCACTTGCAGTTGGTATTTCAGATTTCCAGCATCCACAGCATTTTGCTTTAATTACATGAATGTCTGAGGATTGAGGAATCAGAACAGGGGTCTCAGAACCAGAAATAGAAAGCAAACAGGAAAACATGAAAGAGAGGATACAATCTGCTGCAAAGAAAATATGACCAAAATGGAAAAGAGACAGAGAGTAGATGGCAGATGAGATCCTGGCAATGATGATAGAAAGAGAAAAGAAAAGAAACACGCCTGAGTATGATGAAATGGTAAAGAAAATAAAGAAAGCATGTAGGCAGCAGGCTAAAGAAAGATGAACTAATGAGACATCTGATGAAGTATTGGAGCTGGAAAGAATGCACAAAATGAGAGTTAAGTACCAGAAGGTGAAACCTTTGACAGACAGAAAGAAAGGGATGACAACAGTGGTTACATAAAAGACAAAGCTACTAAAATAATGTTTGGAAGGGATGCATTGGTTAAAAGATGGACAGAATATATAAGTGAATTGTCCGATGATCCAAATCGAGTGAGTCCTCAAGATATAGAGGCAAACGATGGACCAAACATTATGTCAGGGGTAAAGAAAGCTTTAAAATTGATGAGTACAGGAAAAGCTCCAGCCGAAGATGAAGTAACAACAGACCATCTAAAAGCCCATGGAAAAACAGAAGTAGAACTGGTAACAGAAATTTGTGATCAAATATATACCAAAGGATAGATTCCAAGTGACTTAAAACATTCATTATTTGTTGTTACACAAGAAACCTGAAGCAAGGGAGTGCAGTCATTTCAGAATGAAAAGCTAAATGAGTCATCTCATTAAAGTGATCATAATAGAAAAAAAAACACATTTGAAGCAGAAATTTGTGAAACAGTCTGGATTTAGACCTGGCATAGGAACAAGAGAGGGAATATTTAACCTAAGAACAATCTTTGATAAATATCTAGAAGTAAATAAGAGACAATGAACAAGCGTTTGATTTGTGTTTATCACCAAAAGCTAGTGAACATGTTGCTGAAATGTGACATTGACAGTAAAGATGTGAGATTTATCCAGAGACTATATGGAGAGACCAAATAGAAGGGTAGAAGATGGACAATCAGACATGTTTCAAGAGAGGAGTACGACAAGGCTGGGTACTGTCATCAAAATAATTCAAATCTGTACACACAATAAATATTCAGAATCAGATGTACTTCCAGAGGCAAAAACTGGGGGCAAGAACATAAATTGCTGTAAACTGATGACCCAGTGCTTCTTGCAGAATCCAAAGAAACTCTACAAAATATCATAAATCAAGAAAAATGAAGAAATTTAGCATATGGGTTAAGTATGAACACCAAAAAGATAAAAACAATGGTGGTCAGAGGCAATACATTAGAATAAACTACAGTGAAGGTTGAAGTGGATGGTGTCACACTGGAATAAGTAGATAAGTTTGTCTATTTAGGACAAATAATAACAGGAGATGGTAGATGTGATGCCAAAATTAGATGAAGGATAGAGATAGCCAGAAGTAATTTTGGGAAGATGAAGGATGTGTTAACATCAAGAAATCTCAAGGTTGTAACAAGAAAAAATTCATTAGATGCTACACTCCATCCACTTTGACATCTGCCTCAGAAACCTGGACAATAAATAAAAATCTGTGGAAGAAAATAGAGGCCTTTGAAATGTGGATGTTAAGACGTAGGCTAAACATTCCAGAGACAGACCATAAGACAAATGAAGAGCTGCTTGAAATTGCAATAACAAAAAGAACTCTTAAAAAAGTGAGGTCCAGAAATGAAAATGTCAGTATCTCAGCCACTTGATCAGAGCTGAAAAGCCAGAGAGATCTCTTCCAGAGGACACAGTGGAGGGAGCAGAAAGAGGGGTCTACCGGGGTGTAGTTGGGTGACGGATGTCACAGAGTGGTTACAGATGAGCTACAGAGAATATGTGAGGATGGGACAAGATGGATGAGTGTGATATACCATGACAGCAGATTTCCTGGCAGGAGTAGCTACAAGCAGCAGCAGCAACCATGCCATACCACTGCTGTTTTTAGTTCACATTAATGATTCTGTTTTCCCCTCCTGCTCTCATCCAAGGTTGAAGATAAAACCAGAATAGGAATCAGGGCACATGATTTAAAAAAAGTGCCATTAATTATAAGGCTTCAGATAATTTAGGTAACAGGGCCATTAGATGGCCAATATAGTTAAATACATTTAAGCATCTGACATTGGAGTAAGAAAGCAAAATATATACCATGGGCCAGTCTTTTTGTCAAGGAGACGTGAAACTTCCCAACTTTGCAATCCCGTCTCCATCCTGGAGGAGCCTGCCTGCCCTTTTTTCATGTTGGGGAGGGGGACGTGGGCTGGAGATGGGCTTGCTGCCTCTGGAGGCAGACCGAGGTGGCAATGGAGGCTCAGGTGGTGAGGTAGGCAGGTTAGAAAGGTTCGCCTCTGTTTACTGGGACATCAATACAGTTCAGTTCATCATTGTTAGGCCCTGTAGCCCCCGCCTTCACCCCACCCATCCCCCATCCATCATCTACACCCACATACCCAGTTATCCTCTAGGTGCGGAACTCATGAACCATATAATAACACTGGCAATTCTTTAAAATCCTCATGAAATTTTTTTAAAAAATCACTAATTCAGTATTCCCTTTAGAAAAAAATCCCCCTCCTCTAAAACGGTCAATCTTTTACCTCAGCCAAGCATTCGTAGTGTGGCCATCTGGCAACTATATCAACAAAATCAGTTTGAACATACGGCCAGACATCTGTTTGCCAGATGGCAACATTACGAATGCTTGATCCAGCTCTAAAGATGACAAAAAATCAGCTCACCAGTGGGCTCCGGACGCAGTTTCCAATGGGACAGCTAGTTTGATTGATTGTTTTATTAACTTTTAATGGCTTGATCTTTCTTTGAAATGTTTTGTATTGTGCCTGTGTGTTTATTTGGACAGGATTAAAGGTTTCTTCAGTGGGACTTTCACTGGCTTCTTTGATTGACAATTTTATGAAAATATAATTGGGGGAATTTTTTTCCAAAAAGAATGTTGAATTCCTGATTTTGTTTTTGGTTACCAACTCCAGACTAAGGCTCCCCCATGAGTCGTGGTGAACTATATCTCTGCAAAAGCCACCTCGACTCATTAGGGATCATGGAGTTGGGGGTTATATATTAGCATGGATAGAGAATTGGTTAACAGGCAAGAAGCAGAGGCATAAACAGGACATTTTCAAGTTGGCAGTCAGTGAATAATGGAGTGCCGCAAGGATGCTGGGGCCTCAGCTATTTACAATCTATGTGAGTTAGATACTTTACTGTCTCTCTCTTCATCCAAGTTTGCTGATGATACCAAGCTAGGTGAAACTGTAAGCTGTGGGGAGGACACAGCAAGGCTGCAAAGAGATGTAGAAAGGTTAAGTGAGTGGTCAACAAGATAGCAGATGGAGAATGATGTAGGGAAGTGTGAAGTTATTTATACATGTGTGAAGATTAAAAAAAGCAGAATATCTTTTAAAAGGTGAGAAACTTCTGAGTGTTGATTTTCAAAGAAACTTGGGTGTACTCATTGAAGGGACACAAGTTATGCAGGTACAGTGGGCAATTAGCAAGGCAAAAGGACATGGGTGTTGCTGGCTGGACCAGAACTTATTGTCCATCCCTAATTGCCCTTGAGAAGGTGGTGGTGAGCTGCCTTCTTGAACCGCTGCAGTCCCTGTGGTGTAGGTACACCCACAGTGCTGTTAGGGAGGGAATTCCAGGATTTTGACCCAGCGACAGTGAAGGAACGGCCGATAAATTTCTAAGTCAGGATGGTGAATGACTTGGAGGGGAACTTCCAGGTGGCAGTGGTCCAATGTGTCTGCTGTCCTTGTCCTTCTAGATGGTGGCAGTTTTAGAAGGTGCTGTCGGAGGAGCCTTGGCAAATTCCTGCAGTGCATCTTGTAGATGGTACACACTCTGCTGCCTCTGTGAGTCAGTGGTGGAGGGAGTGTATATTTGTGAATGTGGCGTCAATCAAGTTTAAAAAAAATGTACTTGTTCATGGGATTTGGCATCACTGGCTTGACCAGCAGTTATTGCCTTTGCTTAGAGGGCATTTAAGAGTCAACCACATTGCTGTGTGTCTGGAGTCATATGTAGGCCAGACCAGGTAAGGACAGTAGATTTCCTTAAGGACATTAGCAAACCAGATTGGTTTTTAACAACAATCAACAATGGTTTCATGGTCATCATTAGACTTTTAATTCTAGCTATTTATTGAATTCAAATTCCACCATCTGCTGTGCTGGGATTCAAACCCAAGGCCCCAGAGCATTACCCTAGGTCTCTAGATTACCAGTCCAGCAACACCCACTATGCTACCACCTCCCCTCAGGGGCTGCCTGGTCCTGGATGGTATATCGCAAGGGGATTGGAATACAAGAATAAAGAAACCTTGCGCTAATCGTACAGGGTTTTGGTGAGATTACAGCTGAGGTCCTGTGTGCAGTTTTGTTCTCCACATTTAAGGGAGCCTGCATTGGAGGCAACACAACAAAGATTCACTAAATTGGTCAGTGGGATGAGGGGATTCTCCTATGATGAGAGGCTGAGTAAATTGGGCCTATATTCTCTGGCGATTAGAAGAATGAGAGGCAATCTCATCGAAACATACAAGGTTTAAATTAAAAATTTAAAAAAGGTTAGACTGTACATTACAATAGCTACACTCTGGAAGATAATAAGAACTTTCATCTGGCTTAAATGGAATAGCAATAAACTGATTAGCACCTATTATGGTGATAAGGGTAAGCATTTCAAAAATAACCATTAAAAAAAAATTCTTAAACCGGATCTTAAACTTCATTATTTTAACAACCACCTGAACACCAGGAACAGGAAATCAGTTTTCCTGATCATTCACTCAAAGCTAATTCTGTTAATACAGCTCCCCCTTACCACAAAGCTTGTAGTAAATACACTTTGCTTTGGGATTTGATCACACAATCTTCTGCACCAAAGGTGAGAACCCAGCCAACTGACACAGAAGAATATAGGCTGCCAGTGGGGCTGGCATTTGACCAGCTGTGATCTAGTTGAATGCCAACTGAACAGGCTCGAGGGGCTGAATAGCCTACACCTGTTCCTATTCCTGCATTGAGTGAATGCAGCACAGAGGAGCACTGAGGATTAGAAACTGATCAGGGAGGCCACCTGATTTGCAGTCCATCAACGTAAATGCAAGGCATATCGGATGGGCACTGCTACTCATGTGATGGTCCCCGTTTGACTTTGTACTATGCACTTCACCAAGCTGTTATCTTTATGTCCTCCTGTTGTTTCATTTCAGCCCTCCTCCGAGCTCAAATCCACCTGGATCTCTGTCCCACATTCGCCACATTGATACTGGGTGGGTTTGGTTAAAATTAGGGCTTTGGAAATAAAGCTTTTAAAAATGAATGAAGATCCACCGAATATTTTTTTAAATCAATTTATTACGTACCAACACAAGAAATGGAAAAAAACTGTCTGCAGTCAGAAGTAATTGATCACTCAATCGGGCTGTGTTTTACTTCTGTTACAAGTTGAACAGCTCAGTAATAATTTATTGCAACCTCATTCAGCAGGTTCTCAATGCATCCATAGGAGCTCATGGTGTCAATTTTGGCGTAAAATTTACTCTGTTTATGTAATGTAACAATTAGAACATTATTAAAGATAACAAAAACCAGGCACCAGCAAGTGCTGAGCCTGGCTACACACACCGTTAACAGGAAAACAAGACATCTTGCAGGAATGTAAACACTGCTATTTCAATTCACATTTACATCAGTCACCATAAACAGCACCTGCAGCTACTGAAAACTCAGCAAAAGGTTTGGTGAAATAAGGACATATATTGCAAACAGACTGAACCCCTTGAATGAATATCCATGTAGCTTTTAAAACATGTACATGCATCATGAAATATAATTCAAAACCTGAGGCAGGCACTGAACTAACAAAGAGGTCTTGAGAATGGCTTTAGAATGTAAAAAAAAATACATTTCGTTACAGAGTGATGTACATTTTAAAACAATGCATTTTGTTGCTTTTTAGTTAAAAAAAAGAAATTAAGGGAGTTTAACAAAAAAAATATAAAATTAGGGCAAAATAACTAAAATCCGGCTCAATTTCTTCAAGTAACTCCATTTGAGTTTTGTAACTTGGCCGAAAAAAATCTTAATGTCACCTTCCAAAACAGCAGCTACTAGTACTGAAATGTTTATTGCTTTGTTATGCATAGATACATCAGTTAAAGTAATATCTTATGCCATAGACAGTACTTTAAAAAAGAGAAAATATATAGTTAAGAATGCCGAAAGGCTACTTTTCCTGCCAATTTCTCAGGATAAGAAAAGATCGAAGGAACAAATTGTGTGATGGTCGTTCATAGAGGGCAACACTTACAACGTCAATAGGGTCGACATCTGGTATTGTAAAAACCAAGATGTACAAAAGCTGATATTTCTAATTAATCGATCCATCTGCCAAATCTATCAACAAGTTTCGAATCATTTGATTTTGGTGAACTTCTTTGAAGGGAAACAAGGGAACTGGCCTGAGACCTCCGATCTGCAAGGCTGATATATGACTCCCAAGTCCACAAGCAAACACCTTTTCTTTTGGGGGGGGGGGTGGTGAGACAGTCCTTGCCCATCAAATTTCCACACTCATTTCCCTGAAGGTGCTGGTTTGCTGCGATATGGTTTGACCAACACCGGTGGCCCTCTTGGCACCTCACCCAAGTGGCTGTCTCTGATGTGGGTACCTTGGTGAGTCACTCAGTCTCACTCAGCCAACGCAACTTAGGAAACTATCACAACCAAGTCTGGCTCTGCCCTTATCCAACTCTCCAGCACGGATCACTGGATATTGACTAGAAGCAGGAACCATGGTCAATTTTCCTCCCTTGCCCTCCTGTCTAGCCCATGGGGGACCAAAACCAGCTGTCGTGTCCTATCATCGCCACGAATGAACTGAACCTAGGAGCTACCTAGTTTGTACAGGTACCATACCAGGCAGCGCATTTACTCACTCAGCCATTGAGGCGCTCAAAATAATTTTCACTTAAAGACAGTGGAGCTTATTCATTTGAATACTGTTTGTATGGATCGAGCTGCAAGTTATTTAAGGTGTCTTCTATTTTGTCAAAAAAACATTTCAGTACTAATACTTTTTAACAAAAATACATACATGAAACACAGTTATTCAAAGATTAAAAAAAATACAAATGACTTATGCAAATGTTATCCTTCACGGAAATAAAAATTCAAGTTCTGCACAAATGAACATGGAAATGTAATTACCACAGTACTTTCCCTACGGAGAAACAAACAGAAAATAGAGAAATGACCAAGTATCATAAACCACATTACTGAATATTTACTGTCTTTGGTCATCTGTAGCCTTTCCATTTGTATTGTTGAAAATATTAAGATTTCCTTCTATGGAAGCTGATGGAGCAGAGTCACTATAATTAGAGAAAGGGTGATTGACTAGTGGACTGTAAAATGCTATATAATTTCATAAGCTCAGAATACACACACATCACCCTTTAAAAGGGCACTCGTTGCCAAACAAGATTCCAGGATAAAAGAATGTAGCAGTGGCATCCTAATCCATTACTCACGTCTATCACATTGTAACTTAATAACGGTGCAGACTTTCTAACGGTGAAAGTGCCAGTATTGAGCAAAGTTACTAAGGGAGCTAAGAGCTAAACATTCCCAGACTCCGCGTCTTTCCAAATCTTAAACAACTTAGAAACATTTTTCTTTTGTCAAAAGAATAAAATGGAATTCTTACAAGGGAGAGAAATAAAGGATTTGTTTGGCAGCCAACACTTAACCTTCTGTGGCTGGTATGAAGTAGTTAACAGACCAGAAATAAAATATAATATCTTAATTGCTGGGTGTAATCCTAGGTTTTTTTTCAAGATTAGCCACTTGAAGTGAATCGTCCATGGCAACTGTGGACTCTCATGTGTACTTGAACATCTAAGCAAATCAGACCTTCAACCTAAAAACTGTCAAAACAAGACTGAGAGTAGAAAAGTGACCAGATGCACATACAAAATATGTTGCAACTTACACAGAAATAAAAACCAATGGCTAAAGTTACATTTCAATATCTTGCCCTATAGTCTCACCACATTTGAAGTTTAGCTGGTCTTTGGGCCAGCAATGTAGCATTCTCTGAAGTGAAGAACATATGATGCACTGCACCACAAAGAGTATGCTGCCAAATGGGACTCCAAACTCTGCACGTGGTCAAGTGACTAACTTTGTTACAACTCATTGGTTACAGAGCTTTGGCTAACAGTGGTTATGGCTGCACTGCACTAATAACCACACCAATTTTACCAAAAGTATATCATTGGAAGCTTTTGGGAGAATTCAGTTGGTAAAAAGGCAGACTGAGCGAGCCATAGGGCTGGAAAAGTTGCAGGGTTAAAATCAGCCAAGGCAGCCATGCTCATTTAGCTTCAATGCTTCTGGGATTCTGGAGGCTGAAAGGGGGAAGGAAATCAGCTAGGGATTCTACTCCTGATAATAATGGAACTGTGCATGAGGGCATTAGGTAAGGACAGGATTGTGACTGGCTGTGATTCACTCTTGCCACTCCCAGCCCAGATTCGATTATCAGGAGCTGCCACTTGGGTCAAGTACAGGGAAGTGGACAAACTGTACTCGGCATCTTTCCATACAGAGCGAGAAAGCTATTCACTCTGTTCTCATCCACTTTGTGAATCCTCTGCTCCTGCTGGGAATGCAGTTCAGATCCTCTCACTAAATCATGTGAACCAGCTGTTGGCCAGCCAAATCCTTCAGTTTAATCAGTTACCTCTTGAATGTATGTTTTCTGGGCTGTTCGGATGTCTGAATCATTGAATAGCTTAGGAAAGAAGGATTGAGGGAGGGAAAAAACGGATTTGGAAAATGTAATTGGATGTAGATTCTCTTGGGAAGTAGAATGTTTACGGGCGATCTTTTCAGCTGAGGTTTGTAAAGCAAACTGCTGCAGAGACAGCAAGTTAAGTCACTTGTTTCTTTTATATGATCTAAAGGTTCTAGAAACAGGAACATCCACACAAATAAATCATCCTGCCTTTTACGATTACAAATAGAGTCGTTTTTACAGCACCATTTTGTTATTCCAGGCACATTAAAAGATCACAAAATAGATCTGTTGATTATCAAATCATTCTAAAGCAAGTCTAATTTTCTAAACATGCAGGTTCAAACAGAGACCAACCTCAGCACAGATCTAGTTCCAAAAAGCAACTATTTTCAGGAGGGCAGTGAGCTGTCCAATAGCCAACCACTGGCAGGGTCACTACATTCTGTAAGGAGTCAGTGTCTGGACCCTCAACAACACCGGATCACCTTGTGAAATGGCTCCTTGTGCCAATATTTCTGCATTTAGCTTTGCTTGTGGAATAGCACTTTTTTCCTTATTTGGGAAATATTGTACCCGGAATGAGAGCTTCTCATGAAGCCAATAGTAGTTTTGTTGCTGTGCTCATTTTAGTTGCAGCTTGTAGTACAACACTTCAGTTTTCTTTCCAAAGAGCACTACCATCACAGTGACCAGAAACTTTGGCTTGTAGAATAGCCGTTACTCCAGCTGTCCAATGATCCTCTTGATGTCCTGTTGCTTCCGGTTAGGAATCTTTCAGCATGTTGATTCGGGCATATATTTTCAAAGCTGGCCCTAACTTAATGTTCATGGCACTCATGAGATGATCTTCTTTCAGCAACAAAAGGGCCTGGCCATCAATCTCCTGTGCCCGGAATTCATCAGCAATCTCCTGGCAACCTGAAGAGGAGCACATACAAAAACTTGACAGTCCCGTAATTTACACGCTCTTAGAATTTCAACAAAATGTGTGTTTTCCTTCCTGAAGCAAGCGTCAGGATAAAATTCCATGGGTGCTTGCTTCAGGGGCCTTCTGAGCAACAAGATCACAAAAGATTACAGTGAAAGAGTTAAGATGTACAGGCATTGTGTCATAACATTTCAGGAGCAGAGTCTTTTAAAGGGAATTTTAAACAAAAGATCTCAAAATTCAGCAACTCAATCTTTCCACTGCGATATTGTAAAATGAGCAGTGCGATGTGTTCCGTTTTGGAACTCTTTCCCGTTGGTTATAGTCCCAGCAGTAATAAAACTGTCGGGAGTCTAGTCTTCCAAATGATGAATCTATGCTAGGGGACAACAAAGTCATCGCCATACTTATTGTTTATCCTTTTAGAGAGCCAAGGAGTGATGACAGCGAATTATATTGAATGTACACCATAAAAACAGGCGAACTAGTCCCTGCCAGTGTTTATGCTCCACACAAACTTCCCACCATACTCCAAATCATCCTATCAGCACAACCTTCTACTCCTTTCTCCTTCATGTGCTTATCCAGCTTTCCCTTAAATATATCTCTGCTATTCACCACAGCAACTCCCTGTAGTAGCAAGTTTTAGATTCTCACCACTTTGAGTAAGGTTAAGTTTCTCTTGAATTTATTTGTGACTGTCTTGGATTTATGACCCCTAGTTTTGGTTACTCAATCCCCCTCCCCCCACCCCGGAAGCAGAACCATTTTCTGTACGTCTACTCTATCAAACCCATTTATAACCTACCACCTCGTATCTCACCCAACCTGGGAGTATTACTGTGAAAGAAATGAAATTGAAACATAGAAGGAGCTGGTGCTTATGAAATAAACCAAATGCGAATGAGCGGATACAAAACATAATTAAAAAGGTTAATGGAATGTTAGCCTTTATCTCAATGAGACTGGAATATAAAGAGGTGGAAGTTATGCTATAGTTTCAACCCCATCTGGAGCTCGCTGTGTTTAGTTCTGGGCACTGGGCTGCACAGCAGATTCACCAGAATGAAGTGAAGATTTTAAAGAAAGATTGCATAGACTGGAATTGTATTCCCTTTAATTAAGGAATCATCCACCTGTGATATTTAAGATGACTAAAGGATTCAATAGGGTAGATAGAGGTCTACAGCATCCTCTGGTGTCAGAGTCCCACACAAGGGAGGCAGAACCTTAAAATTAAAGCCCGGCTGTTCTGGGTGATATCAGGAAGCCTTTCCTCACACAAGCTCTCTACCACCAAAAAACTGCTGGGATTAGGTCAACTGAAAATCTCAAAACTCAGCTGACAGATTTTTGTTAAGGAAGGTAGGTCAATGGAGTTAAGATACAGATTAGCCATGATTGGATTGAACGGTGGAACAGAATTAAGGGACAGAATGGCTTCCTCCTGTTCCATTTTCTACACATTCTAGACAACCCCGCAAATCAGAAAGGAATGTGCTGGGTTGCCTAGGCAGAATCAGGGACATTACAACTGGTATCATGGCTAGAGGCAGAGAAAAGTTCATTTCTCTCCCTCCGTGCAGCTGAAGTATGTGGACTCAGAAGAGAGCAGCATCCGGTTTGGCTTGAATACTTGTCAACACTCACTACCCAGGCACAAAGTTGAAGAAAAGGCAATCAGCGAGGGTACGAGAGAGGCCAGCGCATGTGGAGCTATATGTCTGAGTAAGGTAGCACCTTTAGAAGGGCAGGTAGGTGCACAGCAAGTACAGCAAGACCCAAGAGCTGGCATGATGGCACTGCATAGTGGGTAGTTCTAAACCACTGCACCATCCAATAGTAAGAAGGCCACACATACGCCATGGGAACTAAGGTCATAGGAGCAGATTATTCTCTGAGTGAAGATCCAGGGACCCCAACAGAAAGGGGAAAATAGAGAAAACTGATCTCACAAAAGAACGATAAAGGATATACTGCAGCTACAAATTGAAAGTTTTCAAGACAAGTTTTGAATTATACAGAGGCAGCTTCTTAAATCTACCCCCAACCAAGTTAAATTTAAACAGACTTGATGAAATGAAAACCCTTTACCTGGCAGTGAACGGATGAATTCACACACGTCCTCTACATTCCACTTGGTGGGATCACTAGGCAGGAAGTGATGACTGATTCCCATTGGGTCTCGGACCCTCATATCATGGATATCCAGCTCTCGTTCACTCTGGCGCCTCCGTGAACTGGATGAGCTGGCAGAGATGGGTGACAGTGGTTCTTCATAGCTGGAGTTATCTGACCCTCTGCTCGAATCCTCTTGACTTAACCCGACATTAGCTGGCGGCTGCTGTGAACCGAGATAATCATTACAGGATCGTCAGGGGAAAAGCCCAGAGTTCAAAAATATCAGTCATTCTGTCCAAATCCTGGAATTCCCTCCCTAACAGTATTGTGTGCATCCAAACTACATGGGACTGCAGTGGTTCACCAATACCTTCTCAAGGTCAGTTAGGAATGAGCAATAAATGCTGGCCTTGCCAGCAATGCCCACATCCCACGAATGAATAAAAAATTATGAGTTCTTTGAAATGTAGTTGCTTCAAAGCGGACCTTCTTGTGAAAGCACGATCCATCAGCAAAGATTCTCCATACCTGTTACAAATGCATGTGGATGATAAGGAGCAGCCATTTGTTCCCAGGAATCAAAAACTGCACAATTCTATGAGTAAGCTGCCTGCTCCAACAGGAAACATGTATGTGAGCTCGCCCGATCTGATTGGCACAGTGCACCGTACATTTCGAGAAGGTCCATGGTTCGATTCAAATCTGTAATAATATTCAACATCTAAACTCTCAGAACTGCCCCCTGATAAAGGCCAGGAGGGTGTCGGCATCTGTGGATCCCCACACCAGCTCCGATCAGGACCTTTGAGACAGATTGGGGAGAATATTGTTTGCCTTCATTTTACTCTCACCCTGAAGGCAAGGACACAGAGTGGAGAACGTTTCCACAAGCTCTAGCAGCTCTCTGTTCCTCGCCCATGTGGCCATTTCGTGTGTCAGCCTGGACTGTAAGTATCATCAGGCTATTTCCCTGTTTTTGAGGGGGGGGGGAGGTAGAGGAGAAAGAGTGTGAGGAGGGGGAGGCATCATCATGACCAAATCTGATCCTATTGCTACCTGACATACACATGCCACACTCCCAGCAGAGAGCCACTGGAATAACATTCAGAGTGGGAATCAATGCCTCATAGCCCAGGCGACACAGAGATCACTCACATTGCAAACCACGGAACTAAACTGCGAACGTCCTTGTTTTATAATGCTCTTGTGCCACAGCACAGAATGCGTTTACCCATTGGGCCGTCAGGACAATCCAGCTTGCTGCTCTTCAATGTATAAAATACGCTGACAGCATTGAGAATGGCTCATGTCGATTTCCCAGACATGGGCTATGTTCTACTGTTACAGTTCCAGCTTGTCAAATTTTTGTTCGATAACGGTGCTGAGAAGCACCTTGGGATATTTTACTGCGTTAAAAAGGTGCTATAAAAATGAAAGTTGCTGTTGTAGCATGGCACATATTGTAAAGACAATATAGCTGCATGATTTTAGTGGGGTGTATTGCATTGTGGAGCTGAGCAGCACTGGACGAGGGTTGGCAGTGGGACTGTGCACAAATACATGGGAAAGATATTGCAAGAACACTGGCCTGGGAGAGAGGATTAATTTATTGGTACTTACGCCTTTCACTCCGTTACTGTAATTATATTCTTGGCGATGGATTTTTGATTCTCCACCAGTTGTGTTCTTTATTAAGCAAAGTTATTATTCTTTCCTCTACCCTGAGGCTAGAAATGTCTATCAGCTGTGTGTATTGTGTCCATCTCTAGGGCTTTCTTTATTCATGTTGCTATTCAGCATGAACTGCCCAGCCGGAAAACTCAGTGTCTGAACACAATCAGCGACTGTGGAGGGTGGCTATTCAAATGCCAATTGGGTAAAGCTTTGCTTTAATTTTTCCTGAGCTCAGCCCTGTTGATAACTAATTGGAATTTTCGCTGGAACGATTTAACACTGTCCTGACCAAACCAGAGTTCATGATCTGAGCCGGCAGTCCCTTCAATTTGACTTTTTTTTTGGGTGTTGAGCCTTTGATTCCAAAGCGCAGATCAATCACCTGTGATACTTTACGCCAAGTTCAACATGAGAAACCAGCAGCCTGAGTTCGGGAGAAAAGCCTCACAAAATACAGACGATCACCAGCCTTAAAAAGGTTGCTGTACCTTTTCAGATGTAAACTTTATCAATCATCTTGATATCGATTAAGGGACCAATAAAGCTTGTCCAACAATACGGTTCATAACCCAGGTCATATCTTGCTTGCTGATCACTCTCGTCTTTGGTGCCCTGTTCCCCAACTCCTCAATTTAAAATTCTCATTATTGTACTCAAATCCCTCCAGGGACTCTCCCCTCCCCAGTTCTTATCTCCTCCAGCAATACAATTCCACCCCACTGCCCGCCCCTGTGCTTTGATTCCCACCTCCCTGCCCGTCCTCTACTCTCTTTGCCTCACCGCTGGTGGCTGTGCCTTCAGCCTCGTAGGCACCATAGAATTTCCTACTCTAAAATGTTCTCTGAACAAGGGCAATTATGGATGGGCAATGAATGCTGGCCCAGCCAGTGAAGTGATCTCATGAATTAAAAAAATAATTTTGCTCAGCAATCAATCTTTTTCTTTGCATCTCTTAAGGGGAGATGGTGGTGTCGTGGTAAAGTCACTGGACTAGTAATCCAGAAGCTCAGGCTAATACTCCGAGGACAGGGGTTCAAATCCCACCAGGGCAGCTGGTGGAATTTAAATTCAATTAATAATCAGGGATTGAAAAGCTATGGTGACCATGAAGTCATTGTCCATTGTCTTAAAAACCCACCTGATTCACTAATGCCCCTTAGAGAAGGAGGAAATCTGCCATCCTAACCCAGTCAGCCCTACATGTGATTCCAGATCCACAAAAATTGCCCTTTGCCCTCTCAACTGCCCTCTGAAATGGGCATCATTGGAAAGGCTCCCAGATTAACTTCAGAGGAAAACCATTCGAGATACAACTAACGCAGAAAGGTTTACAGCCATTTTGTTGATCACGTGTCTTTACCTTCAGTTGTTTTTTATGTTGTTCTTTATTGGCATTGTGTAAACTGTTCTTCCTTGGTCCCCTGCGGCCTAATTTGCCTCCTTCTTTCTTCTGTAAGTATTTGCTCTTATCTGGTTTGAAGAGACCCACTCGCTTACTGCAGCCAACATTGTATCTTTAGATAAAATGGAACACATTTAAACATCTAGATTTGCAGATTTTTTTTCTCCTGATCCTTTGCTGAAATGAACCCTCAATAGGTGGAGTTACATTTCTGGTCCGACAAAAAAAAACACAATTATAATTACAAAAATCCACCTTCCTAAATCCCCTTCTCTGGGGTGCCTCAGCTTTCTAAGTTGGTGTGTTTGAAAATTTCGAAATATCAAAAGGGGAAAGTGATTCAAAAGTACAGCAAAACTTTCTTTCAGGACACGTGAAACAAATTTAATTTCTTTCCCTTGTCTTTTTATGAAGGTGACTTACATTAAGATATGGTTTCCATGGCACCGGTTGTCACTCGGACTGCGGCGGCGGGGGGGGGTGGGGGGAGCAGTGGGAGGGGGGTGCAATCTTGGTGAGCTCTTTAGGCACTAAAGTGGTGACCACGATGGGGTCTTTAAGCTGAAATGAGAGTCTGGCCGATGAGGCCTGTTGGCAAAGGTTGAAGCGGCTGTTAGTAACAAACACCCAGAGGATCGTTAAAGGACTGGTTGACGATTAATTTGTCTGTTGGCTCTCATTAAAGAGGCTGCTTGCCATTTTGGTGGCTAACACTTCATTTAACAATTGCCCCTAACAGTGAGCAGCTGAAGATGGATACATAAATTATCACTGAGAACGCTGAGTGCTACTCAATCTTGCTGCAGCTTTGAAGGGGACTTTTTAAACATGTTGGGAGACATTCTGGGATACTTTTCCAAAACATCACCAACAGTCTATCAACACGTCTTCTGGAAATTTTGAGGACTTCACCTAGAGAGAGTGAGTGCTGCGCTACAAGACACTTATTGAACACCTTACAGGAGTCACCAGGGGACTACGAGTGCTTGGTCATGGGCATCCTGCTAGGAGCTCCCCCTTGGTATGGAGGAGGGATGAGAGGAGGACTTGAGGCTAGACAGAGCAGCACTAGCTGCTGCAGGGGAGAGAGCAGGAGAGCAAGGCTGCATTCTGTCCCCCCTCTGGGTACAGCACATCCCTCCTCCTCTGAATGTCCTCTGCCCAGGACCTCAAGTACCTCCTCCGAGAATCTGTGTGCCCTCTCAAATAGTCCTTGAGCTTTCCTGAGACCTGCCCGTCCGGCAGTTGGTGCACTCCTCAGCTTTTTACAGGAAGTGGCTGCGAGGAACCTGCATGTCCTGCTGAACAAAAATTTCTTCTACTCAGCAGCTGAGAGTTAAAGTAGCGGGTTTAGCATCTCCAGCCAAGTTCAAATTATGGTCATCAGCAATTAGAACCAAACCTGTGTCCCAGATGAAGACTTCAAATGGGTGGTCTTATTAGCCCGGCTCCTATCTAATGTCTGTTTTCACACTTTGACCAAAAAAAACCCCCAATGTTTCTTCCAATTAGAAATTCCTCATGTATGAATCCAAAGTGCAGCGGTTCAAGAAGGCAGCTCACCACCATCTTCTCAAAGGCAATTAGGGATGGGCAATAAATGCTGGGCCCAGCCAGCGAAGCCCACACCCTGTGAACGAATTAAAAAAAAAACTGTGACTGGTGACTAAGGGAGGCATCACACTCAAATGGGAGTTGGGTACCCACCCAACACTAACATGAGGACTTTCCAGTGAGTTTCACTGGTCAGACGTTTCATAGGTGGATGTCCGTTTACCGAATCAGGCAGCAGAAGACGTTCTGTGAGTCGCAACTGTTTTACTGTTAATTCTAGTTCAGTACAAATACCAGTTGCCACTCTTTCCTTCTGGATTCTTTCCCTGTCCAAAAGAACAAAACGCCCCCTACTGGGGAAAAACCCAGCTCTGAGGTACAGGCTTCAATGAGCGTCACCTACTCTCAATTCACTCTGGAGCTTGTCCTGGTTTACCCTTAAAGGGACCTGCATTTCTAACATTGTCATGGAGTTACACAGCACAGAAACAGGCCCTTTAGCCCATCGTGTCCGTGCCAGCCATCAAAGCACCTATCTATTCTAATCCCATTTTCTAGCACTTGGCCCAAAGCCTTGTAGGCTATGGCCTTTCAAGTGCTCATCTAAATACTTCTTAAGTGTTGAGTGGGTGTGACCCTGGAAATCCATAGCTCATGCCTTATGGTTTCAAATTAAACTTCCTGCTGATAATCGCTACTGACATCCCTCAGCTGATGCATCAGTGGGCCTCCATGTTGAATACCACTTGGAGGACAATAAATATGGCAAGGGCACAGAATATACTCAGGGTGGGGGAAACTCAACATCCCACCATCATCAGGGACCAGCAGTGGACACCTGAGCTGACTTTTCTCTGCCTTAGCCCCGAGCACTGATGCATAGCAGAACAGTGATATGAGCACAAATCACGGACCAAACCAGGCAGTTTGCAAGGTTGAATGACTTATCGACACTGGTCGGGACATTTACTAAGTGAGCCGGGGGGGCAGAATTCTAGGAAAGTTTAGTGAGAAGTTATTGAGTCTCAACTTTCTAATTTTTTTAAGAAATAGAGATAGCTTAAGTAAGCTATATTGGTATTTGTGTGTTAGGAATGAGTTTGATTTGTATTTCTGGATCTGTGTTTAGAAAGGTGAAATGCAGTTTTAGTTTCACTTTAAAAAGCTGCTTGCACTTCCAATAAGGAGTTTTATGACTCCTAAAGAGAAGGTAAACATAGAAGGGTAGAAATATTGTACTGTTGCTTAGCAACAAAGGCCCAGAGAAGCAGGTTCCTCCCACAGACAGACACACACAAGAATAGAAACAGCAGTTGTTTTGGAAACTGTTTGAGTTCAGTTGGTTTATGAAAGTTGCTGGAGAGACTGGAGCAAAGGGGACAGATAGCCTCTCCCAAGCTAAAGAAAAACCCAAAAATCCAGAGCGTGGAAGAGAAAGTCCAAAGACGACTTCTAGTCAAAGAAAGGACAGGAACCTGGGAAAAGGTCTTGTTAAGTGAAGTTAAGAAAGGCAGAAAGGAAGGCTCCAAGCTTCATATTTAAAAAGAAAAAGCTGCAGAAAGCAGATTTAAAGCGAGGACAACTTTCAAGAGGCAAAAAAGTCCAAAGAGACAACTGAAGGTCAATAACTCTTTGCTATGGGCATGTGAAACAGTGGTGTACTGTTGACGGCTGAGAAGGTGAGACAGTGTGTGAAACATAGCTTGAATGCATGCAGGGAAGAGGAACATCAGAAGGAGAGTTTGAAACCCTGGAGGTGAACCCTTGCGGAAATAAAGCATCAGTTTGGGAGAAGATTCCAAGGTGAGGTCCTGGAGAGTGGAGATTGGAATCCCTGGTGTGAAAGATGGAATTCGGTGAGACTGGTTGGCTCACAGTGTGACAAGCGTCTGGGGGGAGTTGAGGAGAGATCCATAGCATCTGTTTGAGGTGGCATCTGTCACTAGATTTCAGAGTGTGGGTGTGTCTGACCACAGGGTGCCATAGATTTACATGGACTGTGTATTTACTGTATGCATTAGAGTATAAGATAGCTTTTGTAACTTGTGTTATCCTTATGAATCTGTATATATCTGTAAAAGGTATAGTTGTAGGTGAAGGAGTATTGTAATATAGTTCATCTTTTCTTGTTTAATAAATGTTTCATTCTATCATTAAAATTTCATCAGCTGCCTCCTGTGACTCTGTTCAGTAGCTACTCCACGTATCTAGACAAAGAATAAAAGTTAGGGTCTATCAAGCTGGGTTCTACTCTGGGATCAGGCTTGTCCAGGGGTAACCTCAGCTGGGATTATAACAAATTACATTTTTTGCTGATGCCTTTGAGAACCTCAGAAAGGTGAACCTCAATCACCAATGCAAAGCTTTGGGTATTTCATGGTTTTGCTGACAGTTTTACCTCTTTGCACAAGCCATGGAGCAAAATCTTTTCGATCCTTTAAACTTATGAGCATAATCAAGCCTTCCACAAAATTCACACTTCAATTTGAGAGCATCTTCTTCCTTTTCCTTTGAATCTGAGAAAAGTTAAATAATGGACATTGAAAAGGGGGGCAAATACGTTACAGCCAAACAATCTAGCGCAAGGAGATATAAAAATATTCCACATGCTTTTCTCAAATTTCAATCTGATTCTTAAAACTGAAAGCTTCAATATATAAGGAACGTGGATTGATTGAAGCGAGCTTCACTATTTAACCTGCACTGGGGTAAATCTACCAACTTTATCATAAGACATCAGACAAAGAAATTAAACTGCTGGTTAGACAAAGTTAACATGCACGGTTTGTGGAGCACATGAGACTGACTTTTTAACTAAATTAGATTTTTTTTTTAATAGTGACCAGAGCCAGATGCTTTAAAATATTAAAAAAAAGCCCAAAGGTTCACAACACAGAACCTTAATAAAGTTGACAAAAGTTGGAAGGAAAGTTAAATCAGGTAGTACTGGTCATTAATATGAAGCTTGGGTTTTCAAAGACCAATGTTTCTGGGAGAAAGGGGAAACCAGAAATCTAAAGAAATGCTACAGTTTTGATGTCAGGGGGAAGAACGAGTTGGAGCAGGAGCTGTGGAGTTCGTCTCAATTTCAACGTCGTGAGGATAACTGGAGGAGGAATTTGATGGAGAGAAGTCTAATCACAGAGTGGGTGAATCTGTGTTCGCCACAGTTGATATTTCCTGAGATAGTTTGGAAAGAGTTAAAGGTTTATGGGTTCAATGCTGTGGTCATCTTTGCAGCCACTTTCTGCTAGTGAAGCAGGTCCTGGCCAGGTGTGCCTGGGCGTGTTCACGTATGGTAGAGCAGTGAGGGGCGCAAGGGCAGGTGCCTCTGGTACGAGTGAACCTGCCTCACATCCAACTTTTCAACCTCTTATACCATCTTCTGAAAACTCAAACAGAGAGGGCAATCAATTCAATCCTCACGTGACGAACTTCAATCCCAACAATGAAGCCCATAGCTTCAGGTGCTCACTTCCTGAAAAGCCAGAATGCACGTGTGAGCAGTACACATTCCCAGTGAGAAATGTGCTCCAGCAAAGTTATCCATGTTTGCAGATCGGGAATCAGGCCGTTAATGAAGCTCTAACATGCTGAGGGATCCCTACCCCTTTCACGTCTCTTGTGTACCAGCTCTTCCTGTCCTGGGAATCTGTCCATCAGAAAGTTGAGGGTAGCAATGAGGACAGTAGCAATGATAAAGTTAGGCAAGAATGGTCACGATTGATTGAGAAACTGCAGCACCAACACTATACTGCAGCAGTACAACTGACCAGTGTAACCTGATAAAGAAAATTAAATTAGAGACTAGTTGTGAAAGAAGGTTGCCTGTTAAGTGACCGGATTTTCCATGTAGCTTGCCCAGATGTTAGACAGCTGCTACATAAGGGCAGTATCGAAGGTTTAGACATATAGAAATGAAATGGAAATGGCAAATGATATACATGCAAGAAAACTCTACCTAAAACAAAGCTCAAAATGAGTTCAGTTCTGGTGTCCAGTTCACTGCACAGTCCTTGCTCCATAAGGCAGCATAAAAGGTACTGTTGATGTGACACAAACCTTGCTGACTGAGATCATCCATCTCCGAGTCGGTATTGTTCAGTTGGGGCAGTTTCTCCGCTGGCTGTACTGATGCCTGTTGCTGCTGTTGCTTTTGTTTAGCCAGATTTTCAATCAGCAAAGAAGATCGGCCAACCTACAAAACAGGAGAACAGGAACAATTCTATGCATCTCATGTGGGTTAGCTCTCCCAGCGCCAAACATCATTCTCCGTTCTAAAATGACCCATGAGAAATTTTTCCTAGATCTCCGCTAGTGGATATCAAACCAAGCACGAGGAGGCTTGGTTAAAGGATGGTCAGATATTGTTCCCCTCACACCCCTTCGTGACATACGACAGAGATTTAGAAACTCAATGTGGGGAGGTTACAGGTCACTACTGCAAACCCCCAACCAACCAACCAGATCATCTGAAGCTGTTTCTTAAATGGTGACAGTGACCAGTGTTATAAATAATGGGAGCAACACTCAACAGTTTCACTTTAGTTACTGTTAACTCAATCTAAACAATACGGGAGACCATAGTTATCCACTGAAACACTGTCCATTTGTCCAAAAGGACTTCTGCAACCAGTCTCTTCAACTGGAATATGTATGAAGCATAAACTGGGATGAACAAACTGAGTTTATAAATCTTCCCCTGTAAAATTCTGTAGTATTATTGGGGAGCATCAATCAATGAGCTTATCGTGAGAGAATATTTCATAGCTCTGTCTCTTTCCAATTTTATCCTTTTCCCCACTCTCTGAGGTACTGGCACATGTTTGGGCACAATTCAATGAGTCACAGCAGTTCTCTGGTGCCTTTTTAAGGGGCCATTCTTCTTGTGAATGCAGTCATTAGTAAATGTTGTCAGAATATTTAACTATATAGCATGTATCACAGCTCAGTCCACTATTCATACACACAAAGAAACATTGGCCTTTTTTTTCTATTTTAAGCCCTGGGATGTTGGAGGCTGAGGGATCTAGCACAGATCAACTTACTCACGGATGAGGGACTAAATCCACAAGTGTCCTACCCTGTGTGGGTCAGCTCCTTTCCAAATCGGGCTTCCAATGGTCATTCTAAATGGTACATTTAAGTGCTGAGTCATTGAGGGGGACATTTTCTCAATGCTAATTAAACTCTTTTTCTTGTTGTTAATATTTCAACATCAGTAGATGCAGTTTTGCCTTCAAGACTTTATTAATAGGGGTATTGAGTACAAGAGTAAGGAGGTCATGTTGAACTTGTGTAAGACACTAGTTAGGCCTCATCTGGAGTACAGTGTCCAGTTCTGGGTGTCATACTTGAGGAAGGGTGTGAAGGCATTGGAGAGAGTACAGAGGAGATTCACAAGAATGATTCCTGGGATGAAGAACTGTAGATATGAGGATAGGTTGGGATTGTTTTCCTTGGAGAAGAGAAGGCTGAGAGGAGACTGGATAGAAGTATTCAAGATCCTGAGAGGTATGGACAGGGTAAATAATGAGAAACTGTTCCCACTCAACAGAACATCAAGAACTAGAGAGCAAAGATTCAAAATAATTGGCAAAAGGAGTAACTGTGATGCGAGGAAAATTTTTTTCACCCAGAGGATGGTTGGAGTTTGAAACAAACTTCTTGAGAAGGTGGTGGAGGCAGGTTCGATCGAGCTATTCAAAAGGGAATTGGATTGCTACCTGAAAAGAGAGAATGTGCAAGGTTATGGGAATAAGTCAGGGGAGTGGGACTAGGTAGAATGCTTTTTCAGAGAGCCGGTGCAGACTCGATGGGCTGAATGGCCTCCTTCTGCACTGTGAAGATACTGTGATACTGTGATTGACGGGCAAAACGTCTGTGCAGTATTGAGGGAGTGTTACACTGTTGGGAGTGTTGTGTTTTGGATAAAATGTTAACTGAGCCCTCTCTGCCCCTTCAGGCAATCATAGAAAGTCCCACAGCACGGTTCAAAGAGCAGGGGAAGGTAGGGGAAGAGGAGCTAATTGATGTTTGGTCTCCAATGGAAATGAGAAATGAGGTTTGAGTTTATTTGCGAAAAAGAATAAGTAGTTTGATATTTTCCTTTGTGTATCAGTTTAAACCAATCTGTAAGTGCATTATTTATAGATCAACTTACAGTTAGAACTAACAGAGTAAATGATTAGGTTTGGTATCTGGCTATTTTTAAATACACACAATTGTCATGCCCAGTGAAGGCATGTCCCAGTCATAACTATAAGGGTGGACTGCACTCAGTCTGGAGTTTCTTTTATTTGAAAAGGGACACTAACAAGACTGTTAAGATAGCTGCCAAAGGCCAGCTGACTTTTGCAATTTCTGCACAAACAGAGGATTAACTCCTGCCTCTGGATCATTCTCAAATGTAAAATGGATTTCTCAGGTTCAAAGGAACCATCCTTACCAGCTCAAAAGAAGAGCAATGGCTGCCAGATGTGTTGGAGCTGAGGGTGGATTATCAAATAGGGTTTTCCAGTGAGCTAATTGTAGCTGCTATGTTGATGGGTTTGCTATAATTCCCTCATTGTGCATCAATCACCCTGACTCCAACCCATTATGTGGACAATGGAAGGCACTAAGCTTGTTATCATGTGACCGAAACTGGCTACAGAAAAGAAATCTATTATCCCAAGAACCAGAGGGAAACTGGTCAGTCTGCAAAGAACACCCACTGAGAACACCAGCTGCAGGATAAGATAATAATACCTATGCCTTTTCAAACCCAGGAACTGCTGCATCTTAAGTCTCTCAGTTTGACTCCTATTACAAGTCCACCTATAAAGAAACTTGAACTCTTGGTAAGAAAGACTACAAGGAACTAACTTCATGGCCTTCTGAATATCCATCTCTTCAAGGGAATCCTACAATAATTCCTGATATATTGTTCCAGCTATTGAAACCATCTAAATTACCCTTTCAGAGTACAAACACCACCTTCAACGGGCCACAATGACTGATTTTCCTGTGACAAACCAAACATGTGAACTGTGAACTATTCACTTGTTTACAACTTGTGAAAGTGTACTATCCTCCTGAACTGTATCTTACGGGTGTGTGTACGTGTGTGAGTGACGTAGTTCGAGGTGAATGTGTGAATAAATAATCCTCTTTCTTTAATCCCACAAAAGCTTGCTGCTGATTGTTTAAAAACGGACCACACACTTAGGGGTCAAGAAACATACATGCCCTCCTTTCCACACATACACTGATTACGGACAGTAAGGGAAAGAGTACAAAGGTTTCAGTTCTTTCCTGCCCATGTCCGTAACAGAATTAACAAAACAATAGAGTGTTCCAATCCAACCTGCATCTTATCCTATGAAGGCTGCAAGCTAATTTGATTTGTAGGATTAAGGAAGACTCTTACATTAGATTATCATTACAGGGAAGGAAACTGCTTTGGCCCTAATGGAACTCTAGTCCCATGGCAACATGATTGAGCCTTAACTGCCCTCCGAAGTGGCTTAGCGAGACACTGTTGTATCAAACCAATAATCAGGGGTGGATTAGAATTGCTAGTCCCACCAGCGACACCCACAACCAGAGAATGAGGAAAAAAAATACACAAGGAACGTGATGATGGAAAGGCAGACAATTTACAAGATGAAATTCCAAAGTTTCAAGAAAAAAAGGGACCAAATTAAAGACTGAGCCAATTTGGGCACGAAGTCTGGACACAGCCACTAGACAATGTTATCGAGTCTCATTTGGTCTCATTATTTAAAAATAATAAAGAATCTTCCATCGCTACAGACACCACGAGGGACCAATTAGTTGACACACCCCATCTCGGACATTGGGGCAACATTTGGCTCACCCAAAAACTATGTTTTCAAACATTAGAAATAACAAATGGATATTAGGAAGGTGGGTTAGATTGAACACGAACCTAAACTGGATATGAGCTACTTAAACAAATCGAAATTCAAACACGAATAATGTCTGACCAGTTATTTGTACGACTCCCTCCATTCAACTTCCCATTGACTTTATGAAATGTGACCAAATGTCACAGCGAGGTGGTTCCACAACAACAATCTCATGACAAACTGTCCTGTGCCAGGTGCAGACACAAACTAATAGCTGATAGAGAAGGAGTCAATTTTTAGGATAATGTGAATATTCGGCTGCAGAAATGAGGGCATATGGACAGGAGGAGGCCATTCAGCCCCTTGAGCCTGTTCTCTCATTCAATAAAATCATGGCTGCTCTGTTTTTCAACTCCCATTACCCACCTCGGTTCCATATTCCTTAACAGCCCTTACACAACAAAAATCTGAGCTTTGAAATTTTCAATTGACCCCCGGCTTCGGAAGCTTTTTTTCTGAGGGAAAGAATGTTCCAGATTTCCAATTTTGGGATATGATAAAGTGACTCATTTTGTCTTCTAAATTGATGCATTTGCTCTTACTAAATGGTGACTAATGGAGCAAAAGAAATACATCAGCATTGGCTCTCTCCTTGCTTCATATCTGGCTGTTCATGAAATTGCTAAGTTGTAAATTGGATATTGAAGATATTTCAATACTTAATGGAGACAGCACATCAGTTTAATACAAAAACAATTAAAAGTAACGTTAAACCGGATCTTCGGTAGCCGATACTTTCACACTCTCTGTTAGGGAAATATCTTCACAGTTTAAAACTAATTGAATCTTCCTCTGCCTGGTCACTTACTCGTCTGTTCTCACCTCTTCTTAGTCACCAAACTTTACTTTTTCTGTTTGTTTATTATGAGTCTCATTTTTGCAGTTTCCTTCCCCCCACCAAAATTCTTTGTAGATCGTTGGAATTGTCTACCCCAGAAATCTGTGTGTGTTCAGACACTGACTACATTCAAGATCGATCGATGTTTAGGCAGGAAAGGGGTAGGGTGTTAATGTGAAGCTGAGGTAGAAGTCCAGCCATGATCTTACTGAGTGGTGGAGCAGGCTGGAAGAGCGGAGTGCTGCACTCCGGCTCCTATTTCGTATGTTCTTAATCAAACCCCTCCCTACTTGGCTGAAAGCACAGGTTCTTTCTTGTCTTGGGTTCCACAGCCTTCCCCTGGTAACTCACCCCCAAGTGGGGTCATTGTCCACGTATGAGCATCACAACTGCTTTCCATCTTGTCCACACAGGCACCTTCTCCAGGAAGGATCGATAAACAGAAACCAACAGTGGGAATAGGGCTATTTCTTCCCAACTCTCCCACCAGCCATTCATTATTCTGAGAATGAAGAATCCGGTTGTCCAACTGACACAGGGACCAAACTCAGCAATGTACCTTAGAATCATAGAACAATAGAGCACAGGTGTTGGCTATTTGGCCCATCGTGCCTGTGCTGGCTCTAAAAGAGCTATCCATGAGTCCCAACCCTCTGCTCTTTCCCCATTGCTCTTCAAAACGTTCCCTCCAAGTGTTTATGAATCCGAATTCAAATTCTGAAACTGCCGTGTTGGGATTTGAACTCATGTCCTCTGGATTTTTAGTCTAGCAACACAACCACCACACTACCCTACTGTCTATTCAGACATCCTAGTCTGTGTAGCTCAATGGGTAACCCAGGAACTGGATAGGCCATTCAGCCCGTCAAGCCTGCTCCACCATTCAATAAGAACATGGGCAATCTGTACCTCAGTATTTACCCCATAATCCCATCACCCTGCAAAATTCTGTCAAACACTAAATGAATTAACTCCCTGGTTCTGCCTTATTTTGAGCTTTCACACTAAGTGAGTTCATAAAAAATATATTTACAGCTCTTCCCCTTTCAAGTTCCTTCCATCTCCCAAGGGCCCATATTTCCCTCTTGCTGTGCCAGCATCTCCTGCCAATCACATGGTTTCAGAGGTGAAGTCTCCATATCGTGTTGCACAAGACACCACAACTGTGTGGGAAGTGCTAGATGGATCGAGATTCTCTTCCTGTCCCTATGTCTGTGTATATGTAGTGTTAGCTTATTAGAACGCAGCCCTCAGTCCCTAGTGTGACATTGGAAGAGGTGCTGCTTCCACTGCTGTAACGTCGGGGGCATACTTCCTAGAATTTAAAAGGTTAAAGGGTGATTTGATCAAAGTTTTCAAGATATTCTGGGGGGGGGGGGAAGAGAGAGAGCGGGGAGCAGATAGGGTTGAGAGAGAGAAACCAGTTCTGCTGCTTGGGGAATCTAGGCATAGTCTAAAAGTTAGAGCCAGTCCTTTGAGGGAGTGAAATTAAGGAACATATTTTAATTAAGGAAGGTGTTTTACATGCAAAAAAAGGGTTGGAAGTTTGAAATTCTTCTGCGGATGGCAATTGATGCTGGATCAATTATAAATTTTAAATCTGAGATTGGTAGATTTTTGACAACCAAAGGTACCAAGGGATATGTAGCAAATTTGGTTTCTGGAGTGTTAGGTGGCAGATCGGCCAAGGGATCCCATTGAATGTTGGAACACACTCGAGGGGCTAAATAGCCTCTCCCTGTTCCTATACTTGGACATTGCAATTTCCCATAAGCTCTGAACAATGAAACAACTCAACAGGCATTTTCATTACTTACACCAAGGCAGGTCCTGCAAGCAAAACTGGCTTAAACATGCAAGTTAATCTTAGTGCGGGTTACACAGTGACACACACAGGTGGGGGAGCAGCAGCAGGGCAAAAACGCCAAGGACAGGACACTGCCAGGGTACATCGTTAAAAAAAAATCAATCAGTAACATTATATATTATTGTAAAATAGAAAAGTGAACACTCACAAAAATTGCCCATGAAGAGAGCGTTGATAGAGAAGGTTGTGGAAATCATTCAAAAAGTGGTTCAAACATGATGAGAAGAAAAGTACAGACATGAAAATGTCATTGTAAATTAGTGCAAAATCTCCCGCAAGTTTTTAACTTGTTTTGACTTTTATACTGCAATAAGAGACCCTCCCCCCCCACCAAAAACACACACACACACACACACATACACACACACATACACACACACACACTATGCTTTAACAACCAGAAACATAAGGGGTTAATTTTAAATGTAACTCGCGAGTCAGGAAGCTCATGAGATCTGGTGTGACACTGGGTTTACATCTGACCCATTTTACTCCGTTCCAGTCAATGGAGATTAATATGGGGCAAGGTGTAAGGTCAGAGTTGTAGCCCCCACACCCCCACCCACCACCCCCCCCCCAACCCCCCCCAACCCCCGCCGCCTCCCACTCACCCACCAATCCCGTGGGTGTCCTGCCCAGCGAGTTAGAGTAAACCTACCTGAATAGAAAGCTGTATATAGGCCGGCAGCAGTACCCCGTACAATAAGCCAACCAACGCTGTTATTTCCAGTGGCGTTGAGGCCCAACTCAGGCAATGGCAATTGAGACAGTGCTGCTGAAGGAGACACCACCATCTTTTCTGGAGGTCAGCATCATTGATCAGCCAGCAGGACATTTAGCCTGCCCACCGTGTACCCATTGGGCAGGTTTGCTCGAGGTTTTCCCACCGCGGGTTTCGACAGGAGCCCCCAAGCGTGGATGGCCAGCTTTAACTTCCTGGGGGAAGGAGTCCTGCCAAATCTCCGCCAGGAGACCAGGAGAAACTCGGTTAGGAATTCCAGGCAACACTCTCCAATCGTCAGGAAGGTGTGACAGCAAGAAAATAGAAATTTAAACAGTCTGATCTGAAAGCGCTTCCCTGCCTGCTTGCCAAGGTCCAGCTGTTTGTGTGGCTTACCATGCTACAGAAGGACTGAATGCCTGTACAATGTAAACGTAGCATTAAACAGCAAACAAGCAGCACGCCCAGGGTCCAAACTGTTAATTTGGTTCTGGTCTAATGAGCCTTTCAGAGTTGGATTCATTTCCTACCAGGATTTTTGATTTCCAACAAAATGTTTGGGGATTTGTATTGTCCAATTGTCAGCTGCCGCTCAGTCCAGCTGTGTATAATTTGTTCTGACGACTTGTATCGCAGTAGCTTCACTGATGACTGGACTGAATGCTCAGCTACCAATGCAATTAAAGTTCTGTTACCAAGCATGCTGTCAGTCACAATGCAATTAGTAGCAAGGAATCCAGGAAGCTTTGTTATACACCAAGTGAACAAATACATCCGACATAAATTTTATAAGACGACGCACGAAATGACAGGCTGGAAGACTTTCAATCATCCACACTGCTCCAGAGACCAGACTTAATGTCGATAGTTAGTTAAACAACTTTCAGGCTACCATTTAAACTGTAGGGTGGGAACACACAAACAAAAGAGAAAGAGAGAGAGAGGGAGAGAGAGGGAGAGAGAGACTGTGTGTGCAGCAGACTGGAACGAGTGGCAGCTACACAAAACCACAACACTGTCTATGTTCATGAATTTAAATTGAAGCCCAGAGTGGAGATTAAATTCAAAGCTACTCACTGGAAAAGGCTCAGCTCCCTCTTGTATGACAAACCCTTCAATGACATGAGTCAGGATCTGTGGTTTGACAATTGCCTGTGGAGGTTTGTTCTCAGCGCTCTGGGGCACGCTTGCAGTGACAGATGAAGTCGCGTTGCCATTCCCGGATGTCATGGTGGGGACAGGGGGGGTGCTCTTTGCATTAACGCTCTCCGGAACTTTCCCTGTAATGGAGGAAGCAATAGCGTTACAGCCAAAGAATCAAAATGTTACCAACAAAACACTTTTCGGCGAGCGTGAACTCTGGGATCGCACCCTGTCCGATGTGAGATCAGCCAATCCTGCAAAATGATAAAAACAAAAAAACTGCTGGATGCTGGAAATCCAAAACAAAAACAAAAACAGAATTACCTGGAAAAACTCAGCAGGTGATATTTGTTTTGGATTGAATCAAGGGGCTAGGAAGGTACTGTCAAAGTAAGTTTGTGATTTACTCTAAGTCCGTGCTGTGGATACGCAGTGAGCTGGCAGTGGAGGGGATAGCAGGAATATCAATCAACTGGCTATTCAGTGCCAGTTGTGAGTGTTCCTGCTCCCCAGAAGACTTGCGGATTCAAGCCCAACTCCAAAGAGTTGAGCACACTGGCTGCTCAATGACCATGGTTAAAACATCAGTGCTTCCAAATGATATGCTTTGGGAGGTCATTAAGTCATGAATGACACTATGACCCGGATGTTGAAGTCACGATGATGCTGAAACTGTCAAAGTTCGTCTTCGTTACTCTTCAAAAATGGACAGCAACTTCTGAAAATCTGCGCACACGCAGTTATCCCCACAAATCCCAGAAGTTGCTGTCAGTTATTCTATGCTTCCCCACAGAATGTGCTGTTGAACCCCACCTCTCCACACACAACCCCCCCCCCACGCCACCAATGGCTGTCATCAATTAGAAATCACTGAATTGACCAAACTTACCCTTTTACGCTATTAATCTTGATGTAAAAAATGTTGGGATTTTTTGAACGAGGTGTAACTGGGTTTTTAATGGTCAAATTCATAAAACCTGTAGAATTGCCTAAGGAGCCCTCAGAAGCTGATTTTTATACTTATGGAAAGTCGAGTCTCTCCATTATGATTAAAAACATAATTAAAACATAAATGTTTAAGTTTACGATATTTCAGGTTCCAGCTGACTACCATATGTATGTCACAATCCTTAATTGCACACTCTATAAAATTTTAGGTAGAAGTAAAAAGTCCAGTGCATTTTACTTCCTGATTTGCTCTCTGTGAGAATACTTCAAAGTGATTGGCCGCTTACCCCACTTGCTGGAAGATCCCCTTGACTTGGTGCCAGGTTCAAAGTAACATGGGGGAAGGGAAAGTTCAGGTCACAGACATTACTAGATCTATGTGGGCAGCTTTTTTTTTTAAGGTCAGTGGCGAGTGTCATCACTTCACCACTGACTGCAAAATCTGAGCCAATCTAAATGTAAGTTTATTCTTTCTTACTCTGTCCTGAATGGTGTTGAGCTGCTGTGGCTACATCCAACCAAGTGAGGGAGGAGGAATTTAAACACACTCCAATCACAAGGCCTGAACTTAAGTCTGGTGCAGTTCTTTAGAGGGATTGGGCCACTCAGCACCCAGTCTCCAACTCAGCAATGGCAGTGCTGTTGAAGGGAAGAGGAGGTGGTTGAGCTTTTCCTGGTTGAAGACAGACAGAGTTAAAAATCGACCTGTACCAGCAAGCAATGGGAAAACCATCAGTTTGATGATTCAGTGGTTAGACAGACTGCTGGAAGCCCAACAATCATTTGCATTTATATGAGTGCTTCTGACACTTTGCAAGGTGCATAAGAAAAATATCATCAATAGATACTGAGTGACATCAGGGCAGGTGAACAAAAGCTTAGTCCAAGAAGTAGGTTTTAAGGAGTGTCTTAGAAGAGGAAAGTTTAATTGCTTCACCACTGGGGGTTGTGACTGCAGTTGCCTGGGTCCCAAGCTCTGGAATTCCCTTTCTAAACCTCTTTGGAGGTTTAGGAAGGGAATTCCAGAGCTTGGGACCCAGGCAACTGAAGTCACAAGCCCCAGTGGTGAAGCAGTTAAAATTAGGGATGCTCAAGAGGCTGGAATTGGATGAGCGCAGAGATCTGGGAGGATTGTGGGGCTGGAGAAGATTACAGAGATAGGAAGAGGGAAGACCAAGAAGGGGTTTGAAAATCAGGATGATTTTAAAATTGAGGCATTGCCAGGCCAGGAGTCAACGTAGGTCAGTGAGCACAGGGGTGATGAGAGAACAGGACTTGGTGCGAATCGGAACACAGGGAGCTGAGTTTCGGATGACCTCAATTTTACAGAGGGTCAGATGTGGGAGACCATCCAGGAGGAGACTAGAGGTAACAAAGACATGGATGAGGGTTTCAGCAGCAGCAGAAGCTGAGGCAGGGGTGGTGTCGGGCAATGCTACGGAGATGGAGGTAGGCGCTCTTAGTGACAGGATGTGGCTCAACAGAACTTCCAATGCCGGTGAGCTAAAGCAGGAAGCAGTATGGTGCCCATAGCGAGTGGGCAGCATGCCAGTGAGGGTTGAGTCCTAAAATGTCTCAGGCATCGTACCAGCATAGACGTGACTTAACACTCGTTTGGCTGCAAACTTAACCTCTGGTCTTTGCAGGTAGGTTGAGTTTTGAACTCGTGTCTGGCTAGAAAATAGTGTCAGGAGTGCCCCCGCCAGTCTCTGAGGGAAACTTTGGCTTCTCTCAGCCCCTGATCACTGTTCTTCCATCTAGCCGTCTAAAAAATAGGTCAATGAGGGCTCTGCCATTAAGAGCGGCTGGATCTCGGTGTCTGGTCTTGCCAGATTCAGCCTCCTCCACACACTCCCTACCAACAATGGGGCCATTAAGTGTCAGTTGGTAGCACCTCTTGCCTTGAACTCAGAAGCTTGAGTTGAAACCCCATATTCCAGGACTCGGGCAAACTGTCTACAGTGGTATTGCAGTGTGTTACTCTGATAACACTGCACGGTCGGAACTCAGGTAATGTGTTCAATCAAAGGTCTGTCTACCTGCTCAGGTGGACTTAAGAGACCCTGCAGACCTCTCTGAAGACGAGCAGGATTTCTCCCTGATCTTGGTCAATATTGTTCTCTGAACCGACACCAGCAAATTCACAGATTCCTCAATCAGAAGACTGTCACTGTATACTTGCTGTTCACAAGTTAGTAGCCACACGGCCCTATTTCGAAGAGGAGCAGGGATGTTCCTCCCCTTCCTCGGCCATTATTTACCGCTCAAATCTCACCTGAAACAGATTATTTGGCCATTATCACATCGCTGTTTGCGGGAGCTTGCTACACACACACATCATTGGCTGTAAAGCACTTTGGGACATCCTGAGGTCATGAGAGGTGCCAGAGAAATGCAAGACTGTTAAAAAAAAATTCTCAGCACACACCACCCCAAACCCCCAACTTTTCCCATCCCAGAGTCCCCAACAGAGCGTTGCTCCCACATCACGTTTACTTATAGTATTCCATAATGCAAAAGGGCATTAGCATTTTTAGAAAAACAGCTTGAATGAATTGTGAAAGCAGCATCTGAGCCCCTGCATCAGTTTAACATTCATTTACCAGACACACATCTGTCCCAGTCGAGATCTCTGACTGGTGAGAATTTGGATACATACCGGACTCCAAGGTTAGACCTGTACATTTCAGTTATAAACAGCCTGACAGGCTGCAGGACTAACACTGAAGACATCTCTGTTTCTTTGAACAAGCCAGAAATTGAGAACGCCGAGGAAAGTACATTGCCTTAAAGAATATTCTAACCCTCCCTCACATTCACGTTCAAAGGACTCAGGTGAATCATCCACCAGAATTATTTCCAAACTTATAACTTCACTGATGCAATCCATTAGTTGAGGATTTCTAACAAAAAAGTGATCATTTGCCTTAAACTAAAATACTATAAACGCACAATAACCTGTAACAAACCCCTCCAGTGAAGGACAAAATAACCCATCGCGTCATTTTGAATGATACAGAGGGAAGCTTTGAGTGATTGTGTTTCAAAGGCAACAGCCAATAGGCAGCCCCATTTCACAGCGCTCTGTTAGAAGTCAACAGACAAAATCGAGAGAGATGTGAAGTGAGTAGCTGAATCACCATCACCTGCATCATTTAGTCAAAATTAACCCCCTCGAGTTTTTAATGCTGCACATTCTCAACGGATCAGTAGAAATGGTCATTTCTGAATAACACATGATACAGACCTGGAAAATTCCACTCACCTTGGGGACAATCAATTGCCAAACTGTCTTTTCCACCCACCTCTCAAAAAGAGTAACTCACCAGAGCACGAGTGATCTCAGTGTGTTCCCTTCCTCAGCTCTGCTCTTTTCACTGTTTCCTTCGCTGTTTCCTTATTTCATTCCTCCTGTTGCAGTTTTTTCTTTTCACTCACTAACTGGCGATTAGCATATTGGAAAAAGGTTTTTGTTTTATTCCTTTAAGTGAAGAAGGTGATACTCTCTACTTCAGCTTCAAGTAACAATGTTTGGTAAATGATGGAACATTTCAAGAGTCGTCCACAAGTTTCTATATTCCTAGTCACAAGGTGCCCATCGGTTGTCAAGGGTGTCTCAGAGAACACAGTGAATCTTATTTAAAAAAGGTCTCAGATGAAGGTGGGATTATGACACCCGGGTTAGTAACTTTAAGACTTGCTGTTTATAACTGAAAGGAGCAGCTGCAGGAAGCTGCTATATGAGAGACACTGAGTTGGGGCTGGTGTTGACTGTCTGTTCAGCCTCTGCCACAAGGCCAGTATGATCCAGACACAATCTGCCAGCTCACAGATGATCAGTGAAGTTGAAGCCAGCATTAAATAATGTGTCCACCACAAAGCCTTATGCTTAAGATATTAATGTGTTTGAAAGGGATTTCTTCTTCCTGTTGCCGCTCACATCGAGGCGAAAGTGAATCAATCAGAAGCTTAAGGAGCTTTTTTTTTGGTGGAAAAGATAACAATCCCAAGAAGTGGTCCCAACTGCAGTCAGGGCTGCAGGATATAAAAGACAAGTTGTTGCAGTTGCCTTTCCTTCCTGCAAGCAGGCACGATGAGGTAAAACTAATCTCCTTTCTGTAGGGTGAATGGCAAACACTCCACTGTATCCACTTGGCTGGTGGCTAATCTTGTTAGCCGATCAGAATGTCCCTCACTGGAACATGATGCCCTAATAAGTTGGAACTCAGATCTTTGGGCAGCCCGGTTCAGAGTGATGACAGCTGCATGCAAATGAAGAAACTGTCCCATGGTCTTGAAGGAAACACAGGGCATCTTGGCTCAAGTACAGTAACCTCCTGCTGTGCTGTGGGGGGTTGGTGGGGGGGGCGGGGGGGAAGAGAAGACCAATGGGTATTTCAAACTGTACTGAACTAAAGAACAGGTGTCCACGCTGAAGCTTGCAAGAGAAACAGTCTCTGGAGCAAATGTATGCACGTCAGAATGTGCTAACAAGGCACTGCATGGGTTACAAGAATCAGAACAGTGCCCAGCCCTCAAATTGATTGTAATTATCTTTGGGGAAAAGATAGGAAGATTGATTCCCTGTGTATTTGGATCATGTAAGGTGGGGGGTAAGAAAAAAAGGATTTTCTCCTTTAGCCCTGACTGAGCAACTAATTCACAGTCACAGCCTCCGACAAGAGGAACCAACTGAAAAGAGAGCAGCAGCTGGGACTTTGTTACTGCACTTGCTGGCTGATTTACAAATCAAAGCGCTGCAGACAATAACATTTATCTGAGACAGGCAGCGAAACAAGGGGCTGGTCCCAAAGGGGAGGCGGCCTACTGGAAGGTAAGAGTTGAGACCACGGCCTCAATTCACGCTTGCTGGCTGACAGTGAATTGAATCTTTTTTCCTCCTGCCCCTCCCCATTCTCCACCCTCTCCCATTTATCTCCCATCAGCCCTTACCACAAACCGCAAAGCTTTAAGGAGCAGACAAAACCGATTCTCTCTTCTGCTTGAAGAATATGGTGCAGGCCATTGTGTGCTCACAAAGTTTACTGTACAGATGGTCCAAGAAGAAACAGACGTGACCACCAGAAACTCTGGGTGACCAGCTGTAAGTTCTCTCAGGGAACACAGACACAGGTTAGACTTTGTTTACGGACCCCAGGGAAATATCGCACCCAGAAACAAAGTCTCACCAACACCCGCAGCCCTGTGTCTCGCTCTTTAACTGATTACCTTCACGGGAATACACTAAAACAAACCCCTCTCTGAAACGGCGGAGAAGAAAAGAGTTGACGTTTCGAGTCCTCATGACCCTTCGACAGAACTAGTTCTGTCGAAGGGTCATGAGGACTCGAAACGTCAACTCTTTTCTTCTCCGCTGGTGCTGCCAGATCTGCTGAGTTTTTCCAGGTAATTCTGTTTTTGTTTTGGATTTCCAGCATCCGCAGTTTTTTTTAAATTTGTTTTCACCCCTCGCTGAAACATTCATTTAAGTGTCACCTACTCGAACACCCAAGATAATCCCTTCACCTTCTGACACGACAGCACCACAATCAGTTTCGCCGTTCCTGAGCTGATGCTGGGCAAGTTAGTTAGCAACCCCACCCCTGGCCACCATCCTGGGCCTCCTGTTGCAGAGGGAGCGGGTTTGTGTGTTTCCGGTGTTGTAAGAGTGCACGGGGTTGTACGTGTTGTGCGTGTGGAGTGCAGGTGTTGTATGCACAGGGTGTGCGTGTGGAGTGCGTGTGTTCGTTTTGTGAGCAAGCGTGCGTGTGCCTGTGCACACGTGGTTTTTTTTTGTGTGCTGTGTGTGGTTTTTTTTCTATATTCGTTTCATGGGGTGTGGGCATCACTGGCAAGGCCAGCATTTGTTGCCCATCCCTAACTGCCCTTGAACTGAATGGCTTCCTGGGGCATTTCAGAGGGGCTGTTAAGAGTCAACCACATGGCTGTGGGTTTGGAGTCACATGTAGGCCAGACCAGGTAAGGATGGCAGATTTCCCTCCCTGAAGGACGTTAGTGAACCGGATGGGTTTTTACAACAATTGGACAATGGTTTCATGGTCACCAATACTGAGACTAGCTTTTCAATTCCAGATTTATTAATTGCATTTAAATGTGGCCAGCTGCCAGGGGTGGGATATGAACCCCTGTCCCCACAGCAGTAGCCTGGGTCTCTGGTCGAACGTCCTTTATCTATACATCCTAAAACCGAACGTGGTTTTGAAAGGACATACAGTTAATTTGTCTGTTAATAAAGCAATGTAATATTATAATACAGGTATGATGGTGTTAGCCGCTAAGAAGTAGGGTGTGAGAGAGTTGGCAAATGGAGAAACAACCTAATCTTTGTAGACTATAGCTAGCCTAGGTTTAGGCTGTTGTAATGTAAGTAGGCCGAGGCCTACTATATATATCGCGGACCCGAAAACCAAAACTATCTGAATACCAATATGCAATCGGCCCCAAGGGTTTCTGATAAGGGATGTTCAGCCCGTAGTCCAATGACATTACCACTGTGGCACTGTCTTCCTCTTAAGGAAGTGTGCGAGTGTGTGTGCATGTGTGCTGTGTGAGAGATGGTGTATATACACATATACACACACACACACACACACACACACACACAGGTGTGCAGCAGATTGTGTGTGTGTGTGCATGTTGTGGACTGAAGTTAGACAAGGTCTTGCGCACTCCCTGTGCTGCGTCTTCACTGTCAAATATCTGACGATGCTCCATCCTCGAAGCACAAATTCAAAGTGGCTCCTCTTGATGTATTACAGGACAGCTCGTGGCTGTAGAATCATAGCCCAGTTGGGGTCTGCAATGCCAGGACGAGGAGAAAGTGGAAGGAGAGCCTGATGCAATGCCCACCCATATGTGGAGGGTACATTGATGCAAAGGGTATCGAGATCAGATGAGTTTGAAGGTGGGAATTAACACTGAAATACCAATAATGTGATCAGTGCAGCTGCTGAGTGAGGCACCCAAACTCCCCATAAATGACAGCTGTTTACAGCAACTTGCATTTACATAGTGCCTTTAATATAAAACATTTCCCACAGAAAATGCATGCTGAACATGCATGTAAAAACCGTGCTTCTGCTGGCTCTTTTCTCCCAGTGAGTTAACAGCAATGGTTGTTACCGAGTAAGGCAGACTTAGTTGAAAGCTGTTGGAGCGAAATGTTTCGCTGAAGGGTTAATGTCAGTAATCCTCCCCTGTTTTCCTAGATATCTGAACTGGTTATACCAAATTAATGCAAACAGCAGCAACAGAAGGGCAGGGGGATTCGCTTCAAAATTTACACGAAGTCATTCTGCAAGTACCTTCCTGGAAAGGGTCAGTGTGGACAGGATACAGAGCAAATGGGATCTCCCTAAAGGTCGCAACACTCACAGTGTTAGCTCAGACCTGAAGAGCTGACCCACTTGGGGGGTGAGTTACCAGGGGAAAGTTGGTACCCGTGGAACCCAAGACAAGAAAGGATCCGTGCCTTTGGGAGGGAAGAGGGGGGATAAAGCTCAGGAAGTAGGAGCTGGAATTGGGCCATTTGGCCCTTTGAGGCTGCCTCCCCATTCAACGAGATCATGGCTGATCCCTCACCTCGACCCCACCTTCCTGCACAATCCCCATTACCCTCAATTCCCGTGGTAACGAAAAAATGCATTCATCTCTGTCTCGCCTATACTCAACAGCCAAACATTCCCGACGCTCTTGGGCCAGGGGTTTCTGGTTGTTGGGCAGGCTCGGCGTGGGCGAGTGTGGGAGCGGGGCCGTGAATCGGACCCGCTGCCTGCGATCGGGCTGCGACTGCCACTTCACACTGGTGGGCCAGTTAACGGGCAGTCAGCGTGAATCACGTGTGTCAGCGCTGCCTGTGGTTGGGGGGGGCGGGGGGGAAGGGCGAGCGGGGAACTTGGCGCATGTGTGTGTGTGGGTGAGCCCAGGAAAAGCCTGCTGAGGCACAGAGCTGCGTCAGGCAGCGGAAACTTGTAGAAAATTAAAAAAATAAAGAATTTAAAAACGGCCCCACACGTGACTCTACAAATCAGTTTGAAAAATTTGTTTTTTTTTAAATCACTGATCGAGACCTGATCCCGCCCGTGGATGAGGTTTTGTGAAAAATCCAAAGGCCGCTTGGACTTTTCGCCTGCTCCCCCCCCTCCCCCCACCCCCCTCCCCCCCTCTCCCACCACCCCCCTCCCCCAGCCACATCTCTCCTCACCCCCCCACCCCCCTCCCCTCCAAACCCAACCCAACCCAACCAAACCCAACCCAACCCAACCAAACCCAACCCAACCCAACCATAATGTTGGACGGGCAGTGAAAAATTCCATTTAATTAATCGGATGGATTTTAAAAGTGTGAGGTGATGCACTTTGGAAGGAGTAATTTGACAAGGAAGTATTCAATGAATGGCATGACACTAGGAAGTTCTGAGGAACAAAGGGACCTTGGCGTGTGGGTCCATAGATCTCTGAAGGTGGAGGGGCATGTTAGTGGGGTGGTGAAATAGGCATATGGGACACTTGTCTTTATCAATCGAGGCATAGATTACAAAAGTAGGGAGGTCATGTTGGATTTGTATAGAACCTTGGTGAGGCCACAGCTGGAGAACTGTGTGCAGTTCTGGTCCCCACATTATAGGAAGGATGTGACTGCACTGGAGGGGGTGCAGAGGAGATTCACCAGGATGTTGCCTGGGATGAAACATTTAAGTTATGAAGAGAGGTTGGATAGACTTGGGTTGTTTTCGTTGGAGTAGAGAAGACTGAGGGGTGACCTGATCGAGGTGTACAAGATTATGAGGGGCATGGACAGGGTGGATAGGGAGCAGCTGTTCCCCTTAGTTGAAGGGTCAGTCACGAGGGGGCATAAGTTCAAGGTGAGGGGCAGGAGGTTTAGGGGGGATGTGAGGAAAAACTTTTTTACCCAGAGAGTGGTGACGGTCTGGAATGCGCTGCCTGGGAGGGAGGTGGAGGTGGGTTGCCTCACATCCTTTAAAAAGTCCCTGGATGAGCACTTGGCACATCATAACATTCAAGGCTATGGGCCAAGTGCTGGTAAATGGGATTAGGTAGGTAGGTCAGGTGTTTCTCACATGTCAGTGCAGACTCGATGGGCCGAAGGGCCTCTTCTGCACTCTGTGATTCTGTGATTTAGATCGTTAATAGAGTTAATAGGCCTGGTATTGTTGGCAGGTGCGCTGCTGATTCCCATGCACGCCCGCCGACTGAAATAGAACCATAGAACCATAGAAAAGTTACAGCACAGAAGGAGGCCATTCGGCCCATCTTGTCTATGCCAGCCCATGGACATCAGGTGCCCTTTCTAATCCCATCTTCCTGCACCCGGCCCATAGCCCTGCAGCTTACAGCACTTTAGGTGCAGATCCAGGTACTTTTTAAAACAGTTTAAAGTTTCTGCCTCTACCACCAACTTGGGCAGCGAATTCCAGACACCCACTACCCTCTGCGTAAAAAAGTTCTTCCTCATGTCCCCCCTACACCTTCTGCCACTTATCTTGAACCTATGTCCCCTGGTTCTAGAATTCTCCTTTAATTTGTTTCTCCATTCTTTTCTCTCGAGGTACTGTTGTGTAAAGAGAACAGCCGGCACCTTCCGAGTGCTTTGCATAGATGGTCAACACATTTTTTTCCCCACTGCGCTATAAGGGCTGATGGCCAGTCCATAGCTCCTGGTCAGGCAGCTGCATTCAAAGAGCTCTCCCCTCGATGTTACCGAGTCCTGGGTGCCAGGACACAAACATGTGGCCAGAGTCATTTTAAGAAGACAAACTGACCAGGTGGAGAAGGCAGCACAACCCAAGCATGATCCGGCCCTCACCCCTTCACCCACACCTTCCAGCAGAGATCACTAAGGAGCAGAAATCCTGCCTGTTTGTATTTCTGAAACCACACCCAGCGCCACCACCCACCCCCCCACCCATCCCCCAACACCCCCTACCCTTGACAACACCCTTAGCCCATGACAGTGCTGGAGTGTTCTCAGTGCTGAACCAGCTTACTACATACACACAGAACAGGGACTGAACCCGAGTCCCTCCTTCATAACATGGTGCAACACCAAGGCTCAGACTATCCAGATTGAATGGACTGTGGTATGTCCCAACAATGTTTTTCGGGTGACTTGTTAAACCAAGGCCTTGTCTGCCCCCTCGGCTGGACATAAAAGATCCCATGACACTGCCATCGAAGAGGAGCCGGGGGGGGGGGGGCGGGGGGGGGGGTGGGGGGGGCGGTGCGCTGCTTGTGTGTGTGTGTGTGCGTGTGACCCTCCTTGCCCTGGCCAATATTTAGGCCTCAATCAACATCACAAAGAGAGTTAGTTGAAAAGCAGATGAGTGCAGATGCTGGAAACCTGAAATGAGAACAGAAAGTGCTGTGGGTCGGACAGTATCTGCGGAAAGAGAAACAGAGTCCACACCCCAGGCCAATCACCCCTCATCATGTCTTCTGATGACCAGTCATTGACCTTATTGCACATCATTTTATGCTCGTCCAGGGTGGACACACGCCCGCTCGACAAGCACAATATTCTGCCCCTCAGGTTGGGAATTCCAAAGACTCACAACGCTTTGAGTGAGGAAATTTCTCCTTGTTCCAGTTCCAAATGGCTGACACCTTATTCTTCGATGGTGCTCGTGCTCTCAATTCCCCAGCCAGAGAAAACATTTCATCAGCATCCATCTGGTCAAGCTGCTTAAGAATTTAGTATGTTTCAATTAAATCACCTATCATTCTTCTAAACTTGAGGGAATAGGCTTTGTCTACTCAATCTCTCATTGTAAGACAATCCTGTCTTCCATCCAGTCAGCTGAGTGAGCCTCTGCTGCACTCTCTCTGGGGCATGTACATCCCTCCTTAGGGAAGGAGACCAAAACTACACACACTACCCCAGGTGTGGCCCCGCCAATGTCATCTATAATTATAATAAGACTTCTTTACTCTTACACGCCAATCCCTTTGGATTAGAAGCCAACATAGCATTTGCTTTATCGTTTCTGAGCTGTACCTCCATGCAATTTGCTGCATTCATGTCCAAGGGCACCCAGATCCCTCTGGATGTGGCATTTCCCAGCCTCACCATTTCAAAGATATTCTGCTTTATTATGTTTCCTTCTAAAATGGATGACTTCACATTTCCCCACATTAAATCCCATCTGCCATTTTCTTGCTCATCTGTCTCTATCTCTACACAGCCTCTTTGCATCCTCCTTACAGCTTACTTACAACTTACAGCTTACTTTCCCAACTAAATTTGCATAATCAACAAACACAGATACATTACACTCCGTTCCCTCACCTAAACCACCTATATAGATGGTACATGGTTTTTATTTTATATTTGTTCTTGGGTCTGGGAGTTGTTGTCTGGGCCAGCGTTTATTGTCCATCCCTAGTTGCCCTTGAGAAGGTGGTGGTGAGCTGCCTTCTTGAACCGCTGCAGTCCATGTGGTGTAGGTACACCCACAGTGCTGTTAGGGAGGGAGTTCCAGGATTTTGATCCAGTGACAGTGAAGGAACAGCGATATATTTCCAAGTCAGGATGGTGTTTTGCCTGGAGGGGAACTTCCAGCTGGTGGTTTTCCCATGTGTCCACTGCCCTTGTCCTTCTAGATGGTAGAGGTCGTGGGTTTGGAAGGTGCTGTCTAAGGATCCTTGGTGAATTCCTGCAGTGCATCTTGTAGATGGTACACACTGCTGTGTGTCGGTGGTGGAGGGAGTGAATGTTTGTGGATGTGGTGCCAATCAAGCGGGCTGCTTTGTCCTGGATGGTGTCAAGCTTCTTGAATGTTGTTGGAGCTGCACTCATCCAGGCAAGTGGGGAGTATTCCATCACACTCCTGACTTGTGCCTTGTAGATGGTGGACAGGCTTTGGGGAGTCAGGAGGTGAGTTACTCATCACACGATTCCTAACCTCTGACCTGCTCTTGTAGCCACAGTATTTATATGGCTAGTCCAGTTCAGCTTCTGGTCAATGGTAACCCCCAGCATGTTGATAGTGTGGGACTCAGCATTGGTAATGCCATTGAATGTCAAGAGGCGATGGTTAGATTCTCTCTTGTTGGAGGTAGTCATTGCCTGGCACTTGTGTGGTGTGAATGTCACTTGCCACTTGTCAGCACAAGCCTGGATATTGTTGAGGTCTTGTTGCATTTGGACATGGACTGTCTCAGTGTCTTTTCCTTTCATAAATTTGTGCTGCCTCAGCCCAATCATATTACTATCTTCTAAGTTTTCAGGTAGCACATCTCAAATAATAGAATCTAGCATTTCGCTACTACAGATGTCGGGCTCACTGGTCTATAGTCTATAGCCCCCTGTTTTCTCTCTCCCCCTCCTTCCTTTCTCGAACAGCAAGTTTACAGGTTTGCTCCTTGCAATCTACGGAGATTGTTCTAGAATCTAGAGAATTCTGGAAGATGAAAACCAATGCCTCCTCTTTTAAAACCCTTGGATGTCAGCCATCTGGTCCAAGAGATTTGTCAAATTTTAGTCTCATTAATTTCTCCAGTACTATTTTTTTAAAAAAAAAACTTATACTGATTTCTTCAAAACAAACCTTCACATGGTTTGTATCTGTTGGCTGTGAAATCCAGCACAGCCTCAGGACGGAGTGTCGATTATTTAGGACAGGGAAATTTCTTCGCTCACAGGATTGTGAATTTTTTGGAATTCTCTACCCCAGAGGGTTGTGGACGCTCCTACCTCGAGTATATTTAAATTTGAGGTAGACACTTTTTTTGATCTCTCAGGGAATCAAGGGACAGGGGGAGCAAGTGGGAAAGCAGAGTTGAGGAAGAGGAACAGTCACAATCACATTCAATGATGGAGCTGTATGATTCCTCACTTGCTCCTATTTCTTAAGTTCCTATGGAAAAAGTGCGCATCTCATGGACACACACTGGACACACACCATCACTGCCCAATCTGTCCAGCTGTATCAAGGAGGCACATCTGAGGCTAGTGGAAACCAATCTAGTTACTGAATGAAAACAGCAAGCGCTGGAAATACCCAGCAGGTCGGGCAGCGCCATCACGGACAGGAACAGAGTTAACGTTTCAGCTCCAGAAATCTTTAGAACTAAACTTAGTTTTTACTGAAGTAAAAGCAAAATACAGCAGATGCTAGAAATCTGAAATAAAACCAGAAAATGCTGGAAAAACTCAGCAGGTCTGGTATCTGTGGAGAGAGAAACAGAGTTAATGTTTCGAGTCTGTGTGACCCTTCCTCAGTCATACGGACTTGAAATGTTAACTCTGTCTCTCTCTCCACAGATGCTGCCAGACCTGCTGAGTTTTTACAGCATTTTACTGTTTTTTATTCTAGTTACTGAATGGTTCAGGCATATAACAGACAACAGCAATGCAGTGGGAGTAGCAGCAAAGCTGTAAATCTCCTGCACGTACATTAGTCACTAAACAGACCGGCTGATATGAAGTAATGAAGTCTTTTTGTTCCCCAGGATTTCACAGTACTTTCCATTTTTCATGATCTAATCTTTCTAATCACATTTTCTAAAAGCTTCTTGGCCTAATGGAGCAATTAGAAAGCTGATGATTTTCCACAGAAATCCCTG